>NC_073405.1:28353127-28668127 GCF_028641065.1 Leucoraja erinaceus | reverse complement strand
TGCCTGTCCTGCTGAATTGCTCCAGCTTTTTGTGCCTATCCAAAATCAGTACTCCGTTCCTGCTTTGTCCCCACATCCCTTGATTCTGTTAGCCCAAAGACCTAAATCTATAACTCTCTTGAAAACATCCAGTGATTGGCCTCCACTGCCTTCTGTGGCAGAAAATTCCACAGATTCACAATTCTCTGCCGACAAAAGGTGCATTCACACCTTTGATACCTGATCAGTTTAGCTGTGTAAGTAACTGAGATATTTATGAGGATGTTGCTAGGATGTTGAGCAGGCTGGGACTCTATTCCTTGGAGCGCAGGCAGATGAAGGGTGATCCTATAGAGGTGTATCAGGACGACAGATAGCACAATGGGCTAAGAGTTCGGCTGGCAACCGGAGGGTAGCCGGTTCAAATCCCGCTTGGAGTGCATACTGTCGTTGTGTCCTTGGGCAAGACACTTCACCCACCTTTGCCTGTAATGGAATGTTACGGCGGCAGGCACGGGCACACCGCGACGCCCTGTGTCTCCCTTTCAAGGGAGATGCTAAAAATGCATTTCGTTGTCTCTGTACTGTACACTGACAATGACAATAAATTGAATCATTTCATTTCATTTCATTTCATTTCATTTCATTTCATTTCATAAGATCATGAGAAAAATACTGTAGATCAGTGTAAATACCATCTTTTGGTCTGAGGGAACCGTGAACAAGAGTACATAAGATTAAGACGAAGGGGGTAAAGGTGTAATAGGAACCTGAGGGGAAACCTTTTTACACCAAAGGTGGTGGGTGTATGGAACAAGCTGCTAGGAGGCAGGTAGTTGAGGCAGGTACTATCAGAATGTTTAAGAACAGGCCCAACTTGCCCGTGGCAACCAAAATGCATATCTACGCTGGTCTGGGTTTTGCTCATATTCCTCTTCTTCTTCTTTCGTGTGGCGTGCACAGCCTAAAGTTGTTGGACAACGTTCTATTTGATCTTCCGTTTGTGCACATCAAGTTGATTGCATGTCGAAACAGGCCTAACCATGTGAAGGTTGCAATCTTCCACCCCTATTCCCCATTCCACCTCATATTCCTCCAAACCTTTCCTATCGATGTATATGCCTAAATTTATTTTAAATGTTGTTATAGTACCTGTCCCAACTACCTCCTCTGGCAGCTCATTCCATATACCCACCACTCTCAGTGCGAAAAAACCTACATGAAGGAGTTTGTACGTTCTCCCCGTGACAGCGTGGGTTTTCTCTGGGTGATCCAGTTTCCTCCCACACTCCAAAGACGTGCAGGTTTGTCAGTTAATTGGCCATTAACAATTGTAAATTGTCCCTAGTGTGTGTAGGATAGTGCTGGTGTCGGCGTGGACTCGGTGGGCCGAGGGGCCTGTTTCCCTGCTGGATCTCTTTAATCTCTGACATTCCAGAGAAATCAACCCAAGTCTGTTTTTAATTATTCATGAAACCAAATATCACTTGTCACTTGCAAAATAAAGTTCCAAATGATCATCACCACCTGATTTTTGAAAGAGGGACTAAACTGTGGCCGCACGTCCTAGCCATTTCATTCCCATCCCAGCTTCGAAAGAAGACCACATTCAACCTCTCCTCGCATCTGTATTGAACTCTGGAGGCTGAAGCAGAAAACGATACAAGGGCTTCCCTTCACCAATAGAACATCGAGGGATGTATCTCAGTCTAGCTTGGAGATACAACGTGGAAACAAGACCTTTGGCCCACCGAGTCCACGCTGACCAGCGATCCCCACACAGTAACATTCTCCAACACACACTAGGGGCAATTTAATCAAACCAATTAGCATGCAAACCTGTATGTGTTTGGTGTGTGAGAGGAACTGGGGTGTGAGTGATCGATGGTCCGCGTGACCCAAAGGGGAAGGATAAAAAAGCGGGATAACGTAGAACTGATGTGAGCGGGTGATCGATGGTCAGCGTGGGCTGAAGGGCCTGATTCAACGCAGAGTCTACAGGCATAGACAAGTCGGCAGTAACTTTCAACCGAAGTAGACACAAAAAAAGTAACTCGGCGGGACAGGCAGCATCTCTGCAGAGAAAGAATGCGTGACGTTTTGGGTCGAGACCCTTCTTCAAACTAGTCAGGGAAAAGGGAAGCGAGATATATAGACGATGATATAGAGAGATAAAGAACAACTAATGAAAGAATGAAAGTAGAGAGGAAATTGCGGGAGTCCTGGTTGAAATTTACGAGTCGTCCTTAAATGCAGGAGAGGTGTCGGAAGACTGGAGGGTGGCAAATGTTGTGCCTCTTTTCAAGAAGGGAAAATGCTGGGAACTATAGGCTGGTGAGCTTAACATCTGTAGTTGGTAAATTACTGGAGAGTATTCTAACGTATAGGTTACACAGGCATTTGGATGGGCAAGGGCTGATTAGGGACAGTCAACGTGGTTTTGTACATGGGAGGACGTGTCTCACAAATGTGATTGATTTATTTGAAGATGTGAGCAAAAAGGTTGATGAAGGCAGAGCTGTAGATGTTGTGTACATGGACTTCAGTAAGGAGATCGACAAGGTGCCGCATGGTAGGCTGCTCTGCAAGGTTAGGTTGCATCGGATCCAAGGAGCACTAGCTGAATGGATAGCAAATTGGCTCCATGGAAGGAAACAGAGGGTGATGGTGGAAGGTTGCTTCTCAGACTGGAGGCCTGTGACTAGTGGTGTGCCTCAGGGTTCGGTGCTGGGCCCGTTACTGTTCGTCATCTTCATCAATGATTTGGATGAGAACATACAGGGCAAGATTAGCAAGTTTGCTGATGATATAAAAGTTAGTGGTTTTGCAGATAGTGAAGATGGTTGTGAACGATTTCAGCAGGATCTGGATCGATTGGCCAGGTGGGCGGAGGAATGGTTGATGGAATTTAATACAGAGAAGTGTGAGGTGTCGCATTTTGGGACGTCAAACAAGGGCAGGACCTACACAGTGGAATGGAGTGTTGTAGAGCAGAGGGATCTGGGAGTACAAGTGCATTGTTCCTTGAAGATCAAGTTGCAGGTAGATAAGGTGGTCAAAAAGGCTTTTGGCACATTGGCCTTCATCTGAGTATGGAGTATAAAAGTTGGGAGGTCATGTTGCATTTGTATAAGACGTTGGTGAGACCGCATTTAGAATATTGTGTTCCGTTCTGGGCACCTGTCATAGGAAAGATATTGCCCAAGCTGGAAAGGGTTCAGGAAAGATTTACGAGGATGTTGTCAGGACTAGAAGGTGTGAGCTATAGGGAAAGTTGAGTACGCTGGGTCTCTATTCCATTGAGCACAGGAGGATGAGGGGAGATCTTATAGAGGTATACAAAATTATGAGAGGCATAGATCGGGCAGATGCACATAGTCTTTTGCCCAGAGTAGGGGAATCGAGGACCAGAGGACAGAGGTTCAAGCTGAAGGGGAAAAGATTTACTAGGAATCCGAGGGGTAACCTTTTCACACAAAGGGTGGTGGGTGTATGGAACAAGCTGCCAGAGGAGGTAGTTGAGGCTAGGACTATCCTATCGTTTAAGAAACAGTTAGACAGGTACATGGATAGGATTGGTTTGGAGGGTTATGGACCAAGCGCAGGCAACTGGGACTAGTATAGCTTGGGACATTGTTGGGCGAGTTGGGCCGAAGGGCCTGATAAACTGTATCACTCTACCTGTGACTCTAAATCCATAAAAGTAACGATGATAAAGGAAACAGGCCATTGTGAGCTGTTTGTTGAGTGAAAATTAAAAGCTGGTGTGACTGGGGGAGGGATAGAGAGAGAGGGAAAGCCGGAGTTACTTGAAGTTAGAGAAATTAATATTCATACCACCTGCCCAAGCAAAATATGAAATGCTGTTCCTCCAATTTGCATTTAGCCTCACTCTGACGATGGAGGAGATCTAGAACAGAACGGTCCGTGCCGGAATGGGAGGGGAAGTTAAAGTGTTTAGCAATCGGGAGATCAGGTAGGTTCAGGTGGACTGAGCGAAGGTGTTCAGTGAAACGATTGCCCAGTCTACGTTTCACTGGTGACCCTGTCAGAAGATCTAGGGGCTAGCGGAATCTAAGGGATATGGGGAGAAGGCAGGAACGGGGTACTGATTGTGGATGATCAGCCATGATCACAATGAATGGCGGTGCAGGCTCGAAGGGCCAAATGTCCTCCACCTGCACCTATTGTGTATGTTTCTAAAAAGAAGGAACAATTTTTGCAATAGAGTACAATTTGCCTTGAGCAACTGCGGGTCAAACAGGCCCGGTGTAGAAGAAGAATCAATGACTCCAGCATCGTAAAGAAATATGCATGTGGATGTTTGAAGGCTGTGGCTATTGTTAAAGTGACAAGCCCTGTGTGTGTGCCTGTGTTCTGATGCCGTTATAAAACTCACTAAAGATGAGCCCTTCACAATACTCCTTGATGGGAGTAAGGAGGCACTTGGAGACAGGCTATATCCTTTACACGTTCACTTTATTCCACCTTCTCCAGGAGAAATTAGACTGGGAATGCTGGCGATATGTGTGTTGTAGTATCGATTAGGGAGCAAATGGAATTTTTCACCTGGTCAGTGGCTCTTTCTTGGAAGGAAGGATTTCCATGGGAAAACAGTGTGGAGTTATCCTTAGATAAGCCCACTGCAAACTCGGGGAGTATTAAAGGGCTCAGGAAACGTACTTTTGATCAAAATCTGGGGATGTAGGTGGAGGTTTGCTTATATCACCTGCTTAACCCTCGAGCTGAGACAGGGATTAGCTACACTGTCCATCGATTCCACTTATGTGGTGCCTGCTATTTTTAACTACCTGTGTGTAACTGGCACAGAGACAGCTTTGTGCATTCTAAGTGAAAAAGGGAAACATTTTTTTGCGGAGAGATTCTTGGCAGTCACAAACGGGGGCTTTTAATCAGTTGTTTGCTCTCAAATGACGCACAGAAATCTAACAAAAAAACATAAGGAAAATAGAGCTGGAAATGTTATGTGATCCGATGCATTGAGTGGAATTCGATCTCTGTCGGCACAATATTGACTCGTCTCTCCGCACCTACAATAGAGTCATAGAGTTCTACAGCATGGAAACAGACCCTTCGGCCCAACATGCCCACTCCGACCAAGATTCCCCATCTACGCTAGTCCCCCTGTACCTTTGATGGCACTGGGCCTGTACTCGCTGGAGTTTAAAAAGATGAGGGGGTACCACAATGAAATTGACTGAACAGTGAAAGGCCTGGATAGAGTGGATGTGGAGAGGATGTTTCCACTAGTGGGAGAGTCTACGACCAGAGAGTACAGCCTCAAAATAAAAGGACGTACCTTTAGAAAGGAGATGAGGAGGAAATTCTTTAGCTTGAGGGTGGTGAGTCTGTGGGATTCATTGCCACAGACAGCTGTGGAGGCCAAGTCAATGGATATTTTTAAAGTGGATATTGACAGATTCTTGATTAGTATGGGCGTCAAAGGTTATGGGGTGAAGGCAGGAGAATGGGGTTGAGAGGGAAAGATAGGTCATCCATGAATGAATGCCAGCGTAGACTTGCTGGGCTGAATGGCCTAATTCGGCTCCTATGGCTTATGAACTTGCCCGCATTTGACCCATATCCCTTTAAACCTTTCCTATCCATGTACCTGTTCAAATGTTTAGTTTAGTTTGGAGAGATAGCGCGGAAACAAGCCCACCAAGTCCGCACCGACCAGCGATACCTGCATATTAACAATATCCTACACACTCTAGCGACAATTTTATACTTGACACCAAGCCAATTTACCTACATACCTGTACGTCTTTGGAATGTGGGAGGAAACCAAAGATCTCGGAGAAAACCAACGGAGGTCACGGGGAGAACGTACAAACTCCAGCGTCCGTAGACGGGATCAGACCCGGGTCTCCGGCACTGCAAGCACTGTAAGGCAGCAACTCTGCCGCTGCGCCACCGTGCCACCCATTTAAAATGTATTTTAAGTGTTGCTATAGTACCTGTCTCAAGTACTTCCCCTGGCAGCTCGTTCCATTTACCCAGAACGTTCCGTGTGATAAAACTGCCCCTCAGGTTCTTCTGAAATCTTTCCCGTCTCTCCTTGTGGCACAAAGAGAGCCTTGTCATCTCAGATCACAGAGAGCCTTGTTCAGTCTGAAGAAGGGTCTCGACCCAAAACGTCGTCCATTCTTTCTCTCCAGAGATGCTGCCTCACCCGCTGAGTTACTCCAGCATTTTGTGTATATCTTGTCATATCAGGCTTATTTAAAAACCCATCTTTTTCCTGACCTTTGTAGAGTATAGAACATAGAACAGTACAGCACAGGAACAGGCCCTTCACCCCACAATGTCCATGCTGAACATGATGCCAGGGTAAATTAAATGTACCTGTCTGCATATAATTTCTGTCCCTCCATTCCCTGTGTATCCATGTTCCTCATTAATAATTTCTTAAACTTTAGTAAAGAAATGTGTTTTCTGATTTGGCATGTAGTATGTATCTCCAGATCCATGGTACTATGGTTAGCACCCTCCAGTTGTTGAGTTTAGTTTATTGTCACATGTACCAAGGTACAGTGAAGGCTTTTGTTGCATGCTAACCAGTAATCGGAAAGATTACATGATTACAATCGAGCCATCAGTTTGCAGGTACATGATGAAAGGAATAACGTGACTAATGTTTGGTGCAAGATAAAGTCCAACATTGTCCGATCAAAGATAGTCCAAGGATCTCCAATGGGGTAGATAGTAGCTCAGGGCCGCTCTCTAGTTGATGACAGGATGGTCCAATTTCCTGATAATAGCTGGAAAGAAACTGTCCCTGAACCTGAAGCTGTCCGTTTTCACACTTTTGTACCTTGAGCCCAATGGGAGAGGGGGGAAGAGGGAGTGGCCAGGGTGCAACTTGTCCTTGATTATGTTGGTGGCCTTGCCGAGGCAGCGTGAGGTTGCATGGAATCAATGGAAAGGAGGTTGGCCAGCGTGATGGTTCTGGGCTGCGTCCACAATTCTCTGCAGTTTCTTGCAGTCTGGACAGAGCTGTTCCCAAACCAGGCTGTGATGCATCCCGATAAAATGCTCTCTACAGTGCATCTGTAGAGGTTGCTGAGAGTTGTTGAGGACATGTTGAACTTAAGCCTTCTAAAAAAGTAGAGGCGTCGGTGTGCATTCTTGGCCATTGCTTCATTATGGGTTGTCCGGAAGATGTTGTTGGTGATATTCACTCCAAGGACGTTGAAGCTTTCAACCATTGCAATGCAAACCATTGTATCAAAATCTCCATGAAAACCCATTCCCAACCACACCACAATGATAGCAAAGATTCAAGAAGCTGGCTTCATGTTCTTTTCTTAAGGGCAACTAGCCTAAGGGCAATCAAGGATGAAGATACAAGGAATTACAGATGCTGGATAGGAATAACACAGCAGGGCAGGCAGCATATAGGGCTGCACGGTGGCATAGCAGTAGAGCTGCTGCCTTACAGCACCAGAGATTCTGACTATGGGTGCTGTCTGCACGGAGTTTGTTCGTTCTCCCCGTGACCGCATGGGTTTTCTCAAAGATCTTCAGTTTTCTCCCACACTCCAAAGACGTACAGGTTTGTAGGTTAATTGGCTTGGTAAAAATGTAAAATTGTTCCTGATGTGTGTTGGACAGTGTTAATGTGGGGGGGATGGCTGGCTGGCACAGACTCAGTGGGCCGAAGGGCCTGTTTCCGCATTGTGTCACTAAACTAAACTAAACTAAACTAAAAAAAATCTGAGAAACCTTCACAGAGAATCATTTTCTCCGGGCGCTCCTGTTTCCTTCATCCAGGTTTTTAAACTGATCAGATTCGGTAAAATTGTAAATTGTTCTAGTGTGGAGGATTGTTTTATTGATCGTTGGTCAGTGTGGACTTGATGGGCTGAAGGGCCTGTTTCCATGCTGTCTCTCTTATGAACATAGGTTATGTTTTAGGTTGGGACAAATTGTAAATTGCCCCTAGTGTATAGATTAGTGTTTGTGTATGGGGATCGCTGGTCGGCGCAGACGTGGTGGGCTGAATGGCCTGTTTCCATGCTGTATCTTTTAATCAATCAATTCTAATTATAAAGGGCTATTCAGCTCTATCCTACATACAAACTTGTGATCTATAGACTTGATGGGCTTTGGCCTTTTGTATTGATATCCCAGTTATATCTCAAATGCGATGAAGCTTTGTGCCTCTACCTCAATATAAGTAAATGAGTTCTCCAAATGCCTGATAGATGATGAAATATCTTCTGATTTTTACGCCAGCCATCTATTAATTACTTTATATATGTCAGTTTGAACGTAGAACCTAGCATTGAGTAAAGTAACAGGCCGTTCTGCCCCCAATATCATAAGTTTGTAAGTTTATGAGTTCTAGCAGCAGAATTAGGCCAGTCGGCCCATCAAGTCTACTCCGATGGGCCATCCTTAAATTCCCAGAGCCGGGTAACCTCAATTGGTCCCTTGATCGCGCTGTCACAATTTAAGGGTTTGTGGGAAGCGGCTGACATGAGTGAGTCCGGCGAGCGGCAGGAGAGGTTTTCAGAGAGCACTGCCAGAGGTCAGCGGGGACCGGCAGAAAGGGCTGTCCAGTCCCAGCGGCCGCTCACAGCCATCCGAGCTAATTCACTCCCCGGCCACAATGTGGTTACTGGCCCCGATCCCGTCCTTCACAACGCTCCTGCTCTCCCCGCAACTTTACCCCAGGCCAGACTACCCAAACACTGTGAAAGGAGCTCTTCCCTCCCCCACCTCCCCACCCCGGGAAATACGGTATTTAAAAACATATAGCACCAAGAAATGTACTTACCACATTATCGGTACATGAACTCCATTCTTCTCTCTTTGCTTCCTAAGATACTCTTAAAATAATGACAATCCAAATCTGAAAGACCCGCCAAGAAACTCGCACTGCGCATGCGCACTGGGCTGCTGTGCATGAGCAGTACTGCAAAGGCAGAATTTCAGCTGCCTTCAGCCCCCCTTGTCATTGACGGTTTGAAGCAGCGCTGACGACATGTGGGCTGCCCAGACCTTCGCGTGTTACCAATACTGTAGTTGAGAGGCACAGAGAAATATGCCTACCTAAAAGATCGATCTCTTAGATAGGCATAATTCTCCCATGCCTTTACTATTTGTATTTCATAATTCCCATTTCATAATTATAGTCAGGGTGGGCAGTGCCTACCTTGCCCACCCTAACCGCCCGTGCCTGGATAAGAACTGTATTTATCCCAGGAGGGAAATTGATCTGCCAACAGTCATAAAACACAAGATACATGAAACATGAAATTAAAGTGACGAGTGGAAAGGATTGGGGATGTGTAACGATTGGGGAGGGAGCGGAGGAAGTCAGTCAGTCTACCCCACGACAGAAGGGGGAGGAGTCGTACAGTTTGATAGCCACAGGGAAGAAGGATCTCCTGTGGCGTTCTGCACTGCAGTCTAAATGGCACCTTCACCATGACTCACATCAGTGAGCAATGTTGGCCTCATTGGTTGAGGATTCGTGCAATGCAGTGAAATACTGTGAAATACCACGAACACATCAGCAACTTTTGTCTTGAAATCTGCTCCTGGCGGTGACCCTTCTCGAAGTTGCCAATCGTCTTTCAGTGCATCCACAGCGTGATTAGAAATTTGACTACATCCAGTAGCATGGCACGGTGGCGCAGCAGTAGAGTTGCTGCCTCACAGTGCCAGGGACCCGGAATCGATCCTGACCACGGGTGCTGTCTGCGCGGAGTTTGTTCGCTCTCATTGTGACCACGTGGGATTTTCCGGTAGGTTAATTGACTTTGATTAAATTGTAAATTATCCCTAGTGTGTGTAGGATTGCGTTAGCGTACGGGGTGATCGCTGGTCAGCGCGGACTCGGGAGGCCGAAGGTTTCCGTGCTGTATCTCCAAAGTCCCGTGTTTTGCTCTGCTAGACCTGAGTTGCAGGGACACCCTGTAATCAATTGCTTTAGTTTGGGGATACAGTGTGGAAACAGGCCCTTCGGCCCACCGAGTCTGTGCCGACCACTGATTCCCTATCTTGCACATTAGTAATATCCTACACATCACGAGGGACAATAGTTTCCTCCGTATGCTCCGGTTTTCTCCCACATCCCAAAGATGTGCAGGTTTGTAGATTAATTGGCCTCTATAATGTTTCCCCTGATGCGTAGGGAGTGATTGAGAAAGTGGGACAACAAGGGATGAGTGTGAATGGGTCAGCATGGAACTCGGTGGGCCAAAGGGCCTGTGTCCATGCTGCATCTTTCAATTGATCAGTTACTAACCCAGCAAGCAGACCACCAGCATAATCAATGGCGAGTCTCACCCCGGACACTCCCTCTTCTCCCCTCTCCCATTGGGCATGAGGTACAGAAGTATAAAAATACACATGTCCAGATTCAGAGATAGTTTCTTCCCAGTTGTTATTGAGCAACTGAACCATCCTACCAACAACTAGAGAGCAGTCCTGAACTAACATCTATCCGATTGAAGACTCTCGGACTATCTTTACTCGTACTTATCTTGCACTAAACGTTATTCCCTTTATCCTGTATCTATACACTGTAAATGGCTCGATTGCAATGTATTTCTGCTGACTGGCTAGCATGCAACTAAAACTTTTCACTGTACCTTGTGGTACACGTGACAATAAACTAAACTAAACTAAAGGGTGGCACGGTGGCGTAGAGGTCAAGTTGCTGCCTTACAGAGCCAGAAATCCAGGTTTGATCCTGACTACAGAGTGCTGTCTCTTTGGAATTTGTACGTTCTCCCCATGACCTGCGTGGGTTTTCTCCGGGATCTTTGGTTCCCTCCCACATTCCAATATCATACAGGTTTGTAGGTTAATTGGCTGGGTATAAGTGTTAAAAATAATGTTGCTAGCATGTGTAGGATAGTGTTAGTGAACGGTGATCGCTGGTTGACACGGACTTGGTGATCCGTAGGGCCTGTTTCATAAATGAATTTAAACTAAACTAAACTAAACTAAAGAGGACAACCTGGAGGCGAATATCAGTCCATTTATGTTGAGGTATGATTTTTTTTCCTACAGGACCAATTGCAGCTTTAATGAAAATTCAGCAGTTTTTTGTTGAGCATTTTTCAAGTATTATTGAGTCTGGTTAAAATAACCTGAGATGCCACAAACACTACTGTGAAGGAGTGAGATGTCAATAGCACTAAAGTGCCCAGTTTTCAGCTTTAATTTGCACTGTGTGGAATAGATTCCTACTTAAAGCAGTAAATAACAATTAACACACTCCAGTTAAAAAAGCAAATGTATGCTGTATAAAATTAAGGACAACCAAAGGGTGGCTGGGTGGTGCAGTGGTGGAGTTGCTGCTTCACAGTGGCAGAGATCCGGGTTCGATCCTGACTACGGGTGCTGTCTGTGCGGAGTTTGTTCATTCTCCCTGTGACCATGTGGGTTTTCTCCGGGTGCTCCGGTTTCCTCTCACATTCCAAAGACATGAGGGGATGTCGGTTAATTGGCTTCTGTAAATTGTCCTTAGTGTGGAGAAATGAACCAGTGCACAGGTGATCGCTGTCGGTAATGGACTCTGTGGGTCGAAGGGCCTGTTTCCAACCTGTATCCCTAAACTAGTTTAAACTAATATGTATTGACAGGGCGGCACAGTGTCACAGCTGGTAGAGCTGCTGCCTCACAGCGTCAGAGACCCAGGTTTCATCCTGACCTGCGTTCAAACTGCGGAGTTTGCACGTTCTCTCTGTGATCGCATGGGTTTATTCCGGGTGTTCTGGTTTCCTCCAACATGCAAACATGTGCATATTTGGAGGTTAGTCGGCCTCTGTAAACATTGAATTGCCACTAGTTCGTGGGGAATGGATGGGAAAGCAGGATAACATAAACTAGTGTAAACGGTCAGCATGGACTCGGTGGGCCGAAGGGTCTGTTTCCATGCTGTATCTTTCAATTATAGAGCAGGAACAGTACACCACAATGTCTGTGCCAAACATGTTGTCAAGACCTCCTCTTATCTACTTGCACCTTATCCATGTTCCTCTATTCCCTGCATATCCTTAAGCCTAGCCAAAGGTCTCACTTTCCACAAATGTATTTGTCTCAACCATCAGCATGTTTCAGGTTGAGACAAAAATCAAAGTTGCCCCGCACATCTACTTTAAATTTTGCCCCTCTTCAGCTGAAAGCTACTGTATGTCCTCCATTATATGGTGTTTCCATTCGGGGGAAAGAAGTTCTGACTGCCTGCCTTATCTTTGCCTACTCTGCACCCTTTCCAAAGCCTCCACATCCTTCCTGTAATGGGGTGACCAGAACTGCACATGATACTCAATGCGCTAAATGCTATGCACCTGCATCATGACTTCTTGACTCTTATACTCAATGCCTTGACCTGTGAAAACAATCAAACCGTATGCCTTCTTTACCACTCTATCTACTTGTGTGTTGCCACTTTCAAGGAGTTATGGACGTGGAGTCTGTGATCCCTCTGTACATCAATGCTGTTCAGGGTCACGCCATTAATTGTATATTTTCTCCTTACATTTGACCTCCCATTAGTTCAACACCTCACACTTGCTTGGATTAAACTCCATTTGCCATTTTTCTGCCCATTTCTATATTGTGCTTTGACAGCCTTCCACACAGCAATCGGTGTTACCTGTAAACTTAACTAACCAATTATATCTACTTCCAAGTCATTTATAAATATCACAAACGACAGAGGTCCCAGCACAGATCTCTGCGGAACTCCACTTGTCATAGACCTCCAGCCTGAATATTGTCCTTCCTCTGATTTCTATCAGTAAGCTGGTTCTGAATCCGTATGTTCAAATCCCAAGCATTTTAATCTTCCAGATCAGACTATCCTGAGCGACGTTATCAAATTATTCTTGCACTAAACGTAATTCCCTTTATCCTGTATCTGTACACTGTGGATGGCTCGATTGTAATCATGTATTGTCTTTCCGCTGACTGATTGGTGTTGATGTGCAGGGATCGCTGGTCGGTGTGGACGCGGTGAGCTGAAGGTCCTGTTTCCACGCTGTATCTCTAAACTAAACAAAACTAAACTAAATAAAGGAACAGCATCAGCTACTCTCTGATCCTCCTTGACGTTGCCTGTGGCTTGAGACAAAGCAAAGATCTTCATCGAGGCTCGCGCACTCAATCAAAGAATGGCACAGACTCACATGAGGAACAAAAGCGGGAGTTGCTGGAAATCTCCCGCATTCTGCAGAGAGAGAACCATCTTTCAGTTCCATGGCTCTTAATAAGAATTAATGGGCGGCACGGAGGCGCAGTGGTAGAGCTGCTGCCTTACAGCGCTGGAGACCCAGGATTGATCCTGACTACGGATGCTGTCTGTACGGAGTTTGTACATTCTCCCCATCTCCAGGAGCTCCAGTTTCCTCCAACACTCCAAACACGAACAGGTTTGTAGGTTAATTGGCTTCGGTAAAAAAAAAGTAAGTTGTCCCTTGTTTGTAGGATAGTGCCTGTGTACGGGGATAGTTGGTCGGCATGGACTAAGTAGGCCAAAGGGCCTGTTCCGCGCAGTAGCTCTAAACTAAATAAGTCATAAACACAGCAAAGCAGCCCTTTGCATGGAAATCATAGGAAAGAAATAAGAAAAGATGTAACAAAAATGGTGACAATTATGGAGATTGATCCAGTAAATGTGAATCCTAGTGGGATGGAAGCCTTCTTGCTTGGTTGTAAATTGGCTGGCACGGACTCAGTGGGCCGAAGGGCCTGTTTCAATGCTGTATCTTTGTACTAGACTGGAGAAAGTTAGTGAGAGATGAAGTGGTAGATAATAGAGGGATTGCCTCTGAGAGACTGACCAAGGTTATCAGGGTGACATAATGCTTTAGAGACCCTCTGTTTAACATGTGTAAGAGGGGTGTTACGGAGAGAATCAAATAGCCGATCAATAAATAAAGTGTGGAGAACTCAACAGTTGTTGGAAATGTGAACAAAAATAAATATTTTTACATAATTGTGTTTCCCCTCAATCACAGTCAACATGTGATGGGCGTTTAATGGCACTAGACCTATATTCGCTGTGGTTTAGAAGAATGAGGGGGGACCTCATTGAAACGTACAGAATAGGGAAAGGCTTGGATAGAGTGGATATGGAGAGAATGTTTCCACTAGTGGGAGAGTCTAGGACCAGAGGTCACAGCATCAGAATTAAAGTTATTTTAGGAAGAAGATGAGGGGCAATCTCTTTAGTCAGAGGATGGTGAATCTGTGGAATTCTTTGCCACAGAAGGCTGTGGAGGCAAAGTCAATGGAAATATTTAAGGCAGAGATAGATTGATTCTTGATTAGTACGGGTGTCAGAGGTTATGGGGAGAAGGCAGGAGAATTGGGGTTAGGAGGGAGAGATAGATCTCCCATGATTGAATGGCAGAGTAGACTTGATGGGCTGAATGGCCTAATTCTACTCCTATCTCTTATGATGAACAATGCTCTCAACCGCAAATGCTAAACGTCCTGCACTTAGTTCCATTTAGGAAGGAACTGCAGATTCTGGTTTACACCGAAGATTGGCAAAAACCATCGCAGTAACACAGCGGGTCAGCCAGCATCTCTGGAGAAAAGGAATCAACGATGAAGGAAGAACGCGCACTATATAAGCTATATAGAAACAAACATTTAGGTGACGTTTCGGGTCAAGACCCTTCTTAAGACTGCAAGTGAAGGGAGAAGCAAACAAGAGGTATGAAATGTAATCCATTGCTGAGCCACTAATTGCTGTGTCACCTTTATATCGTGCACCAAGCTGCATGAAAAAAACAACACAATGCATGGACACTGTCTCCAGAGATACTGCCTGATCCACTGAGTTACTCCAGCATTTTCTGTCTATCTTAGTCTTAGTTTAGTTTAGTTTAGTTTAGTTTGGAGATACAGCATGGAAACAGGCCCTTCAGCCCACCCGTTCACACCAGTTCTATGTTATCCCACTTTCCCATCCACTCCCCACATGCTACAGACAATCTGCAGAGGTCAATTTACCTAAAAACCTGCACGTCTTTGGGATGTGGGAGGAAACCGGAGCAACTAGAGAAAGCTCACGCAGTTACAGGGAGCACGAGCAAACTCCACACAGGCAGCAGCTGAGGTCAGGATCAAACCTGGGTCTCCAGCACTGTGAGGTAGTGGCTCTCCCAGCTGTGTTGCTCTTGAGCCCCCTGTTATCTGAACAAGAACGAGGGGCCTTCCATCCCACCAGGATTCATGTTGTAAGGATCCACCTCCATAATTTCCACCAATTTTGTAACCGCAGATTGCTAATGTAATCCGATATGTTTTTACATTAACTCAGTTGTGTTCTTGTCAGGATGTGTAGGAAGGAACTGCAGATGCTGGTTTAACCCGAAGATAGATACAAAATACTGGAGTAACTGGAGGCAGCATTTGCTGGCGAGAAGAAAAGGTCGAGTTTGGGTCAGGTCGAGACCTTAAACATCACCCATTCCTTTCCTCCAGAGATGCTGACTGTCCCGTTGAGTTACTCCAGCATTTTGTGTCTATCTTGTGTTATTGTCACCCTTACTGGCCTTGGCTTTTCATTCTCGATTTAAAATTCATCTTTTAATTTTAATTTTCATCCCTTGCGATCATCTGTGCACAATTCAATAGTCCAGGTGACCTTAGTAACACAACCACTATGTTACCATACCTTGTTGGTCCCCCATCCCACTGTATTCCACTCTCCATGCTATTACCTTGTTCTCTCTCTGGTGCTTTTACCATGCTCAGGCTCATCAGTATTCCTTTCCCACACTCCTGCTGCTTCCCAGACTTGACCTCACAGCTGACCTTTGTGTCTTTCTCCACACACACACACGCATATCCCAGGGAAAATTGCTTGGGAAAGATTGGAGGCAGAAAGATTTTATGCAGTTAGAGTTATAGAGTCAAACAGTGTGGAAACAGGCCCTTCGGCCCAGCTTGCCCACACCACCCAGCATGTCCCATCTACACTAGGTAGACAAAAGTGCTGGAGAAACTCAGCGGGTGCAGCAGCATCTATGGAGTGAAGGAACTAGGCAATGTTTCGGGCCGAAACCCTTCTTCAGACTGAAGTAGGGTGGGGGAGAAGAAAGGAGAAAGGAAGAGGAGAAGCCAGAGGGCTGAGGCTACATCAGTCTGAAGAAGGGTTTTGGCCCGAAACGTTGCCTATTTCGTCCGCACCATAGATACTGCTGCACCCGCTGAGTTTCTCCAGCACTTTTGTCTATCTTCGATTTTCCAGCATCTGCAGTTCCTTCTTAAACCCACCTACACTAGTCCCACCTGCCTGCATTTGGCCCATATCCCTCTAAACCTGTCCTATCCATGTTTCTTAAACGTGTGATAGTTCCTGCCTCAACTACCTCTTCCGGCAGCTCGTTCCATACAACAACCAACCTTTGTGTGAAAGGTTTACCCCTCAGATTCCTATTAAATCTTTTCCCCTTCACCTTAAACATATGTCCACTGGTTCTCAAACCTATGAATCATGTTGAGAGGTGAAGATAGATTAGCCATGATTGAATGGCGGAGTGGACCTGATGGGCCGAACGGCCTAATTCTGCTCCTAGAACTTATGAACTTATGAACCAAACCTATGTCCTCTGTTTTTTTTTGCCAGAAATAGCTGGAAATTGTAATCGCGGCAACAGAGGAGCAATTAATGTGTAGGAAGGAACTGCAGAAGCTGGTTTAAACCGAAGATAGACACAAATTGCTGGAGTAAATCAGCGGGTCAGGCTGCAACTCTGGAGAAAAGGAATAGGTGACATTTCAGGTCGAGACACTTCAGACTGAGAGTCTGGGAAGCAAGGGAAACAAGAGATATAGACGGTGATATAGAGAGATATAGGACAAATGAATGAAAGATATGCAAAAAAGTAACGATGATGAAAGTAATGATGATAAAGGCCATTGTTAGCTGTGGGCCGGGTGAAAACGAGTTACAGACAGTGAGACTCAGCAGGGCGACAGTGAAACTAGTACAACAACTAGGGTGGGCGGGGGGGATGGAGAGAGAGGGGATGCAAGGGTCACGAAGCAATTAACGTCTGTTTATGTCAGAGCACTGTGATTATTTTGATGCAGAAAAAACTGCATCTAATGAAACAATTGGGTTAACGTGTACATGATGGTGGCTGGATTAAGCCTTATTAAGAATACCCTCACAGCCGCCCAGCTTGGTGCTCGTGCCTGGGGTGCGTGGCATTAAATTAGTGGCACAGCACTTGTGCCTACTTAATGTCTCCCACATGCGAGTGTGCTATAGGTGTCCGATGGAGGAATGATTAGACTCTCCAGCTGAACAGTTTGGGTCAACTCCACATTATCTTCACTGAATAATTCAGAGGTAAATGCATTGCAAATGTGAATCCGTGGCTGTGATTAAGTGAGGCTGCATCGCACAGCCCATTGCCAGGGAAATGGCCAGACTGAGAAATTATAATTGGCTTGTGTGTTAAGATTTCGAAAATTTATTAATTAATCCACTCGTCCCACAGCAGTTTAGTTTAGTTTAGCTTTTTGGCACGTGTACCGAGGTACAGTGAAAAGCTTCTGTTGCATGCTAACCAGTTAGCGGCAAGACAATACATGATTACAATCGAGTCATTTACAGTGTACTGGTACATGATGATGGAATAACTTTACTGCAAGGTAAAGCCAGCGAGGTCTGATCAAAGATAGTCCGATGGTCACCATCGAGGTAGATAGTAGTTCAGGACTGCTCTTTGGTTGTGGCAGGATGGTTCAGTTGCCTGATAACAGTGGGGAAGAAACTCTCAGAATCTGGATGTGCGGGTTTTCCCACTTCTGTACCTTTTGCCCGATGGGAGAGGGGAGAAGAGGGAGTGGCTAGGGTGCGACTCACCCTTGATTACGCTGCTGGCCTTTCCGAGGCAGCGTGAGGTGTAAATGGAGTCAATGGCAGCAATGTCCTCACCTAATCATCCAGTATATATGCCATAGAGCCATCCAGCACAGAAGTTGGCCCTTCAGCCTAACTTGTCCATGCCGACCATGATGAAAAGACAAAAGGTGTGAGATATTAAGGCTAGAAGAGGCACAAATTCTGATGCCAAAATAATGATTGGCGGCGCAGTGATGCATGGGCGGCACGATGGTGCAGCGGTAGAGTTGCTGCCTTACTGCGCCAGAGATTCGGGTTCGATCCTGACTACAGGTGTGTTTTGTATCTTCTCCCTGTGGCCATGTGGGGTTTCTCCAGGTGCTCCAGTTTCCTCCCGCACTCCAAGGTTCTACAGGTTTGTAGATTAATTGGCTTTGCTAAAAGTGTATATTGTCCCAAGTGTTAGAATAGTGTTAGTGTATGTGGATCGCTGGGCCGACGGACCTGTTCACTAAAGTCTAAGGACCAAGGTATCCCATCTAAGCTAGTCCAATTTGCCCAAGTTTGGACCATATCCATCTAGGTCTAGATCCTATTCATGTACCTATCCGAAAGTCAGTGAAATATTCTTGTTGTATCTGCCTCAACCTCTTCCTCTCGCAGTTGTTCCATAAAACATAGAACAGTACAGCACAAGAACAGGCCCTTTGGCCCACAATGTCTGTGCCGAACATGATGCAAAGTTAAGTTAATCTCTGCCTGCGTAAGATCCATATCCCCCTGTTCCCTGTATATCCATGTGCGTATCCAATAGTGTCCCCCTTTAATCTTAAGCCAAAAATCTACCTGCTTTAAATAAGAGTATAGACACAAGAGCAGAATTAGGCCATTAGACCCATCGAGTCTGCTCTGCTATTTGATCATGGCGGATCTATTTTTTCCCTCTGTATAGAGTGGGTGCGGGGAGGATGTTTCCACAAGTGGGTGAGTCTAGGACCAGTGGTCATAGCCTCAGAATTTAGGAACTTTCCATTAGGAAGGAGATGAGGAGGAATTTCTTTAGTCTGAGGATGGTGAATCTGTGGAATTATCCAATATCTGTGGATATTTTTACGGCAGAGATAGATAGATTCTTGTTTAGTACGCGTGTCGAGGGTCATGGGGAGAAGGTAGTAGAATGGGGTTGAGAGGAAGGGATAAATCAGCCATGATTGAATGGCGGAGTAGACTTGATGGGCCGAATGGCCTATTTCTGCTCCTATCGCTTATGACCCTATGACCTTGTAACCCCATTCTCCTGCCCTCTCACTTTTGTCAGATAGTTATAATTGCACAATGTTATAAAGAGCAGGTAGACACAAAAATGCTGGAGTAACTCAGCAGGTCGGGCAGCATCTCTGAAGAGATGCTTTCTCTCCAGAGATGCTGCCTGACCTACTGAGTTACTCCAGAATTTTGTCTCCACCTTCGATTTAAACCAACATCCGCAGTTCTTTACTACACTTTGTGAAAAAGAGCAGACTTGTTAGTGAGCCCGTGCCTCTGATGCAGTGGGGCAGCGGTTCTAGCTGCCACGGCACTTGCCACACAAACCCATCAGATATCTATGTATTCGACACTGAGGCGTCATGAGGTGCAACTCATAACCCATCGTTTATAACATATGACTAGATTGTGGGACCCGTTGGGTCCAGCATGACATGGGAGGGCTGGTGCCCCAACGCAATATTCCACCTCTCCACCAATTCCAACATTGGTAGCCAGTGGGGATGGGGGGGGGGGGGAGGCCTTTCTGGACTCGTTCTCAGGGGGCTAGTATGGACATAGTGGACCAAATGGATTATTGAGCTGGCGTCTCAGTCACTCAAGCCTGTTGTGCTGGCAGTTCACTCACTCACGGCTGGTGGGCTGGCAGTTGACTCAATTCTATTTCAAGCAGGGTACAAGGCCACCAATTTCAAGTGCAGTTTCCTACCACTTCAAGCAGGGTGCAAGACCACCAAATTCAAGTGCACTTTCATACCATTTCAAGCAGGGTGCAAGGCCACTAAAGACAGCAAGCCGTAACCTCTCCCTTCTCCATCTTGCAGAGACTGAGCCACACCCACACTTCTGGGTTTTATAGTCCCTCCCCCTCCCACCAGAAGGGGCGTGGCCTTCATGGCGTGATTGACAAGAGAGAGAATCTCAACATTTTAAAAACTCTAATAACTCTTTTATTTTTCATCAATAGGAAAAATCCGCGGCACCTGATGAGCGGAATGGGATTCTGAGTAAGATGGCCAAAAATCACAGCCATATGTGATAGCGTTTTGTTTATAATCAATATAAAGCGTAAACAGGAAGTGGTCAAGATTAGACTTTTAATTATATAGAAGGCAAGGCAACTTTAATTTGGCAAGGCAACTTTAATAAGGCAAGGCAACTTTAATTAGGCAACACAGCTTTAGCATTTCCAAACCAAAGACAACACAGCTTTAGCATTTCCAAACGATATTTTCAAACCTCATTAAGGGCACTGACAAGTCAGTAAAACCACTCACAGTTTAGTAGACATGTTCAGTGTTATCCACAGCTCAGACTGAGAGATGTGACCCTCTCGCTCCCCCATCTTGCAGAGACTGACAGAGGCACTCAACACTTCCGGGTTTTATAGTCACTCTGGAAGGGGCGTGGCCTTCAGGAGATAGAATCTCAACATTTTTTAAACACTAATAACTCTTTTATTTTTCATTGCAGTTTCAAGCACATGGCAGGGCAGGCCAAGCAACTCATTTAATTTTCATTAAGGGCTAAAAAAATAATTTACTGCAAGTACATTGCAGCCTCACAGTTCAGTTGATTCACAGCCTAGAATGAGAGTCATGGCCTCTCTCCTGCAATATTGTGGAGTGACAGAATCATGTTCAGGCATCCCGGGGTTTTATAGTCTTGCCCCCCCCCCCCCCCCCCCCCCCCCCCGGAAGGGGCATTACCTTCATCGCAGTGATTGACAGGCGCGAGGATCTCAAGGTATTTAATTCTAAAATCAATATACAGCACAGATAGGAAGTGGTCAAGATGAGACTTTTAATTATATAGATATATGTCTGTGTGTGTGTATATATATATATGTGTATATATATATATATATATATGAGTGTTCCTGTTTTATTTATACAGTATACATGTGTGTGTGTGTGTGTACATATATGTGTATGTGTGTGTGTGTATATATATATATATATATATATATATATATATATATATAAACAGAGATATCTCCCATTTTTTTGACTTCTGAGGGTTTGTGTGCAATCCATGCAATCAGCATTGCCTTGTGAAACTGCAAGCTTTCAGAATCTAATGCTTTATTCCAAAGCTTGGGAACTTTCTGTCTCTAACTTTCCCAGGTGCCACAGACTCATTCTGACAACAGAAGCAAATTCAGGCTGTTTCCCACCTGCATCTTCTGCTGCGGCTGTTAGCATCAGAAGGCATGAGAGAGAACGAAAATCTCCTTCAAAGCACAAACCAAAACACACGGCCTTTTCTGCCAACACTGAGCAAGGTGCTGATGAACTGGAGGACCTTTCCAGCAAGCCTGAGTACTTCTGTAGCGTTTCCTCGCGAGGATAAATGAGTTTGCTGTTCAGCCTCCCAGTCACCAGCTGCACATCTCACAACACTTCGCAATCTCCTGATCTGTTTTGTTTTCTTCGTGTCTGTCCGTTTTTCTTGTACCTACTTTTTATAACCTCCTTGGGATTTGAAGCCGCTGTCAACCTTGGAAGCTTTGTTACTGCACCATCGTCATGTCATTAAGATACAATTATTATGGTTAAGTTTGGTCCTAATTAACTCATTGAGACGTCAGTTCCACATATTGCTTTATTTGTCAAAAGTCCACACAGACTTAATTAGACCATTAGCAAAGGGTGTAGTGGACCTGATTTAATATAGGCTCTAATTAAACAGTTGTTTACTGAATCCCACTGCCAGCTTTGGTCGTCTCATCTCAAAGTCAAAGGTTGCGAGTTCAAATTCCACTCCAGGGATTTTCCTGTAATGATCGGGGCTGAGTGTAGTGCATTACTGAGTGAATGCTGCACTGTCAGAGGGTTGTGATTTCTGGATGTAATGTTAATTCTTTACAAGAGATTCATTGACATCTCTCACGACTGCAGAAATTGTAAACATCAAGTATTTTGGGATCCAATGTCAGAGAATTTAGGCTTTGTGGTTGTTGTTGTCATGTGTGCCGAGGTACAGTGAAATGCTATCCAATCAGATTGGAAAATACACAGTTAGCACGCAACAAAGGCCTTTCACTGTACCTCGGGCAGCACGGTGGCGCAGCGGTAGAGTTGCTGTCCTACAGCGCCAGAGACTCGGGTTCAATCCCAACTACTAGTGCTGTCTGTAGGGAGTTTGTACATTTTCCCCATGACCCCGTAGGTTTTCTCTGAGATCTTCGGTTTTCTCCCACACTCCTAAGATGTACAGCTGCAGACTACTCACCATCGTGGGGCTGGCCGGCCTCGGAGTGTGGGGAGCGGTGATGGCTCGCTGCTGCGGCACGACTCCGGAGCTCGGAGGTTCCAGCTGCAGGCCGGTGGACGAGACATCGGGAGCTCGCGGGTCCTGGTGGAGGGACCGCTTTTCGGAGCTGACGCAACGCAACTTCTGCAGCCCGTGTTGCGGGTTTGGAACGACCCGGAGCGGGGCCGTACATCGCCCGGCGTGGCTTTAATGGCCGCGGGACATTCCAGCGCATGCCGGGGGCCTCAACTTTGTGACCTTTGGGCCTGGAGCGGGGCCGTACATCACCCGGCGTGGCCTTAAATGGCTGTGGGGCTTGCCATCGCTAGCCTGGTGCTTCGACATCAGGAGAGAAATGGTGCAGGGGAGAGAAAAGACTTTGCCTTCCATCACAGTGAGGAGGAGATTCACTGTGATGGATGTTTGTGTAAATTGAATTGTTTGTGTGTCTTGTAGGAATTGTTTTGTTTGTATGGCTGTGGAAACGGAGTTTCCTTTGAGCCTCACTGAGGTTTAAATGACATGGAATAAATATTGTATTGTATTGTAATTGGACCCTTGAATTAGTATTGTCATTCAATAAGATGACAACTGATTCAATGTCCCGGTGTGCTCCCGTTTTTCCCATCATCTCTCCACCTGCCTTCATCCTCTGTCTCCCACCCATTCAGTAATTTAAAAATGAAGGAGATTTAGAAGCCTTGGGAAAATTGAATTGTTACTTATTTTTATTTTTTAAGGAGAGAACAATCTGCACATGCGCGGTTTAAGTTTTTTTAAAAAATCCGGTAGACTGCCTACCTTGAGTAATTACTCACGGCACGTGCCTGGTATATACACCCTGAACTTTTGTTCTTGTTTATTATATTGTTTACAGACTAGTATGTTTACATATTCTATAGGAAGGAACTGCAGATGCTGCTTTACAACCAAGATAGGCACAAAATGCTGGAGTAACTCAACGGGACAGGCAGCATCTCTAGGAAGGAATAGGTGATGTCTGGAGCCTGAAGAAGGGTCTTGACCCGAAACATCACTCATTCCCTCCACCCAGAGATGCTGCCTGTCCCGCTGAGTCACTCCAGCATTTTGTGCCTATCTTCGGTTTAAACCAGCAACTGTAGTTCATTCCTACACTTTTATGTTGATATATTCTGTTGTGCTGCTGCAAGTAAGATTTTAATAGTTCTGCCTGGGCGTTTGACAATTAAAACACCTTTGACTCTAGTGATTCTCTCCCGCCTGCAATTCTTATGTTACTCATGTTGCCTAGTCTCTGTTTAAAAAAAAACCTGTAAATAAATAATTAGATGCAGAGAAGTGAGACAAGTTGGGTCCCTCTTTCATGAGGGTGGTGCAGATATGAATAGTTGAAAGGGTGAATAATTCTCCCATTATTTATCAAAATGTACAATGGTTTCGAACCTGATCCCTCAGTTGCCAAGGGAATGGAAATGTCTTTGCACCAGCAAGTAAACTTCACCCTTTATCTCCCGGTGCGGATGTCATCCATCGTGACCACAATTATTTAAAAACTTTAAATGTATGAACATAACTCCACCAACTGCACCACGTGGGATACCAGTAGACTGTGAACAGATACAGCCAGTGATTTGGAAAGCTAGCAGAATGTCATGGCGGTACGGTGGTTGCCTCACCATGTCCGAGACCCGGGTTCCATCCTCACCTTGGGGTGGAGTGTGCAGGCTCTCCCCGTGACCGCGTGGGTTTTCTCCGGGTACTCCGGTTTCCTCCCATATCCCAAAGACGTGCGGGTTTGATAGGCTCATTGGCCTCAGTAAAATTGCCCCCCCCCCTCCCACCGAGTGTGCGGGGAGTGGATGAGAATGTGGGAATCAATGTGAATAGTGTAATCAATGGTCAGAAGGCAGACACCAAATGCTGGAGTAACTCAGCGGGACAGGCAGCACCTCTGGAGTGAAGGAATGGGTGATGTTTTGGGTCAAGACCCTTCTTCAGACTGATGTCAGGGGAGAGGGAGATGCAAAGATAAGGAAGTGTAAGGTGTGAAAATGGGACAAAGAGAATGAGATTCAAGGAAAATGTCGAATAGATCATTGTAGCTGGTAGTTAGCTACTCAGTTTGGATTTAGAGGGCCAGGGTTTATTTCCATGCTGTATCTCGAAACCAAAATCTTCCCTCAAAAACTGGCAAGCGATCCCTGCACACTAACACTATCCTACACAAACGAGGGACAATTTATATTTATACCGAGGCAATTAACCTACAAACCTGTACGTCTTTGAAGTGTGGGAGGAAACTGAAGATCTCAGAAAAAAAATCCACGCGGCCACGGGGTGAACGTGCAAACTCCATACAGACCCGTAGTCTCTGGCAATGCAGGAGCTGTAACGCAGCCACTCTACTGCTGCGTCATCGTGTTTTAAGACCTGGCTGTGAGCTGGTTGACCATACAATCAGCAACGGACTTTAAGAGGAAAGGTATCACAGTGGGTGTCGAGGTGAACAGGACCTTCTCTGGCAGTGAGGGGAGATGGTGACTGCGTCTTCCTCTCCCTCTACACACCGAGGAGTCCACTCTATGGCCTCCATTGTCCCTAAAACCCTTGTCTAGGAGAGGGATGGAGGCACGGTGGCACAGCGGTAGAGTTTCTGCCTTACAGCGCCAGAGACCTGGGTTCGATCCTGACCACGTCTGCTGTCTGTACTTCTCCCTGTGAACCGCGTGGGTTTTCTCTGGGCGCTCCAGTTTCCTCCCTCACTCCAAACACGTACAGGTTTGTTGACTAATTGACTTGGGTAAAATTGTAAATGGTCCCTAGTGTGTGTAGGATAGCGTTAGTGTGCGGGGATCGCTGGTCAGCACGGACTCGGTGGGCTGAAGGGACTGTTTCCATGCCGTATCTCTAAACTACACTGGAATAAAACTAAAGAAAGCATTTTGTTCCCTAAATCCCGGCGAGCATCACAACTGGGCGAGAGAGTGCTCCTTGAATCTCTCAACCACAAGCCTGCGAAGAAGTGGTAGACAGCGTAAAAGTTATGAATCCCTGATTGTGAAGTAAAACAGAACACGGCTTTGCTGAGCTGCTTCAAGATCGCCATGCTAATCTGATTTTTTTCCCCCACTATTAGACAGGAGGACAAAAAATTGCTATCTTTGAATAGACACCTGCTTTGTCCGGCTAACCTCCATCAATGACAGGACGGCATTCATGGCAAAACTATTAAAAAGACGACTGAAATCCTAATGGAGAGGTTCTTTTATCTAAGGGGGAAGTGCAATTAAGATGGAATTATGATAAGTCCATTTACCATGTGGTAGCAATAGTCATTTAAATTCTTTCTTCCCTCTGTTTTGCCAGCTCTTAAGGCAGACCTTGCCCGATCGCGGGCAAGTGGAGGCCAGCTTTGCACAGACGCAGCGGAGGCTTAAGGGAGCTTTGGAAAGGAAAATAAAAACATTTTGTATCGAGTGCTCTCTGCGCCACTCCAGGCTTAAGCCGCAAATGGCGGGGAGCCTGGGAAGAACACACTGCACTGACCCCGAGCAGTCAGTAGACAAAAGGGAAGCAAGGGGTTTGAGGGCCCGGGAGATGGGAAACTTGGCCTTGTTTACCAGAGGCCTGCTCGGCCTCTGATTCAGACAGGGGGGAGTTTGCCATCTGCCCCGCTTCCCAAGAGCCTCGCTGAATTGTGAGAATTCCAAGACACAAAACCGAGCGAAAATAAAGATGATTTTTTATAGCGCCAAATACCGTATGGTCACATTCAGGAGACTGCAATTAAAACTCCAGCCTGAATCATATGTATTGCAAACTCCTTGCAGAGAGGAATAGGGCGACACGGTGGCACAGTGGCAGAGACCTAGGTTCGATCCTGACTACGAGTGCTGTCTGTACGGAGTTTGTACGTTCTCCCCGTGGCCTGCGTGGGTTTTCCTCGGGTGCTCCAGTTCACCCCCACACTCCAAATGCTTACAGGTTCGTAGGTTAATTGGCTTGGTATAAATGTGAAATTGTCCCTAATGTGTGTAGGATTGTGTTAATGCGCGGGGATCGCTGCTGGGTGTGGACTTGTTGGGCTGTTTACACGCTGTAAACCTGTTTACACGCTGTAAAACGAAAGGTACGGTACCATAGAGTTACAGATACTGACTGATACACACGAGGAACAAACTATAATCTTTACGGAACATAATAAACCCACACAACTGCACGTCCTTAGAGTCTGGGAGGAAACCAGAGCACCCGGGGAAATCCCACGCGGCCACAGGGTGAACATTTGACAGAACTGGGCCGCTAATCGCTGGTTTAAACGTTGTGGGGGGACCTCATTGAAATTTACAGAATAATGAAAGACCCCAACTTTCCCTCCCTCCCTCGGTCCATCCCCGTCTACCTGCTTGCCTGCTCGCTGTTGCCAGCGGGCCGGGCCACGGGGGGGCTGGGTGGAGTCGGTGTCCGTCATGGTGGGCACCACGAGTTTCGATGAGCTGGTGGAGAAGATCTCCTCCGAGAGGGCCGTGAGGGTGAGTTAACGCAACGGCAGCAGTGGCGACGGACACGGAGAGAGTAGTCGGTCACGGAGAGAGTAGTTTGTAAGTGAGGCGGGAGAGGCCGCGATGCAGGAAGGGGCGGCGCTGTCCCGGCCGTGGCGTTGACTGACAGGAGAGGAGACCAATCTGCGCATGCGCATTAAAAAAAATATTTTTAAACCTTAATAACTTTTAAAATATACAATTGATTGAAACAAAACTTGTTGCACTTGCAGCGCAGGAGAATGGTGAGTAAGGTGGCAGAAATCGTAGTGCTATCGCATATCGTTTTTATGCAAATAGGAAAACCGCGCAAACCAGAAGAGCACAAGACCAGTTTTAGTTATGTAGAGATAGATAGAAGATATATATATATAGGAAAATATTTCTATATATTAAAAAAAAATATATATATTATAATGCTGATCATCCCCAATGATAATAATAAGTTTTATTTATGGGCGCCTTTCAAGAGTCTCAAGGACACCTTACAAAAATTTAGCAGGTAGAGGAAAAACATGTAAGAGGAATGAAATAAATAGTAGAGACATGACTAATACACAAAGTAAAGACATTATTCAATTCAAAACACAATATGAGGCAATTAATGCACAGATGAAAATGGAGAGGGACGTGGGGTTAAGGATAGCCGGAGGTGAATAGATGGGTCTTGAGGTTGGGGATCAATGATGGTTGGGGATCAATCCCCAATTGATTGAATTGATCAATGATCAATTATCAATACTTTTCCTTTATGAATTCACGAGGAGCGGCCATTAACTGATAAAGCTGACATTTATTGTCCATGCTTTACTGCCGGAAACAATTAAAATGTATCCACGCTAGCGGACCTGGAGTCACACATGGTAAATCTGTATAACGCAGATATCCTTACCTAAAGGATACTAGTGAACCATTAATAGTGAATCATTCAGCTGGAAAGGGTGCAGAGGAGATTTACGAGGATATTGCCAGGACTCAGAGAGAGTGGGCAGCACTGTGGCGCAGCGGTAGAGTTGTCGCCTTACAGCGCCAGAGATACAGGTTTGATCCTGACTATGGGGGCTGTCTGCATGGAGTTTGTACGTTGACGTGCGTGGGTTTTCTCAGGGTGCTCCGTTTTCCTCCCACATTCCAAAGACGTACAGGTTTGTAGGTTAATTGTCTTCAATAAATTGTAAATTGTCCCTTTTGTGTCTATCTTTGGGAGTCCCTCTCCTGATACTTGTCTGTCAGGTTAATTTACCCACAGCCAGTGGCAACACATCATTGATGTTGCCAGGCCACAAGGGTCTGAGCTACAGGGAGAGGTTGAGTAGGCTGCAACTCTATTCTTTGGAGCGCTGAAGGATGGGGGTGATCTTATAGAGATGTATAAAATCATGAGAGGAATAGATCGGCACAGAGTCTCTTGCCCAGAGTAGGTGAATAATGGACCAGAGGACATAAGTTTAAAGTGAAGGGGAAAAGATTTAATAGGAATCTGTAGGTTAACATTTTCACACAATGTGTGTATGGATTGAGCTGCCAGAGGAGATAGTTGAGTCGGGGACTATCCCAACATTTAAGAAACAGTTAGACAGTTACATACATGGATAGGACAGGTTTGGAGGGATATGGGCCAAATGCGGCAGATGGGACTAGTGTAGCTGGGACAGTGTGGGCAAGTTGGGCCGAAGGGCCTGTTTCCACACCATGTCATTCTATAACTGTGATTGAACGGTACTTTAGGATGTTTTGATGCTATGGAAAATATTTCAATAAGCCAGGGAACGAAAGGGTGAAGATTGCTGGAAAATCAAAGAGGAAAGAAACCCTGACTAATTTCCCTTTTCCATTGTCAAGGGCACCAACGCAGATTTCCACTTGTATGCTGCTTAATACAATATTTGAATTAAATGTGACATTTCTAAACTGATTAAACTTCATGGGTTTAAATGTCACTTGAATGTCTGAGTGTGATGCTGGCTGCTAACATGTTCGGAAGAAGGGGACAACATAAATATATTTATGTATATTAAAGGTTTTGTTTGCTAGTATTCCTTGTTGAAGGTTTCTTTATTTTTGCATTGAATTACTTAAAAGTTAAGGCACAGAAAATGGCCGATCAGCCCATATGGACTGTGAACATGGCATCCATTTTTAGTTTAGTTTCAGGTACAGCACAGAAACAGGCCCTTCGGCCCACCGAGTCCACACCGACCAGCGATCCCTGCATATTAACACTATCCTACACACTAGGGACAATTTTACATTTATACCAAGCCAATTAACCGACAAACCTGTATGTCTTTGAAGTGTGGGAGGGAACCGAAGATCTTGGGGAAAACCCATGCAGTAAAGGGGAGAACGTACAAACTCCATACAGACAGCACCCGTACTCAGGATCGAACCCGGGTCTCTGGCGCTGTAATTGCTGTAAGGCAGCAACTCTACCGCTGTGCCATTATCATGTACCCTGTTCCCATTCCCTCATCTCCTTCCATCTATATCCTTTCCTCTAGTCTAACAATTCCTGCCTCTTCTCACATTATCACACAGTCTATTGTCATCTCCATTGTCCACCCATCTGCCAATAAAACCACTCTCTATAAAGATTTCTCCCAACTACTACAATCAGTCTGAAGAAGGGTCCTGAACAGAACCATCATGCTGCTGTGGTACTGCCATGTGGCAGAACACTGTGTGCCATAGCTTTTCCCCATTAGTAGGTCTGGCCAGCCTGCTGCGGAACTGAGAAGTCTGCTGGACGGCACGGTGGCGCAGCGGTAGAGACCCGGGTTCGATCCTGACCATGGGTGCTGTCTGTACGGAATTTGTACATTCTCCCCGTGAACTGCGTGGGTTTTCTCTGAGTGCTCCTGTTTCCTCCCACACTCCAAGGACGTCCAAATTTGTAGGTTAATTGGCTTGTGTAAGAATTGTAAATTATCCCTCGTGTGTGTAGGATAGTGCTAGTGTGCGGGGTGATCACTGGTCGACGTGAACCCGATGGGCCGAAGGGCCCGTTTCCGTTGTATCTCTAAACTAAACTAAAAGGGGGAAGCCGTGTATGAAGGAATTGCAGATAGTGCTTTAAACCGAAGGTAGACACAAAAAGCTGATCTCCCGGTTGCCGAACACTTTAACTCTTGTACCCATTACCACACGGACCTTTCTGTCCTCAGTCTCCTCCATTGTCAGAGTGAGGCAAAACGCAAATTGGAGGAACAGCATCTCATATTTCGCTTGGGCAGCTTACAGCCCAGTGATATGAATATTGATTTCTCTAGCTTCAAGTAAACCCAGCATTCCCCCTCTCTCTATCCCTCCCCCACCCAAGTCGCACCAGCTTCTCGTTTTCACCGAACAAACAGCTAACAATGGCCTGTCCTTGGTAGACAAAAGTACTGGAGAAACTCAGCTGGTGCAGCAGCATCTATGGAGCGAAGGAAATAGGCAACGTTTCGTCCCGAAACGTTGCCTATTTCCTTCGCTCCATAGATGCTGCTGCACCTGCTGAGTTTCTCCAGCACTTTTGTCTACCTTTGATTTTCCAGCATCTGCAGTTCCTTCTTAAACCCAATGGCCTGTCCTTTATCATCGTTACTTTTTTGCATATCTTTCATTCATTGTTCTTTATCTCTCCACATCACCGTCATTATCTCTCGTTTCTCTTATCCATAACCAATCTGAAGAAGAATCTTGATCCGAAACGTCACCCATTCCATCTCCCCAGTGACGCTGCCTGTCCCGCTGAGTTACTCCAGCTTTTTGTGCCGATAAAAGAGGGAAGTCGCCGAGCCCGGCCCCTGCTCATCCCCGAGGACTGGAGAACCGGAGAGGAGGGCGGAGAGAGTCAAGATGGCAGTGTAGCCAAGAAGGAAGGAACCGAGGTCTTGCCTTCCGCACCCTCAGGGTTGGCAGCGGGAGTTGCCACTGGAGCACAACAGCTGAAGGTGGCCGGGCGGGGAGAGGGACGATGGTCCACCGGACAATCCGGATGGAGGCGACGGCTGGAGGCCTTGCAGCAGCCTGGGGCTCGCCTGGATCGGGTACACGTGACAAATAAAGAACCATTGAAACATTGAACCACGTCCTCTACAGACGCTGCCTGACCCACTGAGTTGCCGCAGAAGTTTGTGTTCTATGCCACAAGTAATGCTTCTCCAACTCTCTGCTCTGTACCCTGTGAACACAGGTAGAGATGCTGCCTGTCCCGTTGAGTTACTCCAGTATTTTGTGTCTATGTTTGGTGTAAACTACCACAACTACGACAGCACGTATGTCAGGAGAAGTCAAGCCACGTTCATTGGCGTCAAATCCACTGTCGCCAACTGTCTCCGAAATTTTTTTCAACATGTTGAAAATCCAGCGGCGAGCAGAAAGACGCTATGACTCTTTGGGTGACTGAGGGGACTACTCATTGTTTCATTGTTTCAAACAAGAGGACATGACTTCAGAATTAAGGGACAGAAGTTTAGGGGTAATATGAGGGGGAACCTCTTTACGCAGAGAGTGGTGGCGGTGTGGAATGAGCTCCCAGTGGAAGTGGTGGAGGCAGGTTCATTAGTATCATTTAAAAATAAATTGGATAGGCATATGGATGAGAAGGGAATGGAGGGTTATGGTATGAGTGCAGGCAGGTGGGACTAAGGGGAAAAAACATTTGTTCGGCATGGACTTGTAGGGCCGAGATGGCCTGTTTCCGTGCTGTAATTGTTATATGGTTATATGGTTATATGGTTACTCACGACCATACAGGCGACACCCCGGAGACCATGTGGCGACAGCCTAATCACCTGTAGCTGCCTAAAAAATCGCCTAAGTGGGACAGGCCCTTAAGGCAGCAACTCTACCGCTGTGCCAATGTGCCGCCCTAACCCCTTAAATACATCAATTCCAAACTATGCATTTTAGTTTATTCACTTGCTGAATGTATGGGTTGCAGCTCATCCATTCTTTCACAGGACATAAGGAATATTCAAAGATCTAATCCTTCTCACCAATACAGACTCCCTCTCTGACTCTACATTCACTAAATCTGCATTTCTAAGGACAGCATATTGACCATCTTATTTTTAATTCATTCATGAGATGTGGGCATTGCTGACAAGACCAATATTTATCACCTATCCTTAATTTCCCTTGCTAGACTATTTCAGAGAGTAGTTAAGGGTTTAATGCCTTGAAATCCATCCCTGGTCGATAGCACTAAATGCATTATATAGTGAAAAAGACACCACATTGTTCTCTACTGCTGATGTTCAGTTCCATCGAGTACTTTGCACAGCTACTGTGAGGCTGAATTTTCTACACTGATAATTGGAGATGAATTTCTGTACAGACTACATTTGGTTTTGAGTTATATCCAAGTTAAATCTGGTAAGGATGACAAGTTCCATTCCCAAAAGGAAGATTGAATAGAACATTTTTTTTATAAGATTCTGACAATTTTATGACGGTCATTTATAAAATGGGCTTTTTCTATTCCGCATTTAATTAACCCCTTTGTTTAGTTTAGTTTAGTTTAGAGATACAACGGGGAGACGTAGGACCTTCGGCCCACCGAGTCTGCACTGACCAACAGTCCCCGCACATTAACACACACTAATGACAATTTACATTTATACCAAGCCAATTAACCTACAAACCTGTACGACTTTGGAATGTGGGAGGAATCGGAAGATCTCGGAGAAAATCCACGCAGGTCACGGGGAGAACGTACAAACTCCGTACAGACAAGCACCCATAGTCAGGATCGAGCCCGATCTCTGGCGCTGCAAGTGCTGTGAGGCGGCAACTCTACCGCTGTGCCCACATCAGCACTATCCTACACACGAGAGAATTTACAATTTTACAGAAGCCAATTAACCTGCAGACCTGTATACTTTTACTTTTTTGTTTTAGTCTTACAGATACAGTACGGAAACAGGCTCTTTGCCACAAGCATAACCTACAAACCTGTTTGCTCTTCGGCCCACCCTGCCCACACCGTCCAACATGTCCCATCTACACTTGTCCCACCTGCCAGCATTTGGTCCATATCTCTCCAAACCGGTCCTATCCATGTACCTGTCTAACTGCTTCTTAAATGCTGGAATAATCCCTGCCTCAACTACCTCCTCTGGTAGCTTGTTCCATTCATCCACCACCCTTTGTGAAAAAAGCTTATCCCTCAGATTCCTATTAAATCATTTCCCCTTCACCTTAAACCTACGTATCCCCATGTTATGACCTCTTTCACAGCCAACAATGGACCATTGTGGGCTCCAACTTTCCTTGGTCATCGTTGCTGGTTCTGAAACATTCTGTACCTTTTCATACCACTAGTTTCCTTCTCCCCTAAGTCAGATTCAGAGGCAATCTTTATTGTCATTGTGCAGTGTACAGCACAGAGACAACAAAATGCAGTTAGCATCTCACCTAGAAGAGCGAACATAGAATAATGCGCAATAAATATATATACATACATACATTAGTAGTAGTGCAATTTATCAGGGGGAAGAGTGTCCGGGGGGGGGGGGGGGGGGGGGGGGGGGGGGGGGGGTGACTGGCAATCAACAAGGCGCAGAGTTAAGTAGTGTAACAGCCGCAGGGAAGAAGCTGTTCATGAACCTGCTGGTCCGGCAACGGAGAGACCTGTAGCGCCTCCCGGGTGGGAGGAGGGTAAATAGACTGTGGCTGGGGTGAGAGCAGTCCTTGACGATGCTGGGCGTCCAACGCAGACATCACTTGCTTTGGACGGACTCAATGGAGGGGAGTGAGGAACCGGTGATGCGTTGGGCAGTTTTCATCACCCTCTGCAGTGCTTTCGGAGACAGAGCAGTTGCCATACCATACTGTGATACAGTTGGTAAGACTCAGTCTGAAGAAGTATCTCGGCATTCATACCACAGCCATTCTTCAGCAGATCAAGACGCTGGTGTATTTTTTGATGGCCATCTTCACTAAGTACGATACCATCCACTTTAGTTTAGTTTGATTTAGAGATACAGTGCAGAAACAGGCCCATTGGCCCATCGAGTCCACACCGACAAGCGAGCATTAACAGTATTTGGGTAGGATTGGGTAATGTTTAAAGATCAACAGGAGATAACCAAAAAGACAATGCGGGGAGAAAAGATGAGATACGAAGGTAAGCTAGCCAAGAATATAAAGCAGGATAGTAAAAGCTTCTTTAGGTATATGAAGAGGAAAAAATTAGTTGGACCCTTGATGACCGAAAAAGGTGAATTTATTATGGGGAACAAGGAAAGGGCAGATGAATGAATTGAACAATCTTCCTGATATAGTAGTGGCCAGAGGATCTGGGGTGACGGAGGAACTGAAGGAGGAGGGCAGTGGAGAGGGATGGAGACAGGAGGGACAAGGAGAGGAGGAGAGAGGAGGGGAGAGAAGTGACAATAGACAATAGACAATAGACAATAGGTGCAGGAGTTGGCCATTCGGCCCTTCGAGCCAGCACCGCCATTCAATGTGATCATGGCTGATTATCCCCAATCAGTACCCCGTTCCTGCCTTCTCCCCATATCCCCTGACTCCACTATCTTTAAGAACGCTATCTAGCTCTCACTTGAAAGAATCCAGAGAACCCGCCTCAACTGCCCTCTGAGGCAGATAATTCCACAGACTCACCACTCTCTGTAAGAAAAAGTGTTTCCTCATCTCCGTTCTAAATGGCTTACTCCTTATTCTTAAACTGTGGCCCCTGGTTCTGGACTCCCTCAACATCGGGAGCATGTGCAAACCCTTTAACAATCTTATATGTTTTAATGAGATCCCCTTTCATCCTATGCCTAAACAATAGACAATAGGTGCAGGAGGAATGGTGGTGCTGGCTCGAAGGGCCGAATGGCCTACTCTATTGTCTATTGTTTATCCCGCACACACTAGGGACAATTTTACTTTTATACCAAGCCAATTAACCTGCAAGCCTATATGGCTTTGGAGTGTGGGAGGAAGCCAAAGATCTTAGAGAGAACCCACGCAGGTCACAGGAAGAACGTACAAACTCCTTACAGGCAAGCGCCTGTAATCGGGATCGAACCCGGGTCTCTGGCACTGTAAGCGCTGTAAGGCAGCAACTCTACTGCTGCGAAACCGTGCCACCTGCAAATTGATCATGTTGAATTGTTATTGAGCAGTCCACTCGGCCACCTATGTGCTCGTATGGTGAGCACCAATCCAGCACATTTATCACAAGTTTGGGAGAAGGAGAAGGAGCGAGGGAGAAATCTGGGCAGTAGGCGATCGACAGCGTGGGAGGGGCAGCGAGCTTTTGTAGAAATGATCACTGTGAATACAAAGAGGAGATGGCAGCTCAGCACCACGATGTAGAATGGTGAATAATACATCAAATCAGTTTAAACTAAAGTAAACAGGAATCAAACCACTGGACAGGTCTGGCCGTACATTCTCTTTTGTCCTATTTGATTCATTGAGGAGCTGACAGCTGGTATTTTGCATTAGCAACTTCTATTGATTTTCGAGTCAGCCTGTGGAAAAAAAAAACACGAATTACTGAGGAGCTGTTTCTCATCAATCTAGGATATAATTACACAATTATGCAACTCCCAAATTTGACTGCCACTCCTGGAATTAGCAGGCAGCTCCTGGATATCCTTCCTCCGACAATTATACACAAACTCTAGGAAATAGTTCCCCTACCTTAAAGAATATTTGATGCTTTTGGGTCTGCTTAGAGAAGCACGTTTGTGCAGGAAGAATGTGTAGGAGGGAACCAAAGGTAGACACTGGAGTAACTCAGTGGGTCAGACAGCAGCTCTGTGGAAAAGGAATACAGTAGGTGACGTTTCGGGTCGAGACCCTTCTTCAGACTACCGAAGAAGGGTCTCAAACACAAATGTCACCCTGTTTATTTTCTCCAGAGATGCTGTCTGATCCACTGAGTTACTCCAGCTTTTTGTGGCTATCTTTTCTTAATTAAAAAAAGAACTCCCAAGAACAGAGAGGAAATGGGTAATGAAAATGCTTTAGACATACAGCACAGAAACAGGCCCTTTGGCCCACCGAGTCCGTGCCGACCAGCCATCTAGCACTAGTATCTAGACCAGTACACTAGCACTATCCTACACACTAGCTTGCTTCTCTAAATGGATCTAAACGCATCAAATATTCTGTCGTCAGCACCCATAGTCAGCATTGAACCCGGGTCTCTGGCAATGTAAGGCAACAACTCTACCGCTACACCACTGTGCCGCCCTTAAAAACTCCTTACGAAACCCTGCTCCCCATATCAAATTGGTGCATGACCCTCTTTAACCTCCCATGTACGGAGTTTGCATGATCTCCCCGCGACCGCGTGGATCTCCTCTGGGTGCTCTGGTTTCCTCTTTCTCCCCAAAGATGTGGACAATATGATGGATATTGGGTAGAGGGGACCAAAAGATGGGACACAGAAGTAGATTGAATGGTGCGTCTTGCATAAGAGAGATGGCACAGAGGCAAAGAAGGAAGTCCAGAGCTCAGAGCTGGGATCCTTCAAGCCAGTTTGGCCATGTTAGAATGATGGAGCATGTACAAAAGGCTAGAGTTGATAGACGAGAGCTTACTGAGGTATGGGAGGGCTAAGAGGCTCATGCACCAATTTGATATGGGGAGCAGGGTTTCGTAAGGAGTTTTTAAGGGCGGCCTAGTGGTGTAGTGGTAGAGTTGTTCTCATAGATTGTAGCTGGTGCTGACTGGTAAATTTCATTGGCACATTGAGAAAAAAAAGATGAGCAGTAGTTTTCAGAACCAAGGATAACCGACCGGTAATGTTAAATGTCCGCCGAGCTTCACAGCTGTGTATCTCTGGTTTCTTAAAAGTTGTCTCCGCTTCTTCTCTCCCCATCTCCCCCCTCTCCCTTCTCCCTCCCCCTCTCCCCCCTCTCCCCCCCCCCCCCCCCCTCCCCCCCTCTTTTAAAGGATTACTGTACACTGTGCTTTAGCCGTCTTTTTACAACTTCCTGTCAACCTTCCTGTTTATCGCGGTGTGTGTCTGTTTCAACTTGCCTTTGCACCATGTGGATTTTTTAGACAGCGCTTCCCCTGCTTGACCTGCCCTCGCCTGCATAACGGGCTGGTGAAGGAAGCGACGTGCGTGCTCCACTATGACAGTCACCGTTCCAGTTGCCGGTTTTTCAGGCAGGCGACTGCCGGCAACTTGACAGTCGCCGGCAGTCCACTGAAAAATCGCCTAAGTGGGACAGGCCCATTAGGGTGCTGATTGTACAGAGTTTGTATGTTATCCCAGTGACCACGTGGGTTTTCTCCAGGTGCTCCGGTTTCCTCCCACACTCCAAATACATAGACGTTTGTAGGTTAATTGACTTCGGAAAAGATTGTAAATTGTCCCTAGTTTGTAGGATAGTGCTGGTATGCAGGGATCGCTGGTGGGTCGAAGGGCCTGTTTCCACACTGTATCTCTAAACTAAACTAAAATGTTATATCACAGAAGGTGAAATGAGGTTACTTGTCATTGGACCAACACCTTGTTTTGGGTCTGAAATAAGATCGAAATCCTCGGAAATATCATTTAAAGCATTCCTCATAACTAACAAAAGAGATTGGAGTAACTCAGCAGGTTAGGCAGCATCTATGGAGGGAATGGACAGGGTCCCGACCCCAAACTTCACCTCTCCATTCCCTCCGCAGATGTTGCCTGACCCGCTAAGTTCCTCCAGAAGTTAGTGCTTTGCTCGAGATTCTAGCATCTGCAGTTCCTTGTGGCACTTTGTTTTTTAATGTGCAAGAGAAAAAAAAATCATAGCCAAGCAACTTCTATTCAAAAGGAATACACAAAGTACTGGAGTAAAGGCCCTGTCCCACTTTTCCCGAGTTACTCACAAACTCTCCCGGGTTTTCCCCTTGATTCGAACTCAGAGAATTACGGTAATAGCCATTCGTAGGTACTCGGGGATATTTTTTTTACTCGTGGACATTTTTCAACATGTTGAAAAAAACGTCCCGACTTCCCGTACTGATTTTGGATGATCAGCCATGATCATATTGAATGGCGGTGCTGGCTCGAAGGGCCGAATGGCCTACTCCTGCACCTATTTTCTATGTTTCTCTGTTTCTACATCAAATTACAGCAAGAAATTAAACAAATTGAGTTATAAATCCAGTCGCACCTGTTGATTGAGACGTCATAAAGAATTTGAATGCTCTATTTAGATGAATTTGATTGTCTCCATTAAACAATTAAGGAAATGATGTCAATATAACAGTAGCCAGTTAGAGGCCGGGATGGTGTCTGTTACAACTAAGCCTCCCAATTATCCAGCTCCCTGGTGTTCTGCGAAACATATATTTGGAGGTATAAATGCTGGAAATTGCCAGGATAGTTTATGTCAGCCTCGTGAGGGAAAGGAAGATGCCAGGAATAGCTGGTGCCAAAGACCTGGCTGCAGGGAGTGATGGAGGGCTGAGTGGAAACATCCCCCTGCGTGCCACGAGTTGGAATAAAATGTCTAAACCAATTTTCTCAAAGCTTGAGCGGCTAAGAGGGAGACAGGGAGATCACACCCTCCAGCACCAGAGAGTTTAAACTGCGGTGAAGGCATCGCACTGTGGCACACGGTGGCGTAGCGGTAGAGTTGCTGCCTAATGGGCCTGTCCCATTTGGCGAGCATTTAGGCAACTGACGGTGACTGTCATAATCATATCAGGTCACTGAAAAACCGGCGACAACCTATGTCATACTGGCGACAACATACGACAGCACCTACATCAGGAGAAGTCAAGCTACGCTCAATGGCGTCAAATCTACTGTCGCCGACAATTTTTCAACATGTTGAAAATTTAGCGGCGACCAGAAAGACACAACGATTTTTTGCGTGACTGAGGAGACGACTCCCGGCGGCCACAGGCAAACATGTGGCGACAAACCAGTCACCTTCAGTTGCCTAAAAAAATCGCCTAAGTGGGACAGGCCCATTACAGTGCCAGAGACCCGGCTTTGATCCTGATCACTGGTGCTGTCTGTGCGGAGTTTGTACGTTCTCCCCGTGACCGCGTGGATTTTCTCCGGGTGCTCCGGTTTCTTCCTACATTCCAAAGACGTGCGGGTTCGTAGGTTAGTTTGAATTGCTTTACCTGCATTGACGTCAATAAAGGTTAACAGGATTGAGTTTCTAACTGGTAAATTGGTTTCATATTTAGAAGTTGCCGATGCAGGAGCCTGATTTGCTTATGTCCCGAGAAACAAGCGGAGTTTCTCTTTGCCGTGTCTGAATGGCATCGTCCTCATGACTCATAGCAATTAGAAATGTTGGATCTGTTAGTTGAGGAGTTGCAATGCAGTGAAATACTGTGAAATACCAGGAAGGCACCAGCAACTTCTGCTTGATGTCTACTATTGGCGATGACCCTTCTCTAAGCTGCTAAACATACCGCACCCCAATTAGAAAATTGACTTTGTCCTTCTAAACCTGTCCTATCCATGTACCTGTCTTTGGGAGGAGGCAGCGGTAGAGTTGCTGCCTTGCACCTCTTGCAGCGCCAGAGACGCAGGTTCAATCCCGACTACCGGTTCTGTCTGTACGAAGTTTGCACGTTCTCCCCGTGACCGCATGGGTTTTCTCCGAGATCCTCGCTTTCTCTCCACACTCCAAAGACGTACAGGCTTGTAGGTTAATTGTCTTGGTGTGTGTGTAAACTGTCCCTAGTGTGTGTAGGATGTGTGTGGATCGTTGGTCGATGCGGACTCAGTGGGCGGAGGGGTCTATTTCCGCGCTGCATCTCTAAAACTAAAATGAAAAAAAATTAAAGACTCATTTGACCCTGCAGATGGAGAGAAAAGATTAGACTTGGACTCTAGACAACGCGGAAACAGGGAGCCCGTGACCCATGGGGTGCTGCTGAGTGATCACCCTGTACACTAGCACTATCCTACACACCAGAGATAATCTACAATTGTATCAAAGCCAATTAACCCACAAACCTGCACGTCTTTGGAGAGTGGGAGGAAACGGGAGCACCCTGGAGAAAACCCACGCGGTCACGGGGAGAACGTACAATCTCCATACTGACGGCATCCATAGTCAGGATTGAACGTGGGTCCCTGGCGCTGTAAGGCAGCAACTCTACTACAGCACCACCGTGCTACACCTGATCTCAGAAAACAATTGGAATAAGAATAAGCAAACTCTGGTCAATAGTCTAACATAACTATGCCATTAGAAGAAGGGTCTTGACCCAAAACGTCACCTATTCCTTTTCTCCAGAGATGCTGCCTGACCCGCTGAGCTACTCCAGCATTTTGTGTCTATTTCCAGTGTGAACCAGCATCCGCAGTTCCTTTCTACACTACTATCTTGCTGTATTTGTCATATCTTTGGCCATTATCTTGTTGTATTGGTAGGATGTTTGGGTGATCAAATCATGTGTTCCTGTTCCAACTGTCCATAATTCGATGTGCTTGACTGCAAAGGGCTTTGGGAATTCATAAGGTCATAAAAGGAACCGAAATAAGAGCTGGATTAGCTCATTTCATCTCGCCAGCTGTCCACAGTTAGGTTGCTAATAGCGAAGTCTTGCGTTCAATTCCTTCCAGAGCTTCCTTGCTGTAAAGAAGGTGTAAAGGCAACAGGCGAGGACAGTATGAAGGCCAAAGATGATCACCCCTCTTTCCCCTTTTCCAATGACTTGTCAACGCTGGCAGTGCCTTGTTCTGAATAATGATCAATTAGTTGAGATACCAGATGGTCCCCTCACCTCAGCAAGGCAGGAGAGGACAAAGTAATAGAATGATTAAAAAAGTTGGTCGGCGTGCTAGAATCTGTTTTACAAAATTCGATATGTTATGTATTGTTTTACATAATGTAACAAGCGGCACTGTGGCGCAGCGGTAGAAGTGCTGCCTTACAGCTCTTACAACGCCAGAGACCCGGGTTCAATCCTGACTACGGGTGCTGTTTGTACGGAGTTTGTGTACGCTCTCCCCATGACCTGCGTGGGTTTTCTCTGAGATCTTCCACACTCCAAAGATGTGCAGGTTTATAGGCTCATTGGCGTGGTATGAATGTAAATTGTGTGTGTAAGATAGTCCCTAGTGTGTGTAGGATAGTGTTAATGCGCGGGGATCGCTGGTCTTAAGTTCATAATTGATATGAGTAGAATTAAGCCATTTGGCCCATCAAGTTTACTCTGCTGTTCAATCATGACTGATCTATCTCTCTCTCTCCTCACCCCATTCTCCTGCCTTCTCCCCATAACCCCTGACACCCTGACAACTCTTAAGGGATTGGACAGGTTACATGCAGGAAAAATGTTCCCCATGTAGGGGGAGTTTCAAGATTCAGGGGTCACAGTTTAAGAATAAAGGTAGGCCATTTAGGACTGAGATGAGGAAAAACTTTTTCAGCCAGAGAGTTGTGAGGCCAATTCGCTAGATGTTTTCAAGAGAGAGTTAGATACAGCTATTAAGGCTAACTGAATCAAGGGGTATGGGGAGAAACCAGGAATGGGGTACTGATTCTGGATGATCAGCCATGATCACATTCAATGGTGGTGCTGGCTCGAGGGGAGGAATGGCCTCTTCCTGCACCCATTTTCCATGTTTCTATGCTTCTATGTTTCTAATCATGTGCTGAAGGGCCTGTTTCCGCGCAGTATCTCTAAACTAAACTAAACAAAAAAATTAAATTCCTTTTGGTTCCAGAAAGTATTATAATTTACTATCAAAGATTGCAATCTGGAAGAGAATGCTGCACAGATTGCATCTTTGATAGCTCTGAGACTCAGAAAGTATTATTTTTTTGTCATTGTTGACAGCCAGGTGCAAGAAGGCAACAGGGATGTTGCATCATATCCATCCAGCGCTTCTTGTAAATATGCCTGAAGACCAGCCTCGGAGATTGGATTGGTAATTGGGCTTCATTTGCCAACAGTTTTGTTTTCAAATTAACTTTCCCAAAGAATTCCCACTGCAATGAGCGTATCAATTTGTTGACAAACCTGTGCCTGGATGGGCAGACTAATGGAAACAATTCCTTCCTTCTGTTTCGCTGGAAGAATGTAATTCGGAGTGAATTAGCATTTATATTGTGGTTGCATTAAATGCACAAAACCCTTCATCATCATTAACTCCTAATCAGGAAGTAATCAGTCCTAAACGGGGATAATATTTAATGTTTCGAAAGCAGTTTGTGCTCTCAATTACATTTTGGAGGAATTCAGGACTGTGTCCAAGTATGGCAGACGCATCAAAATAATTAGCTGATATTTAGCATCCACCTGCTACCTTATCCTGGTAACACCTTGCAGAAAGAGAATGAGTACCAATATGTTGCTTTTCAATGTGATGAAAGCCCAGCAGACTTTTTTTTAGGTGATACAGAGTGGAAACATGCCCTTCGGCGCACCGAGTCCACACCGACCAGCGACACCCCCCCCCCCCCCCCCCGTACAATAACACCACCCTACACTTCATTTTATCGAATGCTATTAACCTAAAAACCTGCACGTCTTTGGAGTGTGGGAGGAAGCCGGAGCACCTGGAGGAAACCCATGCAGCGACACGGAGAACGTGCAAACTCTGTACAGACGGCGCCCGTAATCAGGATCGGATGCGGGTCTCTGTCGCTGTGAGGCAGCAACTCTACCGCTGCACCACAGTGCCGCCCAGTGTGGCCAGATGTGTCTTTCAGCTCCAGGGACCGAAGGGTTGCAGAGTGCATCTGGCCGCACATGCCTGTTCCGCCATCTCATCTGGTCATTTAGGGTGGCACGGTTAGAGCTGCTTCCTTACAGCGGCAGAGACCCGGGTTCGATCCTAACTGCGGGCACTTTCTGTATGTGTTTGCACGTTCTTCCTCTGGCTGCGGGGTTTTCTCCGACTGCTCCTGTTTCCTCCCACATTCCAAACACACAGTGGGCGGAAGGTCGGCTGAAAAGGCCTGTTTCCATGCTGTATCTCTAAAGTCTAATGTCTAAAAAAGGACCCTTACACCATGGCCAGGTTTGGCGCAGGTTTGCAGGTTGATTGACTTCTGTAAATTGGCCCTCGTGTGTAGGATGGGACCAGTGAATGGAATGATTGCTGGTCGGCATGTACACGGTGAGCCAGAGGGCCTGTTTCCGCGCTGTATCTCTAAACTTTGAAAGATTAAGGATTGCCGCATTTCCTCCCTAATTATAATAATATGGGCGGTTCCGGGGCGCAGTTTCACTGTGCCTTTTATACCACTTCAAAACGCTTTACAGTCAATTAAGTATTTTTGTTGCATTAACCTTGCTATAATGGAGGAAATGCAACTTTTTTTATCCTTTCAAAGAATAAATATTGATCACAGTTTCAAAGACATATCTCCTGACGTTCATCAAATTAGTACATTTTACTTCGGAGTCACGTGAGTGACTACGTGAAGAACCCATCCAGCACGCATGCGTGACATGAGCGTTCACGCAGTGCAACAGCGACAAACGGGAGTACAGGGCGCTCCTGCTACAGCTAAAAAAACGGACCGTCAGGTAAGTTTATTCTGAGGTTGTTTTTTCGAAAAGAGTTGCTTTGTTTTGTCTCACCAGGTCGAGACAATTGAAACATGAGCAAAACAAGGCAAGCAAAGAAGACCGCCCCCCATTCGACTCCAACAGAGGACCGTCCCATCAGTGGGGGGCAAGAGGCGGTAGGACCGCACACGCTGTGGTCCGCCATCCCCGACACTGAGCCGAGCCCAGTCCCGCTAGCGCAGCCTGAGCAGCGGGCTGGATGTAAATCAACGCAGAAGACAAACTGGCCGGTGGTATCCGACTCCTCGGACGGGGACGTCTCACCGCCCGAACGCAGCAGAGACAGCCGCCTGAGCCGCATGGAGCGGCTCATGGAGCAAATGCTCCTGCGAGACTTGCTTCGGGACCTGGAGCAGTCTCGCCAAGGGAGTTCAGGCACTCCCGCCACAGTGCCTCACAAGGCACTGGCCATCGCTTCACCCTCAGCCGAGGGCAGCGTTGGCGACCAGAGCTGGGCTGGTCAAGAAGAGGGGTCACTGGCCGAAGATGTCGGGAGTACGCTTGGGGTACAGGACCAGGAAGAGCTGCTGGGTGTGGTCAACCGCTACGTGGCAGCTCCACGAGCAGGACGGCCATTAGAGCCAAAACTGGCGGCCAGCATTGATTACCTGTCCTTCAAACCCCTACAAGAGCAGGTAGTCAATGAGGCACTAGAGCTGTATTAGGCCCCAGAAAATTGCGCCTCGCTCAACGTGCCGGCCGTCAACAGCCAAATCTGGGGGCACGTTGGGCAGAACATCCGCAACCAAGAACTAAAATTACAGCGGATTCTCAGGCTTCTGACGTCAGCCAGCACTTCCTATGCTCATTCCGTGGATGGGGTGGAAATGACCACGAACCAGCAGGATACATTAGCACTGCTGTGTAACACCCAATTCGAGATCAACAACCTCCGTAAGGAGATAATAAGACCTGCCCTCAACCCGAAATTCGCAGGGTTGTGCAAAACACCGGCATCAGAGCCACACATCCTGCTCTTCGGCAAGGACCTCTCCAAAAAAGTGAAGGACCTGGAAGAGGAGTCCAAAACATTTGGCCTCATGAGGGCAGGCCCCGGGACGAGCAAAGCCACAAAACCCAAGCGGCAGTACCCCACCGCGTCCACCAGTCGACGTCAGCCTCATGGGACTGGTGAAAGCTCGGGGTCCGCACATTACCCCCAAAAGCCTTTTTTAGGCCAGGGCTCAGAGCGGACCCCATGGAAAATGCGCCACCCCCAACCAGCAGCACATCAGACAACACATTGTCCGACGAAGAAGCAGAAGAAACACCCGTAACCATGGAGGTAGGTGGGTCTGGTTCCTACCAGCATATAAAAAGTGGGGGTTCTATACTAACAGGGGGGAGATTACACCTGTTTGTGGAAGCATGGAGATCTATCACGAATGATAAATATATACTCAATAGCATTCGTGGATACAAAATACAATTTGCTCAAGAAAACATGCCACCAATTCAGCATACACCCCAAAGGGTCTTTTCCCTCTCAGTTAAAGAAAAACTAGAGGGCCAAGCAGAACTGGTGAGACTACTCACAAAGGGTATCATTGAAAAAACCAAACATGAACCCTTGGAATTTGTCTCAAATATATTCACTAAAACTAAAAAAGATGGTGGATGTTGCATTATTATTGACTTAACTTAACTATATATGTTTGTTAAGTATATACATTTCAAAATGGAAACGTTTGTAACTGCCAAACAACTGATTTCCAAAGGATACTTCATGGCAAGCATTGACCTTAAAGATGCTTACTATTCAGTGCCCATTCAAAAGGATCATCGCAAATACCTGAAGTTTACCTGGATGGGGCAACTATGGCAGTTTAAAGTGTTGCCTAATGGGTTGACATCAGCCCCAAGTTTGTTCACCAAGATATTAAAACCAGCCTTGGCAATATTAAGAAAACAGAAACATATTGTCATGGCATATCTTGATGATATCTTAATAGTAGGCAAAACCATGGAATTGGCTATATCAGCTGTGTCAGCTACCAAACAATTGTTTGAAACCTTGGGATTTGTCTTACATCCAGATAAATCTAAGTTGATGCCATCCACAACCATGGACTACCTAGGATTCACAATTAACTCAGTCCACATGTCTGTGACTTTGCCAAAAGACAAAGCAGCACAATTGGCACAAACATGTAACAATTTAATGGTCAACGATCGACCAACAATTCGACAAGTGGCAAGAGTAATTGGGAAAATGGTAACAGCATTTCCAGCTACACAATTTGGACCTCTGCACTATCAAAACTTACAAAGAGCAAAAGTGCAGGCGTTAAAACGACATGCAGGTCACTTTGACCGAGTCATGAAATTACCCACTGAAGCAATATCAGAGTTACAGTGGTGGATAGGGAACATTGGGCATAGTTCCAGCCCTATCATCATCATTAACCCTACGTTAATTATTCAAACAGATGCCAGTGCTCAAGGCTGGGGAGCAACTAATACTATATCCAGCACAGGTGGTAGATGGACTAATCTAGAGTCATCTTTACTACAAACACTGGGCATAAATTATCTGGAAATGTTGGGTGCATTTTATGGCTTAAAAGCATATTCAACAAATATGCATCACTTGCATGTTCGTTTACAAATAGATAATACCACGGTGGTGGCCTATACTAACCATATGGGCGGTATAAAATCGATATCATATGACAATTTAGTCAACGCAATCTGGCAATGGTGCATCGACAGATATATTTGGCTATCAGCAACTTACCTACCAGGTAAGCTAAATACAGTAGCAGACACCAGATCCCGCAAATTCAATGATAACACCGAATGGATGTTAAATCCCAAAGCATTTGCTAAAATTACAAAGCAATATGGCACGCCAGATATCGATCTAATTGCATCCAGACTAAATCATCAGGTTCCAATGTATGTCGCTTGGGAACCAGACCCTGAGGCAGCAGCGATAGATGCGTTCACGCTGGACTGGGTAAAATTCTTCTTTTATGCTTTTCCTCCCTTCTGCCTCATCAGTCGGATACTATGCAAAATACAGGTGGACTCTGCTTCAGGTATTTTGATAGTACCTGACTGGCCTACACAGCCATGGTTCCCAGTGGTCCTCGACATGGTCGTCGAGACCCCAATGACTTTTCCCAGTAGCCCAGAATTGCTAACTCACCCAGTATCAGGCATAATCCACCCATGCCACGATAAAATTAAACTCCTGGGTTGCAGATTCGGAAACGCCTCTGCTGGGCCTGGGATTGTCCGAAAACACCATCAATGACATCATGATCCCATGAGCATCCCACCGCGTATCCACAAGGAAACAATACTTGTCAAGCATCAAGAAGTGAGAAAAATACTGTTCGGACACAGGAACCACATACTCAACCACAACTGTAACCAATGTACTGGAGTTCCTGGCAGGCCTTCACCACAATGAAGGACTCAGCTACAGCGCCATTAATACAGCCAGAAGTGCTCTGTCAGCCTATTTAATTCAGGCACCAGGACAACAGGCCATGGGATCCCACCCGCTGGTGATCATGCTCATGAGAGGTATATTTAACTCTAATCCCCCCAGACCTAGGTACACCCAAATCTGGGATGTCAGTGTGGTCCTGACACCTTAGGGGATGGTCACCAGCCAGGTCCCTCACCCTGGAACAATTAACTCTGAAGACGGTCATGCTGATGGCACTTGTCTCAGCACAAAGAGTCCAGCCACTTCATCTATTACGATTGGACAATATAGTTGTAACACCAGACCGTGTCTCATTTACCATCCAGGGGCTGGCCAAACAGAGCAGGCCAGGAACATCAAGCTCAGTCATGGAATTCCGGGCTTACCCACCTGAACCACGGTTATGTGTCATGACCCACTTATTGAACTATATTGACACAACAAGAATTCCCTGAAGAAGAGAAAAAGCCTTATGGGTCAGCCATGGTCTGGGAAGAAACCTCATGGTCGGGTGATGAGCCAAACTATTTCAAGGTGGCTCAAGCAGGTGCTGAAAGCCGCTGGAGTAAATACTAACGTGTATAAATCTCACTCCACCAGGGCAGCAATCACGTCGGCGGCTAAGAGAATGGACGTACCTATGGACCACATCCTGGCTACAGCGGGGTGGTCTGGGGAAAAAAACGTTTCAAACTTTTTATAATAAGCCTTTGGTAGAACCTGCATCATTTGCTGAAAAAATATTAGAATCTGCAAATATATAATTTAAGCCCAGGGGAGCAATTTGTTTTTGTTATTGTTTAATAAACACCATTACTGTTTTTACAAACAGATTCATGGTTGATTACGATAACATACTTCCTCCCTCGAATGACTTCGGCAGTGAGTGAAGTATGAACTGTTACACGGTTTAAAATCGCAGAGCTTTAAAATCTACACGTAGTCACTCACGTGACTCCGAAGTAAAATAGTAACATTAAATGAGAACTTACCAGTTCGAAGTGTGATCTGTATTTTATGAGGAGTTATGACGAGGGATTACATGCCCTCCGCTCCCACCCTCAATTATAGAGATCAACTGGTATTTAAGTTCTCCTTTTCTTTACTATGTTCATTTCAATTATTGTGTCTTTCTGTGATTCCACACCGCTGCTTTGAAGTATGTCGCGCATGCGTGCTGGACGAGTTCTTCACGTAATCCCTCATCGTAACTCCTCATAAAATACAGATCAAACTTCGAACTGGTAAGTTCTCGTTTAATCTTACTATTTTATGTCGTTAGAAGTGGTAGACTATACCTTGGTTTAACAACTCAATGGAAAGGCAACATCTTCAATGCTATGGTCATAAGGTCACAGTACAATTATGCCATTCCACCCATTAAATCGACTACGCCATTCAATCATGGCTGATCTATCTCTCCCTCCTAACCCCATTCTCTTGCCTTCTCCCCATAACCTCTGACGCCTGTACCAATCCAGAATATATCTATCTCTGCCTTAAAAATATCCACTGACCTGGCCTCCACAGCCTTCTGTGGCAAACGTTTAGTGCAAGATAAAGCCAGTAAAGTCTGAATATAGACAGTCAAAGGGTCTCCAGTGAGGTAGATGGTAGCTCAGCGCTGCCCTCTAGTTGTTGATCGGATAGTTCAGTTGACTGATAACAGCTGAGAAGAAACTGCCCACGGATCTGGGGGTGTGCGTTTACACACTTCTGTATCTCTTGCCTGATGTGAGAGGGGAAAGGTGGGAGTGACGGGGGTGAGACTGGTCCTTCATTATGTTGCTGGCCTTGCCCAGGCAGCGTAAGGTGTAGGTGGAGTCAATGGAAGGGAGGTTGGATTGGGTGATGGTCTGGGCTGTGTCCACAACTCAGGTTGTGGTCATCTACAACGTCCATCAACGTTTTAGGTTGGGACCTGTCTTCAGTCTGATTGTAGAGGAACTGCAGATGCTGAGCCGAAGTACCCGTCCTGCGCTACACTTTTTTAAGTTCTAATGACTGATGTTTGTAGACTCCCAAAGTATCTTTGATGTTCCACTTTTCCTGGCTTGTTAATCACTTAGAAGCTAAAAGTTCTCTTACTTTGTTTTAAAGTCTAAACATCTAAATAACTAAGTCTCATCTTGACCACTTCCTGTCTGCGCTGTATATTGATTTTAGAAAAAATGCTACCTTATATCGCTATGATTTTTGGCCATCTTACTCACAGTCCTCCTCTACTGAGACAACCCCGAAGATTTTTCCGATCGATGAAAAATAAAAATGTTATGAGTGTTTAAAAAATCTTGAGATCAGCTGATGGGTCTTCTCGCCTGTCAATCACCATGATGAAGGTAGTGCCCCTTCCGGGGGAGGGCAGGACTATAAAATCCCAGATTTCTGGACGTGAGTCAGTCACTCTGAAAGATCATGAGGGAGAGGCCGCAACTCTGATTCTGCTGTGAGTGTACAGAACTGTGAGTCTACTGAACTGTGAGTCTACCCGTTATGTGCTTTATATGCTTTCTGTGGTTATGTGGTATGTGGTTATGTGCTTTATGTGGTTATCCCCTTATGTGGTTGCAATAAATGATTTGTTAGCCAGCAATGTGCTTGCAATGAATGATGATTTGTTAACCCTTAATATGTTTGCAATAAATGATTTGTTAGCCCTTAATGAAATTAAATTAGTTGTTTGACCTGCCCTATGCTTGAAATTGAAATGGAAATGGAAATGAAATAAAATGAGTTCTTGGCTGGCCCCACCTGCCCTGTGTTTTTGCTTTTGCTTTGCCTTTGCTTTGCTTTACTTCACTTGAAATGAAAGCAAATCGAGTGTATTGTTGGCTGGCCCCGCCTGCCCTGTGCTTGACGACTTGACTTGAAATGGATTGACTTGACATGAAATGGATTGAAATGGATTGTTGGCCCTGCACGCACTGTGCTTGACTTGACTTGACCCACAACACCCATGCTAGCACTCCAGCGAACCAGCCCTCCCGTGTGTCCCTGGGACCCAACAGGTCCCACTTAGTCTAGTAGAAAATAGATGCAGGGGTAGGCCATTTGGACCTTTGAGCCAGCAACGCAATTCAATATGGTCATGGCTGATCATCCAAAATCAGTATCCTGTTCCTGCTTTCTCCCCATATCCCTTGATTCCATTGGCCCTAAGAGCTATATCCAACTCTCTCTTGAATACATCCAGTGAATTGGCCTCCACTGCCTTCTGTGGCAGAGAATTCCACAGGTTCACAACTCTCTTGGCAAAAAAGTGTTTCCTCATCTCAGTCCTAAATGGCCGACCCCTTATTCTTAAACTGTGAGCCCTGGTTCTGGACTCCCCCAACATCAGGAACATTTTTCCTGCGTCTAGCCTGTCCAATCCCTTAAGAATTTTATGTTTCTATAAGATACCCTCTCCTCCTTCTACTGTAAATTCCAGTGAATATAAACCCAGTCGATCCATTTAATCTAAAGCAGATTCATTTCCATTTGGCAATATATTAAATTTTCTGAATTAAATTGGCTATATTTAAGAGGGAGTTAGATGTGGCCCTTGTGGCTAAGGGGATCAGGGGGTATGGAGAGAAGGCAGGTACGGGATACTGAGTTGGATGATCAGCCATGATCATATTGAACGGCGGTGCAGGCTCGAAGGGCCGATTGGCCTACTCCTGCATCTAATTTTTATGTTTTCTATGTTTCTATATAACATATCACATCCTTGTGCTCCACTCGGCTGCACGGCCATTTCACTCCTTCCCCTTCTCCCTCCTTCCACCCCTCTTCAAACTCATTCCTTCCTCTGGCTTCACACTTCATGCCTCTGCTGCCCTTATCTCACCATCTAAGATTTTCATCACAGCCCTTTGTCCAACCATCTGTCAACCCCCCGCCACATGTATCCAACTAACACTCGCTTCGTCCTGCCCCCACCTCCCTTCCAGTTTCTAGGAGTGATAAAAGCAGGCACGAAGACTGGTTGTGAGGACGAAACGTGAAGTTTGTGAGGAAGGATTAAAAATAACTAAAATAAGTTTATGTGGAGGAAGGAACTACTTTACACCGAAGGTAGACACAAAGTTGGAGTAACTCGGCAGGCCAGGCAACATCTCTGAATAAAAGTAATGGGTGACATTTTTGGGTCGAGACCCTTCTTCAGACTGAGAGTCAGGGGAGAGGGAACTGAGAGTTATGAAAAGGTACATAGAACAGTTAATGAAAGATAAGTAAAAAGTCAGATCAAAGCCAGCAACGATGATCATGGAAAGACGGAGCCCACAATGCTCCATTGTTGGCTGTGGGGAAGTGATAAAAAGTAATACCAACAGTGAAACTAGTAGATGGGCACAAAAAGTTGGAGTAACTCAGCGAGACAAGCAGCATCTCTGGAGAGAAGGAATGGCTGATGCTACGGGTCGAGACCCTTCTTCAGCTTACTCCAGCTTTCTGTGTCTATCTTCGGTTTGGACCAGCATCTGCAGTTCCCTCTTGCACAGTGAAACTAGTAGGAAGACTAGGGTGGCGGAGGCATGGAGAGAGAGGGGCTGCAAAGGTTACTTGAAGTTTACTTTAACTTATTTTAGTTTAGAGATTAGATCATGGAATTAGGCCCATCGAGTCCACGCCGACCAGCGATCCCCGTACACTAGCACTACCCTACACAGACGAGGGACAATTTACAACCCTTACCGAAGCCAATTAACCTACAAACCTGTACGTCTTTAGAATGTGGGAGGAAACCGGGGCACCCGGAGAAAACCCACGCGGTCACGGGGAGAATGTACAAACTCCGTACAGACAGCACCCATGGTCAAGTCTCCGGTGCTGAAGGGCAGCAACTCTACCGCTGCGCCACTGTGTCATCCTAATGAGACTAATAATAACTAAAATGAGTTTGGTGCAAGGAAAATCGTCCTGTTAATAGGACAGCAAAGAAACGAGAAAATGGATCCAGGGAAGTAAGAATTTGTATTCGTTCCAATATTGATGCAATGAACTTGCCGACAAAAGCCTGAGGAGAGGGTGTGAGAGAGGGTGTGAGAGAGGTCGTAACAGAGTCACGGAGCAAGACGAAAGGAGAGACAGAAGAAGAAGCTCCAGGCGAGGTCATGAGAGAGGCTACAATAAGAAATTCTGGAAGACACATCAGATCCACATTGGGTCTCAAAGGTATCGATTGGTCGGGCACTTCAGCTCAACTTGGCCTGCTAATGGAATTCCTTCAGAGCCGTTCACAATGTTTTGTTACATTTAGATAGAAATTAACTCGACTATAAGATAACCCGTGTAAGAAAGAATCAATACAATGTTGAGCACCGAAACCAAGGGCGGCACGATGGTGCAGCAGTAAAGTCGCTGCCTTACAGTGCCAGACACCCAGGTGCTGTCTGTACGGAGTTTGCACGTTCTCCCCGTGGGATTTCTCTGGGTGCTCTGGTTCCCTCCGCACACTCCACAGATGCGTAGGTTTGTTGGTTAATTGACTTGGATTTCACACTGTATCTCTAAACAAAACAAAACAAAACTGTACCAGCAGTGTTTGTAGGTGAGACAGAGGTTCACTTAATCAATATTCATGCCGCTGGGTTGTAAGTGAAATATGAGGTGCCGTTCCTCCAATTTGCATGTGGCCTCACTCTGATAGTGGAGGAGGCCCAAGACAGAAAGGTCAGCGTGGGAATGGGAAGGGGAGTTAAAATGTTTAGCATCATGTTGGCCAAGGTGCACAGATTGTAGGTGTTCAGCGAAACAATTGCCCAGTTTGCGCTTGATCTCGCCGAAGTAAAGGAGAGGCCCCACTTCTTCCCTTTTTCACCCCTCTCTTCCCAGTGCCTCACCTAGATGTGCACCGATTTCTCCCTTCCCCCTTCCCCCTCCCCTCAACCTATGCTCCTACCTTTTCTTTAGACTTTACTTTATTCTATAGAGATACAGCGTGCAAGCAGGCCCTTAGGCCCATCATGTTTTTGCTGAACATCGATCCCCATACACTGACGTTATCCTATGCACCAGGGACAATTCACAATTTACAGAAGCCAATTAACCTCCTGGCCTTGGTACAATATGTCCAACCCACTCTGAGTTTGCTCATACTTGCGGCCTGATACATTGTTCAATTTGTTACATTTCAATGAAAGCTTCTTCCTGCCTACAGGCAGCAATTAAAGAGCGCACCCCCAGAGGTGAGGACTGTACAGAGCTGGTCAGGGGGAGGGGGGGGCAGAGGAACAACTCAAGGACTGTTTGGAGTCTGTAGACTGGGCAATGTTCAGGGACTACGCAACGGACCTGAATGAGTACGCCACAGTTGTTACAGACTTCATAAAGAAATGTGTGGAGGACTGCATCCCAACAAAAACCTTCCGAGTGTTTCCCAATCTTGGATGAACTGTGAAATCCGCACTCTCCTGAAGACCAGACACTGGGGATTCATGTCTGAAGATACAGCAGCCTACAAGAAGTCCAGATACGACCTTAGTAAGGCCATCAAAAAGGCCAAAAGGGACTTCTGATCCAAGCTGGAGGGTGAGACAGATGTTCGGCAGCTGTGGCGGGGCCTGAATGCAATCACCTCCTACAAGGCAAATTCAGGAGGCGGCTTACATGTCAGCGAAACATCACTCCCTGTCGAGCTCAATGCGTTTTACGCACGCTTTGACAGGGAGAATACTGATGTGCCTTCCCGATCCCCCATTCACTGTGATGGCATTTCAGTCTCAGTCACAGAGGCCGACGTCAGGAAATCCTTCAGAGGGGTGAACCCTCAGAGAACACCTGGACCTGATGGTAAACCCGGTCGTGTTCTAAAAACCTGTGTGGACCAACTGGCGGGAGTTTTTACGGACATTTTCAACCTCTCACTTCTGAGGTCCCCACCTGCTTTAAAAGGGCATCAATTATACCGGTGCCCAAGAAGAGTAATGTGACGTGCCTCAATGACTATCGACCAGTGGCACTAACGTCGGTGGTGATGAAGTGCTTTGAGGGGTTGATCATGGAGCAAATCAACTCCTACCTCAACAAAAACCTGGACCCACTGCAGTTCGCTTACCGCCACAACAGATCAACGGTGGATGCAATCTCGCTGGCTCTCCACTCCGCTCTGAACCACTTTGACAACAAAAACTCATATGCCAGGCTGTTATTCATTGACTACAGCTCGGCATTTAATACCATCATCCCCTCCAAGCTGGTTACCAAACTCTCAGAACTGGGTCTCTGCGCATCCCTCTGCAATTGGATCCTCGACTTCCTCATACACAGACCGTCCATATTGGTGGAAATGTGTCAGCCTCGATAACAATCAGCACGGGAGCACCTCAAGGCTGCGTTCTCAGCCCCCTGCTGTACTCACTCTATACTCATGACTGCGTAGCCGGTCATAGTGCGAACTCCATCATCACGTTCGCTGACGACACCACTGTTGTGGGACATATCACTAATGGAGATGAGTCAGAGTATATTAGTGATGTCGACCGATAGATCAAATGGTGCCAGCACAATAACCTGGCTCTCAATACCAGCAAAACCGAGGAACTGATTGTGGACTTTGAAAGGGGTAGGATGGGGACCCACAGTCCCGTTTATATCAACGGGTCAATGGTGGAGAGGGTCAAGAGCTTCAAATTCCTGGGTGTGCATATTTCTGAAGATCTCTCCTGGTCCGAGAACTGATGCAATTATAAAGAAAGCACATCAGCGCCTCTACTTCCCGAGAAGATTACGGAGAGTCAAGGAGATTACGCAGATTAAGGAGGAGTCTATCAAACTTCTACAGGTGCACAGTAGAGAGCATGCTAATCGGTTGCATCGTGGCTTGGTTCGGCAACTTGAGCGCCCAGGAGCGGAAAAGACTGCAAAAATTTGTAAACACTGCCCAGTCCATCATTGGCTCTGACCTCCTTACCATGGAGGGGATCTATCACAGTCACTGCCTCAAAAAGGCTGGCAGTATCATCAAGAACTCACACAATCCTGGCCCATACTCATCTCTCCGCTGCCATCGGGTAGAAGGTACAGGAGCCTGAAATCTGCAACATCCAGGTTCAGGAATAGCTGCTTCATCACAGCCATTAGGCTATTTTACTTCAGAGTCACGTGAGTGACTAAGTGAAGAACCCCGCCAGGACGCATGCGTGTCATATCGCTACACGCATTGCGAAACAGTCAGGCAGGATGGACCGACGTTCCCCCGCAGTGGCAAGTTTAAAAGCCGGGACCTGCAGGTAAGAGATACTCTGCGGTATTTTGTGTTGTTCCCATACTGTTTTACAGGTGGGCAGTCAATGGACAAGTCCAAGAAAACAACGAGGGCTGCGACAAAGCTGGCGGGGGAGGACCGCGGAGTTGCGGGCAGCCAGCAGCGGCCAGCGGCACATGAATCACCCGTAATGGGAACAGCTGTGCCCGACTTTGCCCCCGCACTGGCCAGATCTACACCGCGGCCGGGCGGTAAGGCAGAACAAAAAACCAACAAAGTCGTTGACTCGGACGAGTCCGACTTCAAGCAGCCTCGAGCGGCCAGCAATCGTGAGCGCTGGAGCCGGATGGAGCGGCTTATGGAGCAAATGCTCCAACGTGACAGGCTCCGGGAGATGGAGTCCAGTCACTGTGGGCAATTTATCACACCTACAGCAGCACCTCTTGTAGGGCTGCACAGTGCATCTCCCTCGTCAGAGGGGAGTACTGGGGGTCAATTCTGGGCTGATCCTGAAGAGGGGTTTGCAGAAGAGAAATCAAGTGTGCAAGGGGTGCAGGAAGATGGAAAATCTACTGGACATGGTGTCCAACTTCATACAGCCAGACCAGACTGGCCGAAACCTGCAACAGAAACTAGCTGCCTGTATTGATTATATGTCATTTAAGCAGCTACAGGAACTAAATTCAGTGGCAGACACCAGGTCACGCAAATTTAATGAAAACACCGAATGGATGTTGGATAAAAAAGTATTTGCTGATATTACAGCACGGTATGGAACACCAGATATCGATCTATTTGCATCCAGACTTAATCACCAGTTATCAAACTATGTTTCATGGGAACCAGACCCTGGGGCAGCGGCGACAGATGCATTTTCGCTGCATTGGGGGAAATTGTTTATTTATGCATTCCCTCCTTTCTGCCTCATCAGTCGGGTATTAAGAAAAATACAGCAAGACTCTGCGTCTGGTATTTTGGTAGTACCCGATTGGCCTACTCAACCATGGTTCCCTGTGATACTCGACATGGTATTAGAACCATGCATCACCATCCTGAATAGACCAGATTTATTGGTTCATCCCGTAACAAGGGAAAGCCACCCATGTCATAACTATATGAACTTATTAATTTGTAGAGTCTAAAAGTTCCTCTACTGCAACTGGGACTGACGGACCGAACAGTGAACATTATTTCAGCGGCCCACAGACAGTCCACCAAAAAACAGTATCTGGTATACATCAGGAAATGGGAGATATATTGTCACAGAAACAACATCACCTACAGATCAATAAACATCCCGTCTCTTCTGGAATTCCTGGCAGGCCTCCATTATGATGAGGGGCTCAATTATAGTGCCATCAACTACGCCAGAAGTGCCCTGTCAACATATCTATGGCAAGGAACAGAGCGTCATTCTGTTGGGACTCACCCCCGGTAACAAAACTTATGAGGGGAATTTTTAATATCAATCCCCCAAGAACCAGGTACTCTCAAATATGGGATGTGAGTATTGTCCTGACTAGGCTAAGGAATTGGTCTCCAGCAACAGCTCTGTCCCTACAAAGACTGACACTGAAAACAGTCATGCTGATGGCTTTGGTCACGGCACAAAGGGTACAGTCGTTACATAAATTAAGACTGGACAACATGACTTCTTCATCTGGGAATATAACGTTTCATATTTATGAATTAGTAAAGCAGAACAGACAGGCCTCAATATAGAATTTAGGACTTACCCGACAGATGATCGTCTCTGTATAGTAAGACATTTGTTGTTATATATGGAGAACATGAAAATCATCAGAGGCAATGAGATGGCATTTCTAATCAGCCACAAGCAACCACACAAAAAAGTGACGATCCAGACCATCTCAAGATGGCTGAAACAGGTTCTAATAAAGGCTGGGGTGGATTCTAACATTTTTAAACCTCATTCCACCAGGGCTGCAGCTACATCGGCAGCTATGCAGTTGGATGTACCGATGGACCAAATCCTCAAGACAGCAGGATGGTCAAGGGAGAAAACATTCCAACTATTTTATCATAAACCAGTAATTAAACCTGGAACGTTTGCAGAAACAATTTTAGGTTCCGTAATATAATTTCACCCCATAAATAGGGGCTATAATTTGGTGTTAATAAATTTATCATGGATTTCAATGTCGGATTCATGTCTAAATCATGTTAACACAATTCCTCCCACAGTCACTAAGGCGGATGTGATGCATGGACTCGTTTCCACGGCATGAAGTCACAGAGCTTTGAAATCTTCACGTAGCCACTCACGTGACTCTGAAGTAAAACAGTAAAGCTACCATAGCGCACTCTTTTGTTTTTTGTACAAAAATCCAAAAATTCTGGTATGAAATATTTGATATTTTTTTCAAAATTGATCAATATAAAACTGGTACCAAAACCAGAATGGATTATCTTCGGAATATCGGAAGGTAACCCTGAATTAAACGTGTTTCAGAAGAATTTATTTAATTACGGGCTAATAATGGGAAAAAAGCTTATACTTAAATTCTGGAAAAATGCGCCGACACCAACAATAAAAATGTGGATATCAAATATGTTTGAAACATTACATCTGGAAGAGATGAGATTCCTCCTAGCAGGTAAAGCAGACCAATTCCAAAAGACGTGGTCTATGTTTCTGGACCTATTACAAGTATGAGGTGCAATAGTAATCTAAAAAAAACAAATATATAAATAAGTGGAATCAGGACCTGGTAACGGGAGGTAAAATAACAAAAACAGACTTGGTTGGTAGTCCCCTTTCTGCGGAGTTTAATGTTATAATAGAGCGATTGTTTCTATTTTCTCTTTCTCTCTTTTCTAGGGTCTATTTTCTCACTTTACTTCCTTCTCTAACTTCTTTCCTAAGGGGCTTTCTTTTCCTTACACTCTTGCACTGCACGACTCTCTTGCACTTTCTTTACTTTCCTTACTTCTACCTTTTTCTTAAAGCTCAAAAAAAAAAAAAAAATGAAGCGGTACAAAAAATGTATTAAGATATATGTGTTGTGTAGAATTGTAATTTACCGTACTTCTAATAAAAATAAAATAAAAAAATAAATAAAAAAAAATGAAGTAAAACAGTAAGATTAAACGAGAACTTACCAGTTCGAAGTTTGATCGTTATTTTATGAGGAGTACGTGGAGGGAATACGTGCCCTCCGCTCCCTCCCTTGATCATATACTCAACTGGTATCTTCTTCTCTAATCTTACTATGTTCAGTCATTACAGTTATCTGTGATTTCACACCGCTGCTTTGAAGAATAACACGCATGCGTCCTGGCGGGGTTCTTCGCGTATTCCCTCAACGTACTCCTCATAAAATAACGATCAAACTTCGAACTGGTAAGTTCTCGTTTAATCTTACTATTAAACTCAACTCAAATAAAACTCTGAACATTAATAGCCCATTGCAATTTATCTGCTTATTTATGTGTGTATTTATATATTCAATGGTTTATGGTCACACTGATCTGTTCTGTATTTATTTATGCCTACTATATTCTGTTGTGCTGAAGCAAAGTAACAATTTTATTGTCCTATCTGGGACACATGACAATAAACTCTTGAATCTTGAATCTTGAAGCTTAGAAAGGTGAGATAAATATCAATCATTAACAATTATAAATGTTTCCAGATTGTTTTCAGTTACATTTTTTAGTGCAGAGATATAGCGCGGAAACAGGCCCTTCAGCCATCGAGTCCGAGCCGACTAGTGATCACCGCACATTATCACAATCCTACACACACACTATGGACAATTTTACAATTTTAACAAGCCAATTAGCCTAACAAACCTGCACGTCTTTGGAGTGTGGGAGGAAATCGGAGCACCTGGAGAAAACCCATGCAGGTCACGGGGAGAAGGTACAAACTCCATAGAGACAGCACCCATAGTCAGGATCAAACCCGGGTCTGTCACGCTGTAAGGCAGCAACTCTATTGCTGCGCCAACATGCCACCCCAGATTGTTTGCCCAAAATAAAATATTTTCTATCTCACACTACCGAAAACGGAAAGTTGTTGTAAACTTTCATTCTTGTAGATAAACAATTACAGGAAGGATGTGGCGACTTTGGAGAAGGTGCAGTGGAGGTTTACGAGAGTGTTGCCTGGATTCAAGGATATTTGTTATAACGAGATTCATCATTGAAAACATTAGCGACACAATGGTGCTGGTTTCCGATGGGCAAACACGGATCCTTTTCTCTGGAACATCAAAGGATGAGGGGAGACCTGACGTAAGTGCACAACATCATGAGCGGCATAGATAGGGTAGATAGTCAGAGCCTTTCACCAGGATGGAGTTGTCCAGAAGAACAGGGCACAGCTTTAAGGTGAAAGGGACAAAGTTTAAAGTCGATGTGCGGGGCAAGATTTTCACACAGAGTGTGGTGGGTGCCTGGAACGAGCTGCCAGGGGTGGTGAAGAAAGCAAATACAATAGTGGTGTTTATGAGGCTTTTAGATGGGCCATTGCATACAGAATGCAGGGAGGGAATGGAGGGATATGGATGTGTCGGGGGGATCTGCTGATGCTAGTTTTAACCAAAAGGTGTGAGGAAGGGCCTCGACCCAATTCGTCACCTATTCCTTTTCTCCAGAGATGCTGCCTGATCCGCTGAGTTACTCCAGCATTTTGTGTCTGTCTTTGGAGGGATATGGATCATGTGCAGGAATTGTGTGTGGCATGGACATCGTGGACCAAAGAGCCTGTTCCTGCACTGCACTGCCCTGTGCTGCCACCATCAGTGAAAAATAATTAAATACTTAAAAATAAAAACTGCAATAGGACCTAAACTCATATCATCTCACAATGAAGGCCAACATGCCATTGGCTTTCTTCACTGCCTGCTGTACCTGCATGCTTACTTTCAGTGACTGATGTACAAGCACACCCAGGTCTCATTACACCTCCCCTTTTCTTAATCTGATACCATCCAGATAATAATCTGCTTTCCTGTTCTTGCCACCAAAGTGGATAACCTCTCGTTTATCCTCGTTTTACTGCATCTGCCATGCATCTGCCCATTCACCCAACCTATTCAAATCACCCTGCAGCCTCACAACATCCTCCTCGCAGCTCACCCTGCCACCCAGCTTTGTGTCGTCGCAAACTTGGATATGCCACTTTTAATTAGCTCATCTAAATCATTAATATGTATATTGTAAATAACTGGGGTCCCAGCGCCGAGCCCTGCGGCACCCCACTGGTCACTGCCTGTCATTCTGAAAAGGACCTGTTAATTCCTACTCGTTGCTTCCTGTCTGCCAACCAGTTCTCTATCCATATCAATATCCTACCCCCAATACCATGTGCTCTAATTTTGCACACTAATCTCTTGTGTGGGACCTTGTCAAAAGCTATTTGAAAGTCCAGATACACCACATCCACTGGCTCTTCCTTATCCATTCTACTTGTTACATCCTCAAAAGATTCCAGAAGATTAGTCAAGCATGATTTCCCCTTCATAAATCCATGCTGACTTTGACCGATCGCATCACTGCTTTCCAAATGCTCAGCTATATTATCTTTAATAATCGACTCCAGCATCTTTCCCATTACCGATGTAAGGCTAACAGGTCTATAATTCCCCGTTTTCTCTCTCCCTCCTTACTTGAAAAGTGGAGTTACATTGGCTATCCCCCAGTCCACAGGAACTGATCCAGAGTTGAGAGAATATTAGAAAATGATCACCAATGCATCCACAAATTCTAAGGCCACCTCCTTGAGTACTCAGGGAAGCAGACCATCAGACTCTGGGGATTTATCTGCCTTCAGTCCCAACAGTTTACCTAACATATGTTCCTGACTAATGTTTAATACTTAAATCCTCCTTCCCTGATATAGAAAGTAGAACCTACAAGGATATAATACAAGAACAGGCCCTTCAGCACAATGTCTGTTGATCATGATGCCAAGTTGAACTAATCTCCTCTGCATGCACGTGATCCATATCCCTCCACTCTCTGTATATCCACGTGCCTATCTAAAAAGCTCTTAAATGCCAATATCATATCTGCTTCCACCACCTCCCCAGGCAGCATCTTCCATGCACCCACCACCTTCTGTATGCAAATAATAGAAAGATTAAACGAAAACTTACCGTTTGAAGTTTGATCTTTATTTTATGAGAAGTTGAAGTGAGGGACTACGTGAAGAACCTGCCAGCCCGCATGCACGTCAATCTTTAGAGCAACTGTATGAAACCACAGACCACTTGCACAAACTTAAACTATGAGATTCAGGGTTGGGAGTGGAAGGCACATAGTCCCTCACTTCAACTTCTCACAAAAAATAAAGATCAAACTTCAAACGGCAATTTTTTGTTGAATCTTTCTATTTTATATCGAAGTCCCGTGATGAGACTATGTGAAGCCTTAAAAGCTCTGTGGTTTCATGCAGTAAACCAATCTGTGTGTGACACGCTTAAACAGATAAAACCATAAATGGTATAAAGACAAGGGCTGTTAAGAACATGATGCTAACTTACATACATGTACATTGTCCTTAATCGGACCACAGTCCCAATTGCCTTTGAGTTAGACAACACTGTTCAGAACTCTATCTGCAACCATCCAGACATGTTCAACAAAATGTTACAACTTCTGAAAGTGCGTTTATCTGAGCCTCCTGCTGTTGCAAGAAGATGATCAAAGGAGGAAATTCCATTCTATTTGCTGCTAACTGGTAGAGTGAGACCTGAAATTAGTTGAATTCACTACCGCTTTTAGCTGCTTACACTCTATCCATCTTGAAATAGTCTGCACCAGCATTCTCTTGTGAAATTATTAAATAACTATGCAAAAACTATCCTTCACTTCATAGGTACTGGTAAGCTCAGTGTATTTTTTTACATAATCAACACCCCAAATCTTTGATCTGGTGGGTATGTGGTCAACTCTAACTTACCCAACCGTGTCCATTTGCTTTATGAGCTATCCTTATGTCAGATATGACCCAGAGATCCAGACGGAGATTGTGTAAAGACTGTGCTCTTTGTGCCGAAATTAGTTGTCATAATCTGTCCCCACCTGTTTGTCGAATTGTCTTACCTATCTCCGACTTGAATATCGACAGCACATCTCATGCAACTGATGTAATAACATTTGCATACTCAACAACCTTCACCTCATTGTTGCTTTGCTGTGCATGACGAGACAGATGGTGGCTGTAGATGTGATCAAGGCAGTTTCTGAGAAAGACCTTGCTATAAAACCACCAGGACTGCTAATAGAATAACAGACAAAAGGTGATATCACCCTCCCCCCCCCCCCCCCCCCCCCCCCCCCCCCCCCCCCCCCCCCCCCCCCCCCCCCCCCCCCCCGCCACGAAGATCCAGCAATCCCTGAGACAGACACCATCAAAAATTGGCCTCAGGCAGAAAACTAATAGTCAACTGATCCTAGATTTTGCTCTATCTCCTTGCACAGACATCCTGACCCGCTAGGGACAATACTGAGTATGAGGAGAATTCTGCATCCATGGTGATCGCTGAAAACTGCGAATAAAAGCCCTCTGGCTTGGTAAACTGTGTAGGCCTGGTGCTCTAAACCAGCCTCATTGAAGTGGTATTTGCCACTCACTCGGTAGAGATGATATGTATGCATGTAAACGGGAGTCTTACCCTCCAAGGGTGTATTTACCACACCCACCGCAGCCTTGAAATTCTTTTGCACTAAATTAACATAAATTGGATAGACCTCATGCCTATACCATCTTAACACAATTGAGTTTACACTGTAAATACACAAAAGTGCTAAAGTGTCTACTGTAAATCAGACAGCAGAATTCCCTCTACTGACCTTGCAAAGGCCGAATCCTTCCCTGAGAAGACTCACAACTTTCTGGGGTATAGGCCTTTTGACTAGGCCAGTGGTTTTGCTTCCACTGGTGACATAAACCTACCAAGCTCCAGTGTCTGTCAGAATCATAACATATATCAGATCCTTATGACTAGAGTTGAAGCGTAACATCCACTTGATGTGGGAATATGAGTTCCCTGTCACCTCCTCACCGTCAGAGTCACCACAAATCCTCAACAGCCCTCCTCAGAGCGGAAAATATCATAATGCAATCCTGAACCAGGAATTGCTCCGCAGTCCTCTGACTGGAACCACCTGTCTCAGTCGCCAGTGTGTGCAACACATTCTCTTTGACCAGCCTCTCAATCAGGAATTCTGGTATTGAGAGGCTACAGATTAATATTATATATATATATATTTACTATTTACAACATGAACCTGTAAGTAGATGTAAAAGTAGTAAAAGATGCTACATGCCAGAACGGCCTTCTGCTGGCAGCTACCTATCCCCGCGAGGATTGCAAATGACGTTCCAGCGAGCTGGCAACTCTGCAAGCCGAGCTGAAAGAATTAAGCATGTGTTGAAGGAAACCTCAAACTACCTCACTCTACTGAGCAGTCTGATGAGCTTGATCACAGATGTTGAGGCACTGCTTCCCTGGCCAATATGTTCCACATGGGCAGCCAGTTTCAAGTTGGTCTGCCCTGAACCAGGGTAGCCAAACTGTTCCTACTTGGAACTTACAGAGGTTGCTATGCAAGGCACCCTGCCAATGTCTCTGCATCAACCTGCTCTTCTCTAGACAGTGAAAGGTACTAGACAGACTATGCTGCCAGTAAATCCAAACCCGGGTCGACAGACTGCTCCATTTTGGAGGTTTTAAGGAGGTTAGTAAAGAGACCTTACCTGCCAGCGTCTCTGAGCCGAGGTTGACCTCCTTGTTGGGGCTTCAGTGAAGTTCCATTGCAGACCATGTCTGACCACTTCTTCAGCCCCACGCTTGCCAAACAGCTCCCTTCCGAAGCTCAAAAGTGACATTGCTGTGCAAGACACGCCTGCGAGCATTTCTGAGCCCAATGGGACAGACTGCTCCTTTGGCCTACAGCCTATTTGGAGCCTTGCTGGAGCTTATTGTGCAGGCCGCGCCTGCCATTACTCCCACGCCCGATTCGGCAGGCTGCTCCTTCGGCCCCTTCTGCTCCTTCAGTAGGCACTTTAGCGGAGCTCACTGAACAGGTCGCGCCTGCCATTACTCCGAGCCTGACTCGACAGGCTGCCTCTGCAGGCTTCTGCCTTTTTTGGAGCTTTACTGGAGCTGACTGTGCAGATCACGCTGCCAGTTTCTCCCAGCCTGGATTGGCCAGCTGCTCCATCAGAGCCTCAGCGGGGTTCACTGGACAGGTCACGCATGCCAGTACTGCAAGCCTGGTTCAACAGGCTGATTTTGCAGGGCCAACTAGTCCAGAGCTTCAACAGAAGTAGCTGTATAGGTCGTGCCTGTCAGCTTCTCCGCGAACCGCTGCCTGCTCCCTTCTGGAGTCTCCACTGAGGTAGCTGAACGGGTCGCGCCACGTCAGCCTCTCCGCGGTCAATCTACTGGAGCCTACTACGGCGGTAGCTGCATGGGTCACGCCCGTTAGCTTTTCCAATTCCGGCCGCCTGCTCCCATTTGGAGCCTCCAACGACGGTAGCTGTATGGGCCGTGCCCGTCTGCTCCCTGCTCCCATTTGGAGCCTCCAACGACGGTAGCTGCACAGGCCGCGCCCCTCAGCTTCTCCGGGCCTGCTGCACCTATTTTCGGAGCAGCGGCCCATTCCTGAAACAAAATTGTCTCACCTGCTGGAGCAGTTTCGAACTGCTCCGAATCCCGTGCCATGCGTTGACGTATTGACCACATGCAGGCTGGCAGGTTATTCACGTAGTCTCATCACGAGACTTCGATATAAAACACGAGTGAAAAGTCAGGAGGTAGAACATACAAACTCCATACAGACAGCACCTGTAATCGGGATCAAACTGTGGCACCGTAAGGCAGTAACTCTACCGCTGCTCTACGGTGCCGCCCAAAATTATTTGAAAGAAAACATTTCATTGCCATAATAATTGTTCTAACTGCACCACTTTACCCAACTCACCTTCCATCCCACCAATACTTTGTAGTGATTTATCTAAGATTTCTATTTTCACCAAACATCAATTAATGATCACTCTTTCAGACTACTTAAGTGGACTGGAACAAGTTAAGGGACTCAATGTCCAGAAATGTCCAGGGAGTCTGCTGTGATTTAAACAAACCATTTTTATTTTTTATTGGCACAGTACTTTCATTTTTAATTCTGACTCGTCATCATTCCTGGTGAGCACCTTGGCCGTTGGGCTCAAACATGTTCTATGAAGTATTGAAGAAAATTTGTCTTGGTATTTTTTACATTCTGGAAGAATGATAAACCTACCTTTGTGTAGTACCTTACATCTCTTTGGATGACCATCCAAAAGTTCTTTGCATCTATGATGTTAAATTTCTTTCGTTTTGCTGTGAGCCGGACAACCAGTTTGTGCACACTCACTCGCAGAAACAGCTATGTGATCAAGGCCAAATAATCTGGTTTATTGTGTGATTTTTTTAAATCCCCCTGCTCTTCTTTTTTAAAAGACGTTCTACAGGAACATTTATTTCCACCTGAGAGTACGAACCTAGATATAACACCGAAGATAGACACAAAGTGCTGGAGTAACTCAGTGGGTCAGGTAGCATCTCTGGAGAAAAGGATGTTTTGGGTCTGGACCCTTCTTCAGACTTAACATCCTACCTAACATCTAACAGATTCAAAGTCTCATCCATAAGACTGCACGTCCAACAGTGCAATATTATTACAATCAACAGCTTAAAGCTACAGCTCTGTGGCGCAGTGGTGGAGTTGCTGCCTTACAGCGCCGAGACCCGGGTTCAATCCTGACTATGGGTGCTGTCTGTATGGAGTTTGCACAAACATCCACCACAGCGAATTCCCCACATTCCCCACTGTGATGGAAGGCAATAAAGTCTAATCTTTTTCCTCTTTTCCATCGATTGCCATATTTGGGTTGATGTGGAGTATTTGAGAGATTATCATCAATAACACTTTAAGTTGGTCTCCAGCAGATATTTAGCCCTTTTTTGAACCCTGCATTCCAGGAAACTTCACTTCAATGTTTGTTATACATTAAAGAAGGTAAAGACAGATAGCTGGAGTAACCGAGTGGAAAAGACAGCATCTCTGGAGAGAAGGAAAGGGTGATGTTTTGGATTGAGACCCGTCTTCAGACTGAGACTCAGGGGAGACAGAGTCGAAAGATATGAGGGTTCACAAGGTTAATTTATTGTCACATACACCAATTGGCATAGTGAAATTTCACTGGCCAGGTCAGTCATACAATTAAAAATAGCAACAGACTCAAAAAATACATTGTAACATAAACATCCATCACAGTGACTCCTACACATTCCTCACTGTGATGAATGGCGAAATAAAGTTCAAGTCCTTCCCTTTTTTTTCTTCCTTGGTCAGGGGCCTCGAGCCCCCGTTGACAGGACGGTCTTGAGTCCTGTAGCTGGTGGTGTTCGGGCTCTCCGCGTCGAGGCGTTCAGCTCCTGCATCGGGGTGATGTCAGCTCCCCCGCGCCGGGCGATCGAACCTTGCGTTGGGGCTGGACGAAACTTCTGCGGCATTCGAGCACCCAACTAGCCTCACCCGAGACTGCGAGCCCTTGATGGTAAGTCCACAGGCCGCGGTGGGAGCGATCCCAGGCAAGGGATCTGCTCCCATGGTAAGTCCGTGCCCCGCGGTGGGGCTCACAACAGTTCGAGGCGGCTTGTCAACTCCATCGATGGTAGGCCGCAGAGCCCGGAGAATGTGATCCGAAACTTGATCACCTATCCGAGAAGGTAAGAACCTGAAAAAAAAAGTTTCCCCCGACACCCCTCCCCCCCATTCCGCCCCACATAAAACAAACGGAATAACTTTAAAATAAACTTTAAACAAACACTAAAAATAACAAAAAGAATGAAAAAACGAACAGACTGCCGGCAGGGCTGCCATCTACCGGATATGGAAGGAAAAGGTGTGAAAACAACAGATCAACGCAGATGGTGATAAAGAAGTGTGGAATGGTTCATTGTTAGCTGAGGGGAATTCAATTCAATTCAACTTTAATGTCATCGCACAAATACAAGTATGAGTACAACGAAATGCAGTTTTGCGTCAGTCCGTGGTAGTAGTGCATAAAGAAATTTAAAAAAAATAGAAAGAGAGAAGATACAGAATAATCAAAAAATACAGAATAATTAAACAATGGGGATGGAGGGACCGGAGAAATCTATCGGCGGGACTCCGAGTTCAGCAGTGTAATTGTATTATTGTAGAAGCTGTTCCGGGAAGATGACAATGCAGCATGCAATCAGTAATATTTAATCAGGAGGACAGTAGAACTAGAACAACTAGGATGGGGGCTGTACGGAGAGCGAGGGAAAGCAAGGGCTACTTGGGAATTAGAGAAATCAATATTCATACTGAAGATAGACACATAGAAACATAGAAAATAGGTCCTGGAGTAAGGGGGGGGGGGGGGGGGGGGGGGGCAGTGGGGGGTGTTGTTCCCAAAGTCTGCATTTATCCCATAGTCCATGTTCCATGCTAGGCTGGGTCCAAAAGGGGCGCGCGGAAAAGTGTGGGGGGGGGGGGGGGGGGGGGGGGGGGGGGGGGGATATATTAATTTTAATATATTGATGTTTAAAATCCATGCATTGAAGGAAGAATATTTTACACCCCATCTGTGGTCCCTTTCCCCAAACCTAACCCTAACTGGGCGCCACCTACAGGACAGCACACGTCAGTGTGTGACAGGGCGTATGACATGATGAGACACCCAGATGTCGCCCCAGGTTTTGAACATTCCAAAATCGTGGGGCAACAGGGAAGCACCGCACGTTACCGTGCGTCACTGCATGCGTCACCTCACCTCACCACGCATTACGCCCGCCAACCTATTTTTAGGCTGCCTAGTAAATGACCCGCAAATGTTGCCCAAGTGACGGATGTACAAGCACACCCAGGTCTCGTTACACCTCCCCTTCTCCTAATCTGACACCATTCAGATAATAATTTGCCTTCCTGTTCTTGCCACCAAAGCGGATAACCTCACATTTATCCACATTATACTGCATCTGCCATGCAACTGCCCACTCATCCAACCTATTCCAGTCACCCTGCAGCCTCTTAGCTCTCATAGCTCACAATGCCACCCAGCTTTGCGTCATCTGCAAACTTGGAGATGTCACATTTAATTCCTTCCTCTAAATCGCTAATATATATTGTAAATAACTGGGGTCCCAGCACTGAGCCTTGCGGCACCCCACTAGTCACTGCCTTTTGTTCTGAAAAAAGGCCCTTTAATTCTTACTCTTTGCTTCCTGTCTGCCAACCAGTTCTCTATCCATGTCAATTCCCTACCTACAAAAAGCTGTAGTCACTCAGCCGGTCAGGCAGCATCTCTAGAGAAAAGGAATGGGTAACGTTTCGGGTCAAGACCCTTCTTCTGACTGAGAGTCAGGGGAAAGGGAGACGAGAGATATAGATGGTGGTATAGAGAGATATAGAACAAATGAATGAAAGATTTGCAAAAAAGTAATGATGATAAAGGAAACAGGACATCGTTAGCTATGAGCTAGGTGAAAACGAGTTACAGACAATGAAACTCAGCAGGACGACTGAAACACGTAAGACTAAGGTGGGGGAGGGATGGAGAGAGAGGGAAAGCAAGTGGTACTTGAAGTTAGAGAAATTAATATTCATGCCACTGGGTTGAGTTATCCCAGCATTGTGTGTCTTTCTTTGGTGTAAGCCAGCATCTGCAATTCCTTGCTACATACAGTATTTAATGACATGTTAGTTTTATTCCTTCTTGAAAGGCCTTGGGGGGCACTCTTGCCTTTCGTCGTAAGTGTTCCAGATTGACTGGTTCAATAAATTACTTCCAGCCATATTTATGGAAACACTTACAGGCAAATTGGTTCAGACCCTGTTGGGGAACGGGCCCCCGAGCGAGTGGCAATAGCAAATGCACTGCCTCCTTTTTGATTGAATAAGCAAACTAATTCACACCAATAAAACAGCTCTGCGAGGTTTCAGCGGTTTGAGTTATAATTCTTCTTGAGGATTAGTTGATTCTGGTCGTTGATTTTCTCGTTGTCCCGTGGCCTACAAGAGTCTCTCATGTTCAGAAACAACAAGGGCACCAGCGGGAAGTTGCCGATTAATATTCATGGAACTGCAGCTCACACAAGACTAATTGTAAACCAGCAGTTGGGAATTTGCATAAACTATTTTGATGAACTTTGATGTGTTCTTCATTAGCATCAGGCCGCAAACACTCAGGTTATTTGCCGACTTTGCAACAACCGACTGTAATCCATGGCGGTAAGTCACCCGCCCTTTCTGTGATGGCACGGTGGCGCAGTGGTAGAGTTGCTACCTTACCGTGCTAGAGTCCCGGGTTCGATCCTTACCACGGGTGCTGTCTGTACTGTGTTTGTACGTTCTCCCCGTGACCTGCTTGTGTTTTCTCCCACACTCCAAAGATATGTAGGTTTGTAGGTAAATTTGCTTTGGAAAAATTGTAAATTGCCCTAGCATGTGTAGGATAGTGTTAGTGTGAAGGGTTCGCTGGTCAACGCAAGCTCGATGGGCCCAAGGGTCTGTTTCCCCATAGTATCTCTAAACTACCTGTCCAAATGTTCCTTAAACTTTACGATAGTACCTGCCGCAATACCTCCTCCGGCAACTCGTTCCATACACCCTCCACCCTTTGTGTAAAAAGGTTACCCCTCAGACTCCTATAACGTATGAACATATGAAAATAGAGATGGGGATACAACAAAGTCTGGCGAACAGTATGTGGATACAGGTGAGGGAGGGTGTGATGCTCAGATGGGTGGAGTAAATGATAAGTGCTAGAGATGATTGTCACCTTGTTGTGGTGGAGAAGCTTGTGTGGTCCTGAGATCCTGAGAGCGATGTCGTCTGGAGCTTTGCTCCTGGTAGGGCCACCCATGGCGGTGAGGTCGAGGGGGAGGTCTCTGACAAAGAGCAATCCAACCAAGACCTCAACGGTGGAACAGGCGGAGGACAATGGCTGACTTTAGTGGAGCGTCACAACGGCTGGGAAGGCGGATGAAGGCTGCAGCAGAAAAGGGTCTCCCGGTCGTCTTGGACTCCATGCCACTGGATCCTGACCCAGATCTGTCAAGGACCATGGGGTGGCTGTGTGTGCACCAGTCTCCCCACGTTAAACAATGTCACGCACAGGCATCCTCCATATAGGGAATAGCACCCTGGAGACACCCATGGTCAGTCAAAGAAGAGGTGAAAAGGAGACAAAAGGCTTTTGGATAAGAAGAAGAGTGAAGTGTCAAGCCAGAGGGTGGGATATGGGTGGAACAGGATGGGGAAGAGAGGTAGGATAGCGTGTGAAATTAGTACACGCTGCACACAGAGATGGGGGGTGGGGACGCAGGAAAGAGAGAGGGGGTGGGGGGATTACCGGGACATTTGCCAGCATTACTCAGGCAAACTTCATTTGAAAAAAAAGTCATATTTTGTAAATTAAACGTATATTCAGCCTGGTCGATAAGTGTGATGTTGTTATGTCAGCGCCTTGTACGTTGATGACGCAGATGCAGTACAATAGTTTAGATTATTGCCACGTGTACAGAGGTACAGTGAAAAGCTTTTGTTGTGTGCTAACTATTCAGCAGTAAGATAATACATGATGAGCTGTCCACACGATACACGATAAAGGAAATAATGTGAATAATTTTTAGTGCAAGATAAAGCCAGTAAAGTCCAATCAATGATAGTCTGAGGGTTTCCACATGAGGTAGATAGTAGTTCAAGACTGCTCTCTAGTTGTTGTTAGAATGGTTCAGTTGCCTGATAACAGCTGAGAAGAAACTGTCCCTGAATCTGGAGGTGGGCATTTTCACACTTCTATATCTCTTGCCTGATGGGGGAGGGGAGAAGAGGGTCCTCAATTATGCTGCTGGTCTTGCTGAGGCAGCGTGAAGTGTAGATGGAGTCAATGGAAGAGATGTTGGTCTCTGTGGTGGCCTGGGCTGCATCCACAACTCTCTGCTTTCAATAGCTTCAATAATTCAAGAGCTTTCCTTGTCACAAAACCACAGCGTGTCATCACAGTAATTCGAAGCACAGACGTGGGCCATTCGGCCCATCATGTCTGTGTCAACCAATAAATCAACAATCTAGAATACTAGCAGTATTCCAGCCACAAGCAAGAGACAAAGTGCAGGAGGAACTCGGTGAATCAGGCAGCATCTGTGGAGGGAAATGGACAGATGATGTTTCAGGTCAGAACCCTTCATCAAAATAAGCATCATTCTGTTCAGAAACCTTCTGAAGAAGGTTTCTGAACAGAATGATGCTTATTTTCATTAATGGTAGCCCTGATTTCAATTCAACTCAGTGATATTTTATTGTCACATGTACCTTGGTTCAGTGAAATTCTTTGTGTTACGTACAACCCGGTAAACTCATGTAGCAGACCTCACCTGACCAGTACACCAGCGTCGCCATGTTTTGGCACTGCCAATGTTACAAAGATTCACCAACAGTGAATGAAACAACTGCAGACGCTGGGGTAAACTGAAAATAGACACAAAATGCTGGAGTAACTCAGCAGGACAGGCAACATCATTTTTTAGAGTTTAGAGTTTAGAGATACAGCGCGGAAACAAGCCCTTCGGCCCACCGGGTCCGCGCTGATCAGCGATCCCCGCAAGTCAACACTATCCTACACCCACTAGGGACAATTTTTACTTTTACCAAGCCAATTAACCTACAAACCTGCACGTCTTTGGAGTGTGAGAGGAAACTGAAGATCTTGGAAAAAACCCACGCAGATCACGGGGAGAACGCACAAACTGTACAGACAGCACCCGTAGTCGGGATCGAACCCGGGCCTCCGGCGCTACATTCGCCATAAGGCAGCAAATCTACCGCTGCACCACCGTGACTGCCATCTCTGGAGAGAAGGGATGGGTGACGTTTCGGGTCGAGACCCTTCTTCAGACTGATGTCAGGGGAGAGGCAGATTGGGAGAGGGGATCTCCCTCTCTCCACTGACATCAGTCTGAAAAAGAGTCTTGACCAGAAACGTCACCCATTTTTTCACCGAACAGTCCCATCTACTGCCTGCCGCTGCACGTATGAGCAGGTGCCTCCCCCCCCACCCCCCCACCCCACCCCTCCCCCACTCCACTGGGTCCCCCTTCATTCTTGGCGCCTTTCGCCCATCTTTCCCCTCTCCCCCACCCTCCGCCCCCTCCCCCATTTGTTCTTGAGTTTGCTTACTACAAGCTCGAATTGCCTGGTTTAGCATTGAGAGATATCCTTTCTTTGTGGATATAGAGGATGTTGGCAAGACTAGCATTTGTTGCCCATCCCTGACTGACCCGAGTTGAGAAACATGGGCCATTTCAAGGGACGGTTAGAGGTCAACTACGTTGGTGTGTCTAAAATGATGGATTTTGTTAATTAAAAGAGAAAATGCATCTGTGGAATAAGAAACAGTTAACATTTCAGGTTGAGGACCTTTTGTCAGGATGGCGAAAGAGAGATTAAAAACGTAATTTTAACTTGCAGAGAAGATGGCAGATCAAGGAGGAGGACAAATGGAATGTCCGTGATAGTTCCCCTCTCCTTCCCTCATCATCATCAGTGAATCAGATGGGCTTTTTAAAATCTCAATCTGGTGGTTTTGTGGTTACTTTTATTGAGTAGCTTAATAATTCCCCCCAAAATATAAAAATGACACAAAATGCTGGAGTAACTCAATGGGTCGGGCAGCATTTCTGTGGATCGTGGATAGGCGATGTTTTGGGTCAGGACTCTTCTGTACACTTGGGATCTTTTTTTCTAAATCTGCATCTTCAGTTCCTTGTGCCTCCAAAAATATTAACTTCTCTTTCAAGTGAAATTTTCAGTTCATGTCAATAGTTCAGTTTAGTTTAGTTTAAATTAGTTTAGTTCAGTTTAGTCTAGTTTAGTTTAGTCTAGTTTAGTTTAGTTTCTTGTCACATGTACACTGAAAGATACACTGAGAAGCTTTTTGTTGTGTACTATCCAATCAGCGGAAAGATGATAGAGTTGCTGCCTTACAGCGAATGCAGCACCGGACCCGGTTACTACGGGTGCTGTCTGTACGGAGTTTCTACGTTCTCCCCCTGACCTGTGTGGGTTTTCTCAGAGATCTTCGGTTTCCTTCCACACTCCAAAGACGTACAGGTTTGTAGGTTAATTGGCTTGGTAAATGTAAAAATGTAAAAACTGTCCCTAGTGGGTGTAGGATAGTGTTAATGTGCGGGGATCGCTGGTCGGCGCGGACCCTCACGTTATCCACGTTGTATCTCTAAACTAAAAACTAATCGAGCCGTCCATGGTGTAGAGATGCAGGATAAAGGGAATAACATTTAGTGCAAAATAAAGTCCAGTAAAGTCCAATTAAAGATAGTAATTAAAGAGGGTCTCCAATGAGGTAGAGGGTAGCTCAGGACCGCTCTCTAGTTGGTGATAGGATGGTTCAGTTGTCGGATAACAGCTGGGAAGAAACTGTCCCTAAATCGAGAGGTTTTGCTGTATTTGCATTTCTGTATTGCACTGTTCTGTATTTCTTGCCGGATGGGGGAGACTGGGGTGAGACTCATCCTTGATCATGCAGCTAGTTTTGCCGAGTGCATGACATTGATCCAGTAACAGCTCCAGCCATTGTGGAAGGCGGCACGGTGGCGCAGTGGGCAGAGCTGCTACCTCACAGCTCCAGAGACCCAGGTTCGATCCTGACCTCAGGTGCTGTCTGTGTGGAATTTGTACATTCTCCCTGTGACAAGTCCAGAAGTTTCAAGTTCTATAACTTGAGTAGAATTAGGCCATTCAGTCCATCAAGTCTACTCCACCATTCAATCATGGCTGATCTCTGCCTCCTAATCCCATTTCCCTGCCTTCTCCCCTTAACACTTGACACCCGTTCTAATCAAGAATTTGTCTATCTCTGTGCCTTAAAAATATTCACTGACATGGCCTCCACTGTCCTCTGTGGCAATGGGTTACACAGATTAACTACCCTCTGACTAAAGAAGTTCCTCCTCACCTCCTTTCTATATGTGCCCTTTAATTCTGAGGCTCTGGTCCTAGACTTTCCCACCAGTGGAAACATCCTTTCCACATCCACTCTATCTATGCCTTTTATTATTCTGTAAGTTTCTATTCGGGTTCATTGATACGACAGGTTGAGAGGGATATGGGCCAAACATGGGCAGGTGGGACTGGTGTAGATGGGGCATGTTGATTGGTGTGGGCAAATTGGGCCATATTTAAACTTACAGAATTGAAACTTTCTAAACTCCAGCGAGTAGAGGCCCACTGCTGTCAAACACTCATCATATGCTAACCCACTCATTTCTGGAATCATTCTTGTAAACCTCCTCTGGACCCTCTGCAGGGCCACTGGTGACCACATGGATTTTCTCCGGGTGCTCCAGTTTCCTCCTGAATTCCAAAGACGTGAGGGTTTGTAGGTTAATTGGCCTCTGTAAACTGTCTCTAGTATGTACGGAATGGAAGAGAAACATCGAACTAGAGTGAATGGTTGATCGATGGGTAGTATTAACGCGATGGGCCGAAGGCCCTGTTTCCCCCATTGTGTCACTAAACTAAACTAAGCTAAAACAATTGTCTTTTATTATCACATGTACCGAGGTACAGTGAAATTTATTTTTTGCATACCATTCTGAAAATTATAACTTTACATAAACATAATCCCAGATTAAGTACAAAAAGTATAGGAATAGCCCAATGAGACAATATACAAGAGTTGCCACGTTCGGCGCGATTTTCAAAGTCCATGTTGGCCATAAAGACCTTTTGCAGCCATCGTCTCCATCAGGATCAGCCAACTCAACTCCTCAACTCAACTCAACTCAACTCAACTCAACTCAACTCAACTCAGTCCCTGATTTGTTCTGGCCTTTACTTACCTCTAGTTTGCTCCCACCCCTTCCCTTTTAATTTTAGTCTGAAGCAGGGTCCCGACCCAAAACGCACCCATCCTTTTACTCCAGAGATACTGTCTGACCCACTTCGTTACTCCAGCATTTTGTGGCTATCTTCGGTATAAACCGGCATCTGTAGTTTTTAAGAGCAACTGCAGATGCTGGAAAATCGAAGGGAGACAAAAGTGCTGGAGAAACATAGTAGGTGCAGCAGCATCTGTGGAGCGAAGGAAATAGGCAACATTTCTCCTTCAGTCTGAAGAAGGGTTTCGGCCCAAAACGTTGCCTATTTCCTTTGCTCCATAGATGCTACTGTACCGGTGAGTTTTTCCAGCATTTTTGTCTACCGGCATCTAGAGTTGCTTCCTACATGTTTTGTCTGCTCGTTTGCAAAGAATCTCCTCAGGGTATGCCTGCTTGAAGAGTCTGAATAAGGGTCTCGACCCAAAACGTCACCCATTCCTTCTCTCCAAAGATGCTGCCTGCCCCGCTCCAGCATTTTGTGTCTACTTTGAAGACGTTCTCCTCACTCCTACGAGAGATTTGTCAGACCCTCTCTCGCCGCTCCCCCTCTGTGATTCTTGCTGCCCTCCGGCTCTCTGACCATGTTTTAACTTGGACTATAGCCCCCCTGTTTCCATCCCTGTATCCTTTCTTTTCCCCAGCCAGCATTGGGCCATTGTGGGCTCCACTTTCCTTGGTCATCTGTTGCCGGCCTTGATTCGTTCTGGCCTTAAGTTTTTAGTTTTAATTTAGTTCAGTGATACAGCACATAAACAGGCCCTTCGGCCCATACACGCAAGGGATAATTTTACAATTTTATACTGAAGCCAATTAACCTACAAACCTGTACGTCTTTGGAGTGTGGGAGGAAACCCGAGCCCCCACGTGATCATGGGGAGAACGTACAAATCTGTACCCCGCTCCTCTCCCCCTCCCCCCCTCCTCCACCGTCCTCTACTTTCAGTCTGAAGAAGGGTTCCATCCCAAAATGGCACCCATCCTTTTTCTCCAGAGATGATGCCTGACCCGCTGAGTTACTCCAGCACTCTGTATTTATCTTTGGTATAAACCAGCACCTGCTGTTCTTTGTTTCTACTCACAAATTAAACTAAAATAAACTAAATGAATCTGCACTAAGTTAAAAACTGGCGCAGTGGAAGAGTTGTCAGCATACAGCTCCTGAGACATAGATTTAATCCCGACCATGGGTGCTGTCTGTACGGAGTTTATACCTTCTCCCCGTGACCTGCATGGGTTTTCTCCAGGATCGGACACTCCAAAGACGTATGGGTTTGTAGGCTAATTGGCTTGGTAAAAATTGTAAATTGTCCATAGTGTGTGTAGGATAGTGTAAGTGTGCGGGGATCGCTGGTCGGTGCAGACTCGATGGGCCAAAGGGCCTGTTTCCGCGCTGTATCTCTAAACTAAACTAAACCACGCTATTGTGTAGGAGGGAACCGCAGATGCTGGTTTATACCAAAGGTAGACACAATACGCGGGAATAACTCAGTGGGGCAGGCACCATAGATGGACCTGGACAGAAGGGACGGGTGACGATTCAGGTCGAGAGACCATGCTACTACATGCACGCTAGATTAGAATATCAGGAACATGCTATTCTATGGTCAGGAGATGTGACACATTATCAGAGTAACAGCAAGAGGGAAAAGTAGAAGTAGCTGCAGTTAATGGCATGGAATCACACCGTACGTGGAAACTGTTTTTCATTAGATTGCAGTCAGAAAATGCATTTGATATCACACTGAGCTTCATTCCGTGCGGAGATTTGATAGACAACTGGACATGCATTTCAGAATATGGAGACACATCTCAAATTGATAAACTACCACGAGCTGTGTTACATTTACATTTCAATTCAGAGCATCTAAAAAAATTACAAAAGGGTGTTTTAAATGAGAACCCAGTGTGTGACTGCATTAACAAGTAACAGCTTAGAATGGAACTTCAGTCACACCATTTTTTTAAGCATTGTACAAATGAAAAATTATTTCATTTTTTCCGCCCCCAAGAGAATTTTCTTTTTTACGTTTTGAAACTCGGAATCCTGGGGCATGATGCTCCTTGAATCTATGGCTACCATGTATACAAACAAAACTCGAGGGCCTGGGCTATAGGGAGAGGTTGAGCAGGCTGGAACTCTATTCCTTGGAGCGCAGGAGGATGCAGGGTGGTCTTATAGAGGTGTATAAAAGTATGAGGGGAATAGATCGTGTAAATGCTTGGAATCTTTTGCTCAGAGTAGGGGAGTCGAGAGCCAAAAGAAGAAAAGCTTAAGGTGAGTGGGGAAAGATTTAACAGGAATTTGCGGGGTAACATTTTTACACAAAGGGTGGTAGGTGCATGGAACGAGCTGCCAGAGGAGGTAGTTGAGGCAGGTGCTATTGCGATGTAATGTTAAAATTGTACAAGGCATTGGTGAGGCCAATTCTGGAGTATGGTGTACAATTTAGGTCGCCTAATTATAGGAAGGATGTCAACAAAATAGAGAGAGTACAGAGGAGATTTACTAGAATGTTGCCTGGGTTTCAGCAACTAAGTTACAGAGAAAGGTTGAACAAGTTAGGGCTTTATTCTTTGGAGCGCAGAAGGTTAAGGGGGGGCTTGATAGAGGTCTTTAAAATGATGGGAGGGATAGATAGAGTTGATGTGGATAAGCATTTTCCCACTGAGAGTAGGGAAGATTCAAACAAGAGGACATGACTTGAGAATTAAGGGACAGAAGTTTAGGGGTAACATAAGGGGGAACTTCTTTACTCAGAGAGTGGTAGCTGTGTGGAATGAGCTTCCAGTGAAAGTGGGGGAGGCAGGTTCGATTTTATCATTTAAAAATAAATTGGATAGGTATATGGACGGGAAAGGAATGGAGGGTTATGGTCTGAGTGCAGGTAGATGGGACTAGGGGGAAAAAAAAGTGTTTGGCACGGACTTGAAGGGCCGAGATGGCCTGTTTCCGTGCTGTAATTGTTATATGTTATATGTTAATGTTTAAGAAACATTTAGACAGGTACATGGATAGGACAGGTTGAGAAGGATATGGGTCAAACATAGGCAGGTGGGACTAGTGTAGATGAGGCATGTTGATCGGTGTGTGGGCAAGTTGGGCCGATGGGCATATTTCCATGCTGTATGACTATGACTCTATGACAGCGGATGACATAGACTTGTAGTCGTGCAGCATGAAAACAGGCCCTTCAGCCCAACTAAGATGATCATGGTGCCTCATCTAGGCTAGCCCCATTTGCCCATTATCCCATTGGGATAATGTAGTACTAATGTGAACAGGTGATCACTGGTCAGCGTAGACTCGGTAGCTCAAAGGGCCTGAGTCCATGTTGTATATGTCAAACAATCAAATTCACCCATCCCATCTGCAAACTTACTGATCATGCTACATACATTTTCATCTATAACTCAGCCGGCCATGCAGCATCTGTGGTCATGCAGCACCTATCAATTCCCTCCACTGATACTGCCTGACCTACTGAGTTCCTCCAACACTTTGTAATTTGCTCAAGATTCCAGCATCTTCAGTTCCTTGTGGTCTACACTCTTGTTAAATCTGACTGATTCTCCCCACTTCCCACCCTCTGACCAGTGTAAGGCCAGCTGTTCACACATAGTCATAGAGTCATACAGCGTGGAAACAGGCCCAGCAGCCCAACCTGGCCGTGCCGACCAACATGTCCCATTTACATTAGTCCCACCTGCTTGCATTTGGCCCATATCCCTCTAACCCTATCCTGTCTATGTACCTGTCTAAATGTTTTTAAATGTTGCGATAATACCTGCCTCAACTACCTGCTCCAGCAGCTCATTCCATATATCTGCCACCATTTGTGTAAAAAGGTTACCCCTCAAGTTCCTATTAAATCTTTCCCCCTCACCTTAAAACCTATTATCTCTGGTTCTTGATACCCCTTCTAAGGGCAAGAGACACTGTGCGTTTACCCGATCTCTCTTGATTTGTACACCTCTATAAGATCACCCCTCATCCTCCGGCGCTCCAAGGAATAGAGTCCCAGTCTGATCAACCTCTCCCTATAGCTCAGGCCCTCGAGTTCTGGCAACATCTTCGTAAATCTTCTCTGTGCCCTTTCCAGCTTGACACCATGCATCCTATAACGTGGTGGCCAGAACTGAACACAATACTCTAAATGTGGCCTCGCCAACATCTTATACAACTGCAACTTGAACCCCCCCCCCCCCCCCCCCCCCCCCCCCCCCACAACCTCTATACTCAGTACTCTGACTGTTGAAGGCCAAAATGCCAAAATGCCAAAAGCCTATCCACCTGCGACGCCACTTTCAAGGAAAGTGCATGCACATATCCACAACACACACAAACAATTTGAGGCACGTCCTGATTTTACATTCGGAAAATGCCCTCAGCTTACATGTAAATGCGATTGTAAAACCATGATTTACGTGTGAACCTTTCGAGTCTATTGATTAATCTATAATGTGAATCTGATAGCCCAGGCGGGGACTAATCAATCAATGAGACTAATATCATCTGCACAAAAGAAGAAACCTAATAAACAGCAAAGCACTTACACTAAGTTTGTTAAATGCAAATTCTAAGATTCATGACGCCTGGATTGCCTATTACATTCACCACTGCACAATAACAAAAATCATCTCACTTTTTTGTTAACTACAACACAGTGCATAGAGCTGAACGTACAGGTTTTATTCATAAAATGCCTCAGGAGCTTTCTTCCCATTGAAAAGAGCTGTATACACATTGAATCATTGAGTTCCCCTTGCTCTTAATTGATCTTGAACTGTGGACGGCACAGTGGCGCAGCGGTAGAGTTGCTGCCTTAAGGGCCTGTCCCACGAGCGCGGCAAGTGCGACCTAACGTGGTTGTTTGAGCCGTACGGCCTCGCGGGGCCGGTCCCACTTCGATCGCTTGAGCCGTATGGAGTTGGCCAGAGCTGGTCCCGACATTGCGCGGGGTTCCGAAAAACTGACACTGTCCATAAATTCCGCGCGGCAAGGGCCTGCCGGCCCGCAGCCGCATTGAGGCCGTACGCACCGCCTCGACGGGCGTGCGCAGCGTCTCGACCGCGTACTCCACCGTCTTGACGGCGTACGCCCAGCGCGAACTTCCCGCGGACTTCGCTCGAACTTCACGTCAACTCGTACGGGATCACTCGACCTCCGCGCGGCCCCCGCTTCTGGTTTGGTCGCGCTCGCCGGATGCAGTCGCATGCTGGTGGGACAGGCCCTTAACAGCACCAGAGACCCAGGTTTGACCCTGCCTACAGATGCTGTCTGTACAGAGTTTGTACCTACTCCTTCTCCCTGTGACCTGCGTGGGTTTTCTCCGAGATCTTCAGTTTCCTCCCACACTCCAATGACGTTCAGGTTTGTAGGTTAATTGGCTTGATATAATTGTCCATAGCGTCTGTGGGATAGTGTTAATGTGCAGAGTCACTGGTTGGTATGGCCTCGGTGGGCTGAAGGGCCTGTTTCCGCGCTGTACCTCTAAACTAAACTAAACTAAACTTTTTCCCTACCTTAAACCAAGATAGGTCCAAACGAATCCAATGGGTTTCTTCTCCACTGATGCTGTATGTACCGCTCGTTACCCCCAGCTATTTTGGTTCCCGTTGCCTTGCTTTCCACTGTATGATCATCCATCCCTGACAGTAACAATGTAATCTCTTGGGCAGCATTCTCTTTCATTTCATAATTTCAGGTAATTGCCTGTTAACCATTCCTGCTGCAGAAACTGTCGGCCACGGTGGCGCAGCGGTAGAGTTGCTGCCTTACAGCGCTTGCAGCGCCGGAGACTAACCGGTTTCCATGCCGACTGCAGGTGCTGTCTGTACAGAGTTTATACGTTCTCCGTGTGACCTGAGTGGGTTTTCTCCAAGATCTTCGGTTTCCTCCCACACTCCAAAGACATACAGGTTTGTAGGTTAATTGGCTCATGTAAAATTGTCCCTAGCCTCTGTGGGATAGTGTTAATGTGCAGGGTCCCTGGTTGGTGTGGGCTCGGTGGGCCGAAGGGCCTGTTTCCGCGCTGTACCTCTATATTAAACTAAGCTAAAACTAAACTGGACAAAGTCTCAATAAAGGTCTCAACCCGAAACGTCACCCATTCCTTCTCTCCAGAGATGCTGCCTGTTCCGCTGAATTACGCCAGCATTTTGTGTCTATGTTGGGCACATTTTGATGTAAGATCATCCATCTATAACAGTAACTCAGTTTCTCTTTTTCCAGCATTCTCTTTCATTTCAGATTTAAGGTAATTGCTCTGTTAAGCACCTCCCAGGTTCAGTTTAGTTGAGAGATGTAACGTGGAATCAGGCCTTTTGGCTCATCAATTCCCCCCCTCCAGCGATCCCCGTACACTAACACTGTCCTACACACTAGGAACAATTTACAATATTTTCCAAGGCCAATTAACCTACAAACCTGAACATCTTTTGAGTGTGGGAGGAAACCGGAGCACCCAGGAAAAACCCACGCAGTCACAGGAAGACCTTACAAACTGCATACAGACAGCACCCATAGTCAGGATCGAACCCGGGTCTCTGGCACTGTAAGGCAGCAACTCTACTGCTGTGCCACCGTGCTGCTCTTGAAACATTATTTTTTGGGGGGGTTTTATTATTGCCCGCACTGACTTCATTTATCCTCCTCCAGATCAATAGACTGTGTTTAAAGAACATTTGCCACCCTCTCTTCAATGGCATCAGCAACATTTGTATCTTCTGGACAATGTTGATCTTCATTCAATTATAGACATTCCCTTTTTTTCTCCTTCCCATAACTCTGTAACTTAAAACATGCTCGCTTGCCTAATTTTAAAACATTGATGAAAGATAATTCACTGGAAACATTACTTTGTTTTCACTCTCCATTGGTGCTGCATGATTTGCTGAGTGTTTTCTGTTTCAGATTTTCTCTATCTGCAGTATTTTGCTTTTCAATATGGCTTGTTAATGCCTTGAGTACTGAACATTGCAGGGATGATTAACAATCTCAGTAATTGTTTCAAACTTTGGATGGCACGGTGGCTCAGCGGTAGAGTTGCTGCCTTACAGTGCCAGAGACCCGGGTTCAACCCTGACTATGTCCTACGTCCAAAGACGTGCAGGTTTGTAGGTTAATTGGCTTCTAAAACGTCATTAGTGTGCAGGATAGAAAGAGCATACAGGGCGATTGTTAGTCGGCGTGGACTTGTTGGGCCAAAGAGCTTGTTTCTGCATTGAATCTCTAAACCTAAACTAAACTAAACTCAACTAAACTAAACTAAACATCACGAAATGAACACATTTCAGGCCTGCTGTGTGGAACTACGCCCTTTGGACGTCTTCCACTTATCTATTGACCAATACCCATTTGATTTAGCATAGAAACACAAACTTTAGTAAGAAAAGTAAACAAAAGTTAAGGTCAGAATTAAATTAATGCCATTAAGTAAAATTAATGAGTTATTTCATCAATTCGTTTAATCATATTTTCTCCACAAGGAAATACATTTCCCAGGGTCGGCCAACCTTAACTGATTAAACAGTACAGAACAGGTGCTAACACTGATCATTATTTCCATTTATATCCTGTAACCATTTCATCAACAATTCACCGCCATTGCGATTCCCCAAGAATGTGGAAAATGTGGAATGTGGAAAATGCTCATTCATTCATTACTTTAGAGAACATGGTGGCACAGTGGTAGAGTTGCTGCCTCACAGCACCAAAGACCCGGGTTCGATCCCGCTATGGGTGCTGTCTTTATGGAGTTGGTATGTTCTTCCTGTGACCAGGTGGGTTTTCTCTGGGTGTTCCGGATTCCTCTCACCCTCCAAAGAAGTACAGCTTTATTAGTTCATCAGCTTCAGTACAAAATTATAAATTGTCCTTAATGTGTTGGATCATGTTTGTGTAAGGGGTGATTGCTGATCGGCACAGACTCGGTGGGCCGAAGGGCCTGTTTCCTCGCTGTATCTCTAATGTTTAAAGTCTAAAGTGAAGGACAGTACAGCACAAGGCCAACAATGTCTGTGCTGAACACAATACCAGAATCATCTCTGATCTACAAGGGCATAATCCATATCCTACCACATGTGGCATATCTATATGTTTATCCAAACGCCTCTTAAATAACACTATCGCATCTGCCTCAACCACCAACCCTGGCAGTGCGTTCCAGGCACTTACCACCCTCTGTGTAAAAAAGTTGCCCTGCACATTTCCTTCAAACCTTGCCCCTCTCACCTTAAAGCTATGTCCTCTAGTATTAGTTTTCTCCATTGTAAGAGAAAGGTTCTGACTGTCTATGTTTTCATTCAACCAATGGCTTCATCTCACCCTATCTCTTTGTCCTTCATGGTGTTCCACTGTAATGGATGAGTTTTCTTCATAAAAAAAATAAAACGTGTCGGAATCAGACCATTGGTCATTCTTATGACAATTTGAGATAAAACATAGAAACATAGAAAATAGGTGCAGGAGTAGGCCATTCAGCCCTTCGAGTCTGCATCGCCATTCAATATGATCATGGCTGATCATCCAACTCAGTATCCCGTACCTGCCTTCTCTCCCTTTAGCCACAAGGGCCACATCTAACTCCCTCTTAAATAGAGCCAATGAACTGGCCTCAACTACCTTCTGTGGCAGAGAGTTCCAGAGATTCACCATTCTCTGTGTGAAAAAAGTATTTCTCATCTCGGTCCTAAAGGATTTCCCCTCTATCCTTAAGCTGTGACCCCTTGTCCTTGACTTCCCCAACATCGGGAACAATCTTTACATAGAAGATAGAAAAATACAGCTCAACAATAGAGACTTTGGCACTCACTCATCACTCACTGCACTCACTCACTCACTCACTCACTCACTCACTCACTCACTCACTCACTCACTCACTCACTCACTCACTCACTCACTCACTCACTTCACTAACTTGCCACACATGCCAACATGCCCAGCTACACTAGTCCCATCTGCCATATCCCTCCAAACCTGTCCTATCTATGTACCTGTCTGATTGTTTCTTAAACGTTGGGATAGTCCCAACCTCAACTACCTCCTCTGGCAGCTTCTTCCATACACCCACCACCCTTTGTGTGAAAAAGTTACCCCTCAGATTTTAATTACATTTTTTCCTCTTCACCTTAAACATTTGTCCTCTGGTCCTCGATTCACCTAGATCATGATCACGAGAAAGATAATTGTTTTTCCTGGTTTTGTGAATTATCTTCTAATTCATTTGTAACATGTGGACATCACTGCGAGGCGAGCATTTAAACCCTATCCATAATTGTGCTAGAGATTGGATCAATTACGGATTGGAATTAGGGAGTGTTGGCTACATGAAGAGTTTGGACATGCATGGATTGTATTTTCTGGAACGTTGAACATTAGAGAATTTTTCCCAGGATGGAAATGTCCAACACTAGAGGGCATGGCGATAAGGCGAGAGAGAGGGAAAATATTTTATAGAGACTGTGGTGGGGGACTGTATTGCATCGGCTTGGCCTCCATAGTCCTCTGTGGCAGAATTCCACTGATTTACCAACCTCTGACTAAAAAAAATTCCCACCTCATCTCTTATCTATCCTTTTATTCTAAGGCTGTGGCCTTTGGTCATAGACTTTCCCACCAGTGGAAATATCCTCTCCACATCCACTCTATCCAGGCCTATCACTATTTGGTAGGTTTCCAAGATATCACCCCTCATCCTTCTAAACTCCAGCGAGTGCAGGCCAGGTGCCCTCACAAGCTCATCAAACGATAACCCAATCATCCCTTGGATCATTCTCGTAAACCTCCTCTGGATCTGCTCCAGTGCCAGCACATCTTTCCTCAGATAAGGGGCCCAAATCGGCTCACAATACTCCAAATGTAGCCTGACCAGTGCCTTGCCAGCGTGGTCGCCGATCAGCTGGACTCTGACATTTTCCAGACCCACTTTCCAGAAACACAGTCCTTGTTACTGCACTACTCCGAAATTCCAATCATAACAGTCAACTTTTTATACAGATTTTGACCCTTGAAATTGTGCGCACTTTCTAATTTCTTATCATCAATAACAATACGTTCTCAAAACATCACAATCATAATCATAATCATATTTTATTAGCCAAGTATGTTTTGCAACATATGAGGAATTTGATTTGCCATACAGTCATACAAATAGCAACAAAACACACAAAATACATTTTAACATGAACATCCACCACAGTGACACCTCCACATTCCTGAATGTGAGGGAAGGCGAAAAAATCTCTTCCCTTCATTGTTATGTACAAACATTAATATACAAACATTTATGTACAAAAATTAATATATATATATATATGCAATAACACTAATACAAGTGTTATTGCATATACAAGTAATACAAACCTATATGCTATTTAATTCTTTATTTAATTTGCAATATCAAGAACCTGGCAGCGTGTGTCAAGGAAAACCCATCCCAAAACATTGGTGTACGTCAATGAATGCCTAAAGGTTGTTGTGCTGTACAGCTCTTGTAACCTTTGTCATACTGCAGCTTCCACAGAGCCCCAGCATGTTGTTGTGGGTGGAGCTCCAGGGTCTAGGCCCAGCAATGTGGAAAGACCAGCGATTTATTTCCCAGTCAGGATAGTCTGTGCCCAGCATTTCTAAAATTCACCTCCTTATTAGTTTAGTTTTAGTTTTAATTTACATACAGAGGGGGCACAGGCCATTCGGCCTAGTGAGTCCGCACCGACAAGCCATCCCTGCACACTAACAGTATCCTACACATCAGGGACAATTTACACTTATACCGAAGGTGATTAACCTACAAACCTGTACGTCTTTGGCGTGTGGGAGGAAACTGGCGATTCCGGAGAAAACCCACGCAAGTCACGGGGAGAATGTACAAACTCCGTACAGACAGCACCTGTAGTCAGGATCGAACCTGGGTCTCTGGAGCTGTTAGGCAGCAACTCTACCGCTGTGCCACTGACTATGCCCTTCTCTTGAACGTCTTGCTGGTAGAGAATGTGATTTAGAAACTGCTGACCTCGGTGAGTTGCTGCGGTCTATTTTACACAAAGCACACTTGGTGCAGATAAACACTTTTGACAAGTATAGTTAATCTCTCTCCCAATGTCTCACTTATGGTTGATACAAGAATAAAGATGGAAATAGAAGCAAATACAATTCATCAGTCAATGTCTGTAATGTCAATATGAAGCATTCCCAGATTAGGTAAAGAATGTCTGTAATATAGAGTGCAACTCTGATGGTCAGCTCTGCTGGTGAGCCTGGGGATTAGAGTCATACAATCATAGAGTCATACAGCAGGGAAACAGGCCCTTCAGCCCATCTCGTCCATGCTGACCAAGATGCCCTCATCTAAGCTAGACCCACTCATCCCCATTTACCCCCAACCTCTCTAAACATTTCCTGTCCATGAGATCAAGAGACAAAGGTTTGTGAGATGAGGAGTTAATGAGAAAACCGGCATGAAATGTAAAACCAGACTTTAGTTTAGTTTAGAGATACAGCCCAGAAACAGGCCCTTCGGCCCAGCGGGTCCGTACTGACCAGCGATCCCCACACACTAACACTATCCTACACCTACTAGGGACAATTTACATTTATACCAAGCCAATTAACCTATAAACTTGTGCGTCTTTGTAGTGTGGGAGGAGACCGAAGATCTCTGAGAAAACCTACGCAGGTCACGGGGAGAACGTACAAACCATTCAGACAAGCACCCGTCGTCAGGATTGAACCCGGGTCCCTGGCACTGTGAAGCCGCAACCCTACCGCTGCAACACCGTGCCGCCCCCTCCCCCCCTCCCCCCCCCCCCCCCCCCACCGTAGAAGGGGACGGGGGAAGGGGAACAGCGGTGAGATTATGGGAAAAATGGCCATGAACTCAAGTGAGGCACATGGATGAGAGAGGAGGGGGGGGGGGGGGGGGGGGTGGGGGTGGGGGGGGGGGGGGGGGGGGGGGGGGGGGGGGAGACAGGTGGGGGGATGGTGTGTGTGTTTGTTGGTTAATTACCAGAAATTGGAGAGTTCAACGTTCATACCAAGCAGAATATAAGGTGCTGTTTGCGTGTGGTCTCACTTTGGCAAATGGTGGAGGCCCAGGACAGAAAGACCGGTAAGGGAATGGGAAGGGGAGTTGAAATGGCTGGCAACCGTTGACTTGGACAACACTGGCTAAAGTAAAGGGTGGCACAGTGGCACAGCGGTTGAGCTGCTGCCTTACAACGCCAGAGACCCAAGTTTGATCCTGATTGAGGGTGCTGTCTGCATGTTCTTCCCTGTGACTGCATGGGTTTTCTACGGGTGCTCCGGTTTGCTCCCACATTCCAAAGAAGTACCCGTTTGTAGGTTAATTGAAACGTCACCTATTCCTTTTCTCCAGATGCTGCCTGGCGTGCTGAGTTACTCCAGCATGTTGTGTCTATCTTAAACTAAGAGCTTCTTGGTCACAGTATTAATGATGTTCTAACGACCTTTTGTTCCTGATTTACCTAATTCCTTGAATTTAAATGACCAGTGGGATCTGAACTCACGGCCCATTCAATACCGGCTGGGAAATTGGTTCAGTAATTCACATGCTTGCCGTACTGTACGCCACGGGCTCCAAGTTTACATTTACTTGTGAATGAAAAAAAGCCAAGCATCAGTTATAAGGAATGCACACACACTTTGAGAGCAAATGGCAACATATTTCTTCCAAAGTGTCACATTCATGTTCTCTTACATTGTACAGAGAGAAATAAATTAAAGGGAACATCAAAACAGGCACTTGACTGTAAATATACAATTTATACATTTCATGAGAGCCACGATTTAACGTGTGTGTTTGACTAATTGGTGTAGCTTTGCTTTTTCCTTCACACTGACTCAGTGAATTGGCTGCAATAATCGTAGTAACATCACCTCCCTTCACATGGGGTGAACCCTGGCTGCTAATCATCAGAGATTCAGTCAGTCAGCATCAAAGTGCCTCTGGTATGTTGGATACAAAGAAAAACCTTGCTGCCAGAAATCATAAATTTAAAAAAACAGCAAAATGCTGTAAATTGTTGTCAGGATGGGAAGCATTTGCAGCAATTTAAGAACGAGGCACTGGTGGAGCTGCTGCCTCACTGCGCCAGAGGCCCGGGTTCGATCCCGACCTTGGGCGCTGTCTGTACGGAGTTTGTACGTTCTCCCCGTGACCTGCGTGTGTTTTCTCCGAGATCTTCAGTTTCCTCCCACACTCCAAAGCCGTACAGGTTTGTAGGTTAACTGGCTTGGTGTGATTGTAAAAATTGTCACTGGCGTGTGTAATTGTAAATTGTCCCAAACCACCCCCTCCCCAGGTACTTTCCTGGAGCTGCAGGGACTCCATCCAGCAACCCCAACAGTCCTTTCAGGTGAGGCAGAGGTTCATTTGCAACTCCTCCAACCTCATCGACTGTATCCCTTGTTCTCGGTTTGGGCTCCTATATATCGGCGAGACCAAGCGCAGGCTGGGCGATCGTTTCGCTGAACACCTATGATCGGTCCACCTTGGCCAACATAATCACTTGGTTGCCAAACATTTTAAATTCCCTTCGAATTCCCACACTGACCTTTCTGTCCTGGGCCTCCTCCATTGTCAGAGTGAGGCCACACACAAATTGGAGGAACAGCACCTCATATTCCACTTGGGCAGCTTACAACCCAGCAGTATGAATACTGATTCCGCTAACTTTAAGTAACCCTTGCTTGCCCTCTCTCTCCGTCCCACCCCTGCCTTAGTCGTCTTGCTATTTTCACTGTTCAACAATCGACCATGTTGAGCCCCATGTTTGACCTGAATTGATTTTAGTGTCGAGATACAGCACAAAAAATGGGCCCTTTGGCCCGCCAGCGACCAGCTGATCGGCAATCACCTTGTACACTAACACTATCCTACACACTGGGGGCAATTTACAATTTTTACAGAAGCCAATTAACATACAACCTGTACATCTGTCGAGTGTGGGAGGAAACTCAGTGAGAAAACCCACCCAGTTAATGGGAGAACGTACAAGCTCCGTACAGACAGCATCCATAGTCAGGATCAAATCCAACCTCCACCGCCGTGAGGCATCAACTCTACCGCTGCGCCACTGTGTCACCCACAATCTTCACACGCAATACCAGTCATCATTGGTGTGAAACAGGCGGCTTGTAAATCGTAATTTATCATCAGTGTGTAGGATGGTGCTAGTGTATGGGGTGATCGCTGGTCGGCAAGGACTTGGTGGGCCGAAGGGCCTGTTTCTATGCTGTAACTCTAAACTAAACTCATCCCACAGTGGTGCAGGTTTGCAGGTCAATCACAAGAGCAAGTAGTGCAAGGGTCAGAGTGAGGCCATATGCAAATTGATCGCTGGTCGGCGTGGACTCGGTGGGCCGAAGAGACTTTCCACGTGGTATCTCTGGAGTCTAAAGTAAAGTCTAAAGAGTCAGGAAGAATGCACTGGCTCTGGAGAGGAAGCGGAAGGAAAGCGGGGGGGGGGGGGGGGGGGAGGGGGGTGGTATAAGTGTTTACTTTTGGGGAACAATTGCATGAACTTTTAAGTCCTTGTGTGCAGCAGGGTAGATTAGTTGAAATTAGTTCAGTTTAGAGATACAGGGTGGAAACAGGCCCTTCGTCCCACCGTGCCGACCAGCGATCCACTTTGACTAGCACTGTCTGACACACACTAGGGACAAGTTACAATTTTCCAAGCCAATTAAGCTACAAACCTGTACATCTTTGGATTGCAGAAAGAAACTGGAGATCCCAGAGAAAACCCACGCAGGTCACGGGGAGAACGTACAAACTCCATGCAGACAGCTCCCGTAGTCAGGATTGAACCCGGGTCTCTGATGCAGTAAGGCAGCTGCTCTACCACTGCACCATCGTGCCGCCGACTAGATCTGTGAGGTGATTACACCATTCAAAGTATGTTCTGCGATACATAAGGAGCAATAGCCTAGAAATTAATTCCCTTTAAGTGTCACCAAACATGTTATATCTCAGTGAATTTCACCCTTTGGAAATCCAGTCATTTGAAGCCAATAGAATGGATTTCAGAGACGATTACAGCTCTGTAGCATATTTAACACTGCTGACTCGGGCTAAATTTCTCGACATTTATTTCCTCTCTCGGAAGAACCAGGAAAGAGCAAATCTACTGTTAAAATCAGGGCGAGATCATTCAGAAATTAAATCGTGAAACATTTATTTTTGTTCCCCCAAGAAAATCTACTTGGAATCTGGAATTCTCTTCAGCGAAAGGTCAACATTCAATGCTTCCAAGACCAAGAGTTTTCTATCTGTTGGGCATGTTTGAACACACGCACACTTCCAGATTCAGGAACAGATTCTTCACAGCTGTTATCAGGCACAAGATCATGAAAGGAATAGATCAGGTAGACACTCAGATTATCTTGCCCAGAGTAGGGTCATCAAGAACCAGAGGTTTAAAGTGAGGGGAGGAAAGATTTAATAGGAACCTGAGGGGTAGCTTTTTCATACAAAGGGTGGTGGGTGTATGGAACGAGCTGCCCAAAGGAGGTAGTTGAGGCAGGGACTATTGCAACATTTAAGAAGCATTCAGACAGTTACATGGATAAGACAGGTTTAGCGGGTAGGTGGAATGAGTGTAGAAGGGACATGTTGGGCTGAAGGGCCTGTTTCCGTGCTGGAAGACTCTATGACTATATAACTCCATAACTGAATTGTTCTCCCACCAGCTCAAGAGCGGTCCTGACCTGCCATCTACCTCATTAAAAACCTTTCAACTATATTTAACTCAGACCTTATCAGACTTTGGACTTTAGAAATACCGTATGGAAACAGGCCTTTCGCATCGACCAGTGATCACCCCGTATACTAGCACTATCCTACACATTCATGACTATTTACCATTTTTACCAACATCAATTAACCTACACACCTGTAGGTCTTTGGAGTGTGGGAGGAAACCAGAGCACCAGGAGAAAACCCACATGGTCACAGGCAAAATGTACAAACTCCGTTCAGACAGTACCCATAGTTAGGATCAAACCAGGGTCTCTTGTGCTGTAAGGCAGCATTGTTGCCCCTTTATCTTGCCATCAATGTTTAACCCTTTATCCTTTATCTGTACACTGCGGATATCTCGATTGTAATCATGTATAGTCTTTTCTATGACGGGATAGCACATATCATAAGTATTTTCACTGCACCTCGGTACACATGACAATAATGAATCTAAACTACACAAGGAACTGCAAAGGCAGGAATTACTGAAGCCCGGATCAGCAAGAGGCAAACTGGATGGGCTTCAACAACTCTTTTTACCCCTTTGCATCCCGTTTGCATTCATATATCTTCCACAGCCAACAATGGACAATTGTGGGCTCCACTCTTCCTGGGTCATCGCAGCCGGCTCTGGTTTGTTCTGCACCTTTTCATACCTCTAAGATTCCCCCTCCCCTGACTCTCATTCAAAAGAAGGGTCTCGACCTGAAACGTCACCTATTCCTTTTTCACCAGAGATGCTGCTTGACCCGCTGAGTTACTCCAGGTTTTTGTATCTATCTTCAGTGTTAACTAATACCTGCAGTTCCTCCCTTCACGTTTCCTCTGCCAAATCTCCTCAAGGTATGCCTACTTTGAGGAAGTTCTCCTCCTCTCTCCGATGAGGGTTCTGCAACACCCTCTCTCCTGCTGCTTCCCCCTCCGTGACCTCTCCATCTCTCTCTCTCGTTTCACTCTCTCCTGACTCTCAGTCTTCTTCTTGCGTTTGAGGCAGCAGAGGTTATGTAACGCCATCCAGGCGCTGTGACCAGTTCAATGTGCTGTTGTCGAGGGCCATGAGGTCTACTCCTCCACCTAGGGGGCGGAGGACAGCGCAGTCGAAAATGACGTGCTGCGCTGTTTGCTGGTCTGCTCCACACATGCAGGCTGCTGATGAACGCAGCCGCCAGCGATGCATGTTGGCGTTGAACCGGCCAACCCCTGTACGGAGCCGGTTCAGGGCGACCCACTCTTTGCGTGTCGGGCTGTGGTGATCGGTGCAACAGTGAACTGAGGAGGTCGCAAAGTCTAACTCTCATTCTGAAGAAGGGTCTCGACCCGAAACCTCACCTATTCCTTTTTCTCCAGAGATGCTGCCTGACCCGCTGGGTTACTCCAGCATTTTGTGTCTGTTCTCGATTTCCCTCTGTTGCGTACGTATAACAGAAAGAACAAAACCATTGCAAAGGTATTAAAGACACAGGTTCACTGCAGTGCCAGTGATGCGTGACACCAACACTTCTTTTTTTTCTAAACTTTCGCTTTATGCAATTCACAGACAGAAATAGGGCAAGCTGGAACTAATAATGCAACGTTACGTACTGAAGAACAGCAAAAAATAAAATATGCGATTCTTAAAATGTCACGAGAACTTATGGTTCAATACAATTTAATTTGAAAGTGAAAAATTAATTTCTGATGGCCTTGCAATATTTCATCTTGCTGTGCAACCACCTCCTAAAATCACCTCTTCTGTGCCAACTCAAAGATTACTTAATTAATCATTTAATAGTAAACTCCTGGCATTTACCAGTGTAGATACATACAGTACTTTATAAAACCGGGGGTTCGTTAACTGAATGCAGAGTCTTTGTACTCTCGAAAAATCGACTTTAAAGGCTCAAAGGTCCTTTCTGTGGATTTTTTGTGTAATTAAATCAGCATTTTTTAACATTGTTTTCTGGAAGCATTTGTGAACACATTTCATGAATTCTTTGATAGACACAACATTTTGGAGTAATTCAGCGGGATGGGCAGCATTGCTGGAGTGAAGGAATGGGTGACGTTTCTGGATCGAGACACTCCTTCAGACTGTCTGAAGAAGGGTCTCGACCCGTAGTGTCACCCATTCCTTCTCTCCAGAGATGCTGCCTGTCCCGCTGGGTTACTCCAGCATTTTGCGTCTACCTTCGGTTTAAACCAGCATCTGCAGTTCCTTCCTACACATTTCATGAATTCACTGTTGGATTATGGAATATCTCATCATCTGTTTTAGTTAGTTATTTTCTTAGCTGTTGGAGGTGTGTGACTGTATCCAACCTACCTTCTCTTCTTTGTTGCTTTCCCTCCCTCCCTCCCTCCCTCCCTCCCTCTCTCCTCCCTCCCCTCTCTCTCCTCCCTCCCTCCCCTCTCTCCCTCCCTCCCCTCCCTCCCCTCCCTCCCTCCCTCCCTCCCTCCCTCCCTCCCTCCCTCCCTCCTCCCTCCCTCCCTCCCTCCTTCCTCTCTCCCTCCCTCCCTCCCTCCCTCCCTCCCCCTCCCTCCTCCCTCCCTCCTCCCGCTCACCCTCTCACTCACTCCCCTCCCTCACTCCCTCCCTCCCTCTCCTCTCCTCCTCTCCCTCCCTCCCTCCCCTCGCTCCCTCCCTCCCTCACTCCATTCCTTCCCTCCTCTCCCTTCCTCCCTCCTTTCCTCCTTTCCTCCTCCCTTCCCTCCTTCCTCACTCCCTTTCCTCTCCCTCTCTCCACCCTTCCTCCCTCTCTCTCTCCCTCCCACCCCCTCCCTCTCCTCTCTCTCCCACCCTCCTCTCTGACGTTCCCTGCCTGCCTGCCCACCAATGCAGCTGCCACACCGGTTGTCAGTCGCCTCACATCCACCGCTGCAGTATTCAGGTGCAGGAGTCCGGGTCAGTCTCCGTACCCCCTGTAATCACTGTAGGAAAACACTGTCGCTGGGAGGATAACGAAGTTTCAAATATTTGAATAGTGATCAAACACTGAATGGCACGATCCTTTCATGTTAGCAAACAAGGTGATCTGAAAGACATTTCCTTGAAAAGCCCCAAATACACAGATTCTGTTAATTTAATCTTCTCTCTTGTACATTTGCAGCACCTAATTTTATAATATCAAACGTCCACGTTTTTACAGATTCATTTCAAACAGTGGGCTGGCTGGTAGCTCTCTCTGTACCAGTGGTTTAAGGTAATTTTTCAAATCTGCATGTATTCAAGGCACTGAATAATTTCCCCACGCAGTTATTGTGTGAAGACATATTACTATGGACCCTTCCTGGTGACAGATGGCCAGACACAGCAGGCCAAATGTCTCGGGCAAAGATGTGCCTTGTTTTAAACAAAAAATGAGTTGGTAAAATCGTAAATTGTCCCCAGTGTGTATGGGATGGTGCTAATTAGTGTACGGCGATCACTGGTCTCGGTGCGTGGACTCGGTGAACCGAAAGGCCTGTTTTTGTGCTGTATCTCTAAACTAAACTAAAGTGAACTTAACTAAAACTGGCGGTTTCTGACTTTAAAATTAAACATTAGCTAAAACATGGTCAAAGAGATACATTTTTAAGTAGAGAAAATGTTAGTAGTTTTAGTTTAGACTTAGCTTTCGAAATACAGTGTGGAATCAGGCCCTTCGGCCCACCTAGACCATGCCGACCAGCGATCACCCATACATTCGTTCTATCCTACACACTCGGGCCAATTTACAGAAGCCAATTAACTGACAATTCTATATGTCTTTGGAGTGTGGGAGGAAACTGGAGCACCTGGAGAAAATCCATGGGGTCGCAGGAGAACGTACAAACTCTGTCCAGACAGCACCCGTGGTCAGGATCAAACCCGGGTCTCTGGCGCTGTGGGGCAGCAACTCTACCGCTGCGCAACCGTGCCCTCCAGATGGATGGAGAAAAATTGTGATAATGTATAACAGAAATAATATTAATGGGATAGCACTATGACTGGCATGGGTGATGCTTCTTGTTCCAAACAATACCAACTAACACGATGAATGTATTTAATTTAGGGCCTTTAACTGAGTTAAACATCCAAAAAGTGTGTGAGGAAACCAGAGATCCTGAAGAAAACCCACGCAGGTCACGGGCAGAACGTACAAACTCCGTCCAGACAGCACTCGTAGTCAGGATCGAACCCGGGTCTCTGGCGCTGTGAGGCAGCAACTCTGTGGGATTCAACAAACAACATTTGCAATCAGGCTGCCTAAAGAGATCTGGGCCTGGAGCCAATAGCTTGGTCGAGGAGGTGGGCTCTGATTGCTGTCTTTAAAGAGGAAAGAGATGTTGAAATGTCTGGGTGGGAGGAGGAGATGGAGAGAGGGAATGTGGCAAATCAAAGACAGGAAGGGAAATGTTCACGTTGAGATGATGCCTGACCCGTAGCAAGGTCTGCCAAGAATGTTTCCATCACCCCTCCTGCTGCTAGCTTTGTTTAGCAGGTTCGATCCTGACTACGGGTGCTTGTCTGTACGGAGTTTACACGTTCTCCCCGTGACCTGCGTGGGTTTTCACCGAGGTCTTCGGTTTCCTCCCACACTCCAAAGACGAACAGGCTTGTAGGTTAATTGGATTGCGTAATTTTCAAATCTGTGTGTGTGTGTGTGTATGTAGGGCCTGTTTCTGTGCTGTATCTCTAAACTAAACAAAAAAAATACCGCATGGTAACAGGCCACTCGGCCCACCTAGTCCATGCCGACCATCCATCACCCGTTCACATTGACATTATGTTGTCCCACTTTCTCACCCACTCCCTACACACTGAGGCGGCACGGTGACGCAGCGGTAGAGCTACTGCCTCACAGCGCCAGAGACCCGGGTTCGATACTAACCACGGGTGCTGGCTGTATGCAGTTTGCGTGACCTGCATGGGTTTTCTCCGGGATTTCCGGTTTACTCCCACGCTCCAAATACGTACAGGTTTGTAAGATAATTGGCTTTGTATAATTGTAAATTGTCCCTAGTGTGTGCTTGTGTGTGGGAATTGCTGGTCGGCGCAGACTCGGTGGCTTGAAGGGCCTGTTTCCGCACTGTATCTCTAAACTAAACTAATCTAAAAACATGAGGTGCAATTTTAACATAGAAACAGAGAAAACAGGTGCAGGAGGAGGCCATTCGGCCCTTCGAGCCAGCACCAGAGGGCCAATTAACCGGCAAACCTGCACATCTTTGGGATTTGGGATGAAACGTGCGGTCACAGGGAAAATGTTCCAACTTCACAGTCGGCGAGGGAAGTTTGAGTCGAGGGGCCTGTTTTCGCGCTGTTTCTCAAAAGTCTAAAAAGGGAATATAACTTGATGCGGCCCACCGTCCAGGCCGACCAATAATCACCAGTTCACACTAGTTGTATATTAATCTACTTTCCCATCTGCTTTTATTGCGATGATGTAATCATTGCACTCTCGTACTTACGTATGGTTGTGCATCTGTTTAGTTTGATTTCACCAGACCACAAGACATAGGAGCAGAATCAAGACATTTGGCCCATCGAGCCTGTATGCAAGTATGCAGAACAATAGAAAATAGACAATAGACAATAGGTGCAGGAGGAGGCCAATCGGCCCTGCAAGCCAGCACCGCCATTCACTGTGATCATGGCTGGTCATCCACGTTCTCCCGGAGTCACTGTGCAGGAGGGAACTGCAGATAATGGTTTATAGCGAAGATAGACACAAAATGCAGCAAGTGACAATGAAGCCACTTTGAACTGTGGAACCAATGGGAAATTTAAAATCTTTGATTAACCAATGTGGCAAACCAGTAGAAAATGGGGAGCATTATATCTAGAACTAACAGACTTTGGCACAGGTTAATGAGAATTTTTGAATTTTCCCTGTGTGTTCCTCCTTCCCTCCAATGTAATTTAGTTTTGTTTAGAGATACAATGTGGAAACAGGCCATTCGGCCCACCGAGCCAAACTGACCCATCAAACACCCATTCACTGTGTTATTCCCACTTTCGCATCTATTCCTTAGACACTAGGGGCAACCCCAATTAACCTACAAACCCAGTGTGTGGGAAGAAAGGGATAGGTTACGTTTCAGGCCGAGACCTTTTTTTCATACTGATTATTGTTGTGGGGGGGGGGGGGGGGGGGGGGGGGGGGGGGGGGGGGGGGGGGGGGGTGGGGGTGGTGGGGAGAAAGCTGGAAAAGAGAGATGGGGCAGGACAAAGCTTGGCAAGTTAAGCCTGCCTGAAGAAGGGTTCCGATCCAAAACACCACCTATTCCTTTTCTCCAGAGATGCTGACTGACCTGCTGAGTTTAGTTTAGTTTGGAGATATAGAGTGGAAACAAGCCCTTCGGCACACCGAGTCCACACTGACCAGCAAACCCCACACACTAATGCTATCGTACACACTAGGGACAATATTACCAAGCCTACATACCTATGTGTCTTTGGAGTGTGGGAGGAAACTGGAGCACCTAGAGAAACCCCACGTGGTCACAGGAAGAATGTACAAACTCCATACAGACAGCACCTGTAGTCAGGATCGAACACGGGTCTCTGGCGTTGTAAGGCAGCAACTCTACCGCTGCGCCACTGTGCCACAACTGAGTTACTCCAGCACTTGGTGTCTATCGACCATGAAAACCCACTCGTCTTTGGGACGGCGGGAGGAAACCGGAGCACCCGGAGGAAACACACGAGGTCACAGGGGGGAATGAACAAACTCCGCACTGACAGTAAAAGCCTGTCCCACTTGGGCGTCATGTACATCCCAAAATCCTGGGGCGCTGCGCGCGACCGTGTGTCACTGCCTATGTCACCACGCACCATGCACGCGTAATGCGCCCCATGCGCACATCACGTGCGTCGTGACGCGTAAATGATGTCATGTAAATGACGCGCAAATGAAGCCCAAGTGGGACAGGCCCTTAACTGGTCGGGATCGATGCCCAGGATCTCCAGCGCCGTGAGGCAGTAGCACTACCTGCTGTTCCACCGTGATTAGTCCCCTTAGTGACCAGGAAGCATCTCCGCCTTATGATCACCCACTTGACTTCAGCCTGGGACCAAGGAAAGCAGATGAAACAATTGAGGCTACATCGCACCTGCATTCATGGCGTGATATTCTTTGTGATATTCATAAGCAGAATATTCTAATTGGCTGAGAGTATTGCTGAGCGTGCAAGGCTCGCTCAATATTGTTCAGATATTCTGAATAACGGAGGAATTTAATAAACCTGCGATATTAATGAATTCAGAGTTATGGCTTTAGCCGAGTGGTTTTTGCTGGGCTGGCGTCTTGCATGTTGTAGTAAGCATGGGGGGGTCATTCAGTCCCGTCCAAAAGCCCGGCCCCTTATTTATTTCCCCCCTGTCGACCTCGTTAGGCTTCTCTGCAAAGAATGAAATGTTCCTAAAGCGCCTTCTAGAATGTTCTGACCATCGCAGGAGACCCATTACCAGCTGCAGTATATTGTCATGGTGGGCCTATAAAAAAATGTAATGAGTGGCACTTCAGAAATAATTTTATTTTGTTCCTAATTCTCACAAGTTGCTGTCAGCAAATCTCTTGCCCGCTGCTCTCCATTTTATTCACTGCCATTTTATTCACTTTAACCCACTCGGTTTCTGGATGGCCGTGTTATATTGTTATTTATTCCCCCGTGGGGTGTGGGTGTCACGGGGAGGGCCAGGGTTTATTACCCATCCCTAATTGTCCCTGAACTGAGAGGCTCTCTGCAGTCAACTCCATCAGCAAGTCTAGGATCGCGCATCAGCCTCCATAGATTAGGATGGCAGATTTCAGATTTAAGTGAACCAGCTGGCTTATTATGACCCTCCAGCAGTTTCGCAGTCACCATTACTGATGCTAACATTTTTATTCTAGATTTATTCCAGGGTGGCACGGTGGCGCAGCAGTAGAGTTGCTGCCTTACAGAGCCAGGATACCCAGGTTCGATCCTGACTACGGGTGCCGTTTGCACGAATTTTGTACATTCTTCCTGTGACTGTGTGGGTTTCCTCCGGGTGCTCCGGTTTCCTCCCACACTCCAAAGACGTGCCGGTTTACACGCAGGTTAATTGGCTTCGGTAAAAATCATGAATTGTCCCTAGCGTGCAGGATAGTGCTAGTGTACGGGGTGATCGCTGGTTGGCACGGATTCGGTGGGACGAAGGGACTGTTCCCGCACTGTATCTCTAAACTAAACAATTACATAAAATCGATGCCCCCTTAGTTTTGACCCCTCTGCTACAAGAAAGATATCCAACTGAATTTAAGATGGATTTAAGAAAGAGTTAGATAGAGCTCTAAGGGCTAGTGGAGTCAAGGGATATGGGGAGAAGACAGGCACGGGTTATTGATAGGGGACGATAAGCCATGATCACAATGAATGGCTGTGCTGGCTCGAAGGGCCGAATGCCTCCTCCTGCACCTATTTTCTATGTTTCTATGTTTATGTTTCTATGAATTACTCTAACAAGAATTATTTTAATCTCACACATACACCAATTAAATATCCCTTAAATGTGTCCAATCTTTTCTCTCAGCTACATCTTTCAGTCCTATCTTATGAAGGAACTGCAGATATTGGTTTAAACCAAAGATAGACTCAAAAAGCTGGAGTAACTCAGCAGGACAGGCAGCATCTCTGGAGAGAAGGAATGGGTGACGTTTCGGGTCGAGACCCTTCTTCAGGCTGAGAGTTGGGTAAAGGGAAACGAGAGCTATAGGAATCTGACTCCCTGCGTGAATCCCATCTTTCTTGTTCTGCTGTGACCTGCGAGGACTGTTTATAGTTCGGAGCATGCCCAGTATCTGAGGTGTGGCAATAAAGAAAACAGTTGCGTTTTAATATTGTGCTCAGCAGTCAGCCTGCATAAATAATCACTGGTGCAAGGGCTAATCTGTTGCGGTTTGCAGTCTGCACTGAATGGCTGGAATCCCGATACACACATGCTGGTATTCTTACATTCCCGACGGACCCAGTCCCCAGATACTGATCCCGATCAGTCTCCTTGCATCTCTGCAGTGAGCAGCTTATCTTTACTCCACATACATGGCAGCACGGTGGCGCAGCGGTAGAATTGCTGCCTTACAGCGCTTGCAGCGCCAGAGAACCGGGTTCGATCCCGACTACGGGTGCTGTCTGTACGGAGTTTGTACATTCTCCCTGTGACCTGCGTGGGCTTCCTCCGAGATCTTCGGTTACCTCCCACAATCCAAAGAAGTACAGGTTTGTAGGTTAATTGGCTTGGTGTAAATGTAAATTGTCCCTGGTGTGTACATGATGGTGTTAATGTGCGGGGATCGCTGGTCGGCACGGACTCGGTGGGCCGAAGGGCATGTTTCCGTCTGCACTTGATATCTTCCCCTTTGTTTTTACCTGTAGTAACTGGCTGACTTCATTGTATTAAGATATAATATTATCCGATCTGTCTGGATAGCAGCTAAAGCAAAGCTTTTGGCTGTAACTTGGTACAAATAACAATAATAAGCCCAAAGCTATATGTAGGAGCCATTTTTGTTTGGATTAGCTACTGTTGGCATGTTATATTATTTTGTCTAGATATATCTTGCAGTATTATTTTGGACATTTGGGGCGGTCGTTAGATGCACAGAGGGGCGTATATATACGAGCCAGGGAACAGGGAGTGACAGACACGGGGAGGGAGAACATACAGTTTTCAGCAGACCAGGGAGAGCAGGCGACTACAACTTGTATGCAGAATAAGGAAAAGCTGGTACGTTCATCTCTTTGTTTGTACAACTGCTTCAATAAACAACTGGATATAATGACTGGAAGTTCCATTCTATTTGGTCTGCGTAAGATCACTCCCTTACTTACCTGTGTGCCATGCACTAAACCAAAACGGCAATCATAGGGACAAAGAGGAAACTGGACAAAGTCGGAAAGTTTGCCATTGCAAACTACAACAACAAAAGACCGTGGAACACAATCATAACACACACATTCTTTTACACAATAAATCATAGAAGGAAAAAACTCCTGGAGTTACAAAGTGTCCGAATTGCCTCTGGGGGAAACTCCTTTACCTCTCCGTTCTCACTGCATGGCAACGGAGTCACCGGAGAGCTGGGACGTTGCAGGGGGAAGAGGTCTCTCATGATGGAGTTGCACCTCTGTTGTATAGTTCCTGCAGGGGGGTGAGTGATTCCCAATGGCGGCCGAGCTGTAGACTCGTCCTTGGCAGAGCAATTCCCAAACCAGATGGTAATGCCAAGATGCTTTCCACCGCCGCTGCTAGAAGCACTGGAATTTATGAACTCTGATGAACGTGCAAACTACTCACCACAGGCATGCATCCTCAGATGTGGTCAGATATTTAAAACTGATCCCTGTGATTACTGGAGCTGTGAGGGGAAAGATACATCAGCCATGATTGAATGGCAGCTCGATGAGCACGGCCCAGTCGGACCACTGAGCCACAATGTGTTGGATTGATTGAGATGGCAGGAGAAAAATTATTTTGCTGGGATAACAGAATATTGCAAAACGTGTCTCCTCTGTGGAGCGAGAGAGCCGTCAGACGTGAGGAGATAGAGCTATTATTGTTGGCCAGGGTACCAATCTCTTCCAGCTTCATCACTTTGCACAGAGAATAATCCCTGTGGCCAGATCAACTGCACAGATTTTGCTCACAGATTTGAATGTAAAACAGTATTAAGTTATCTCACATGTCGATGTTTTATATATTACAGTGGTAACATAATCACTTAGCATTCACTATTACCACTAAAGGGAACATAAAAATATCCATTTCCAGTGAGTTTCTCAGTGAACTAAAGATGATGAATTGCATTTATGTCTGGGTGCTGCTGTCAGTCATGTCTGCAAGTCTTCTCCAGGTCATCTCAACTCATTACCTGCCTCACTCCTCACCTTCAAATATGTCAGTGATCTTCCCATCTCCAACCCCTTTCCGCTTTCTGCAGAGACCATTCCCTCCGCAGGGGAGGCCGCGGTGGCACAGCGGTAGAGTTGCAGCCTGACAGCGCTTGCAGTGCCGGAGACCCGGGTTCGATCCCGACTACGGGTGCTGTCCTGTACGGAGTTTGTACGTTCTCCCCGTGACCCGCGTGGGGTTTCTCAGAGATCTTCGGTTTCCTCCCACACTGCCAAGACGTACAGTTTAGTGGGTTGACAAAAATGCTGGAGAAACTCAGCGGGTGCAACAGCATCTATGGAGCGAAAGGAAATAGGCAACGGTTCGGCCTTTTTGTCTGCCTTCGATTTTCCAGCATCTGCAGTTCCTTCTTAAACAGCTTAGTAGGTTAATTGACTTGGTGCATGTGTGGATTGTCCCTGGTGTGTAGGATAATGTTAATGAGTGGGGATCGCTAGTTGGTGCTGTCTCGATGGGCTGAAGGGCCTGTTTCCGCACTGTATCTCTAATCAAAACTCCCTAGTTGACTCATCCTTTCAAACTCAAACCACCCCGTCCCCAGGTACTTTCCCCTGCAACCGCAGGAGATGCAACACCTGTCCCAATAGCTCCTCCCTCGACACCATCCAAGGACCCCGACAGTCCTTTCAGGTGAGGCTGAGGTTCACTTACACCTCCTCCAACCTCATCGACTGTATCCGTTTATTCTTGGTGTGGACTATACACGGGGGAGACCAAGCGCAGGCTCGGCGATCGTTTCGCTGGCCACCTTCGCTCGGTCCATCTTGGCTTTAGCGATCTCCTGGTTGCCAAACATTTCAACTGCCCTTCCCATTCCCGCACTGACCTCTCTATCCTTGTCCTCCTCTACAGTCAGAGTGAGGTCACACAAATTAGAGAAAGAGCACCTCATATTTTGCTTGGGCAGCTTACATTACCAGCGGTATGAATTACGATTTCTCTAATTTCAAGTAATCCTTGCATTCCCTCTGTCTCCACCCCTCCCCCACCCTAGTTGTCCTGCCAGTTCCACTTTTCATTTCCATATACATCCATCCCTTTTGTTTTGACCTTCTCCACAAAGTGGCTGTCCTTGAAGTCCATGTTTGAAATAAAGAACGGAGACAGCGCTTTGTGTTGTAGTTCTCGTTTAATAGTCACAACTTGTTGCCGGGGTTGTACTGAGGGCTAATAATCAGTGAATGGAGATGTGGATTGTGCTAATGTGGTGGCAGGAAACCACAGACAAAGCCTAACAGTAATGTTATTGATTTTGCTTGCACACATCATTGTAACAGACATTGGGATCTACTGTTCATGAGTTTAGACTTGTGGACAAACACCGCATTCTGTTTGTGACCTAAAGGGCCTGTCCCACTCGGCGATTTTTCCCACGTCCTGGAGTGTGGGAGGAAACCGAAGATCTCGGAGAAAACCCACGCGGTCACGGGGAGAACGTGCAAACTCCGTACAGACATTATCGAAATCCAGCGGCGACAAAAAAAATGTTGCGACACTTGAAAAAACACCGCGCGTCATACGACATCACGCCGCTTCATACGACGTCACGCCACATCACGCCGCATATCTTTCGGTGACCTGATACGTCAGACAATGATACGGGCAGTCGCCAAAAAAAACGCCAAGTGGAACAGACCTTTAGGTCTTTCTGAGCTCCATTCTGCAATTAAGACTGTTTTGTTAATTAAATGCCTACAAAATCTCGATACTGTTCATCGAGTTTCTGAGTAACCTCATTTTCTGAGAATATTAAAAATGTACCAAAGTCACACTTGGCATTCTATCTCTATACCGCCCACTGCCCTGACATCCGTCTGCAACGGGTCTCGACCCGAAACGTCACCCATGGCTTCTCTCCAGAGATGCTGCCTGTCCCGCTGAGCTACTCCTGCTTTTTGTGTCTGTCCCACACTTGACAGGTCAGCTTTGGTTGGCTTCCTGGAGTGCGAGTAGCAGTTTAATAAATCGCCCGTTACTTCGATCACCAAGTCCCTGTGGCCTTTCCATTTTTGCTCCTACAACTGCCGACTACGCCAAATGTCGGAGCAAAAATTGGAAAGGCCATAGGGAGTTGGTGTTGGAAGTAACGGGCGGTTGGTGCGGGTAGCCAGCCAAAACTGAACTGTCAACTCTCTGCAAAATCTTGTTACTGTTAATCGAGTTTCTGAGTAACTTTGTCATCTGAGAATAGAAAAAATGTGCAGAGAGACTTAGTTAGGTCACAATCAGAATGCGATGCTTGTCCACAAGCCTAAATTCATCAACAATAGATCCAAATTTCTGTTACAATGATGTGTGCGTGCAAAACCAATGAAACTCCCGTTAGGCTTAGTCTGCGGTTTCCTGTCATCACAGTAGCTCAATCTACCTTTCTCCATTCATTACTTATTCCTCATTACATCCCTACACCACAACTATAAATGGCATCTGCAAGCTTCTCATTCTGCACCTATTCCCACTCTTAGATCACATGCCTTCATTACATCATGTGCTTAATTTGCATGTCACAACACCGTCTAAATTGTTCTTACACGTTGCGACAGTGACAACAAAGGGCGGCATGGTGGCGTAGCGGTAGAGTTGCTGCCTTATACAGCTTGCAGCGCCAGAGACCCGGGTTCGATCCCGACTACGGGTGCTGTCTGTACGGAGTTTGTACATTCTCCCCGTGACCGCGTGGGTTTTCTCCGAGATCTTCGGTTTCCTCCCACACTCCAAAGGCGTGCAGGTTTGTAGGTTAATTGGCTTGGGTTTGTATTCTTGGTATAAGTGTAAATTGTCCCGAGTGCGTGTAGACTTGTGTTAATGTGCGGGGGTCGCTGGTCGGTGCAGACTTGGTGGGCCGAAGGGGCTGAGGCCACACTGTATCTCTAAACCAAACTAAACATAATAAATCTAAACAAATCCGCACAGTCCGTCTAAACCTACCCGATCTTCCAATTGTCAAACGCTTTAACTCCCTCTCCCATTCTCACACCGGCCTTTCTGTCCTGGGCCTCCTCTGTCCTGGGCCTCCTCAATTATTCGAGTGAGGCCTGGCGCAAATCGGAGGAACAGCACCTCATTTTTCACTTGGGCTAGTTACGCCCCAGCGGTATGAACATTGACTCCTCTAACTTCAAGCAACCCTTGCTTCCCTTCGCTCTCCATCCTTCCCCTTCCCAGTTCTCCGACTAGTCTTCCTGTCTCCGACTACATTGTGTCTCTGTTTGCTTTCCTGTTTTCTTCTCCCAGCTAACAATGATCTTAGCCACATTTTCCTTGATCTCCATTCCCTTTGGATGTACTTCCTGCGGCAGCTGAGGAAGCACAATCTGCCACAGGCAATGATGGTCCAATTCTATACGGCCATCGTACAGTCTGTCCTCACCTTCTCCATCATGGTCTGGTTTGGCTCAGCCACCAAGCATGACATCCGGAGGCTGCAGCGAATCGTTCGATCAGCTGAGAAGGTTATTGGCTGCAACCTTCCCTCCGTTGATTAACTGTACACTGCAAGGGCCAGGAAGTGAGGTGGGTAAGATCATCTTTGACCCCTCTCACCCTGGCCACAAACTCTCATTTATCTATTTATTTATTTATTTATCCATTCATTTATCTATCTATTTATTTATTTATCTATCTATCTATCTATTTATTTATTTATCTATTTATTTATTTATTTATTTATCTATTTATCTATTTATTTATTTATTTATTTATTTATTTATATTTTAAATTTAAATAATAGTATTTACAATACAATAAAACAAAACACCACCATAATACAAGACAAAACAAGTATGCTAAGCAACTGCTATACAACTATATTGCAATCCTTGTCCAGGATACATTCAACCCCCCTCGGTGCCCAGCGGTCACGGAACTCCCTCAGGGTGCCCGTAGACAGGGCGTATTCCCTTTCCATCCGCACCCGGGCACGGACGTATCCCCGGAAAAGGGGCAGGCAGCTGGCTCTGGTAGAGCCCTCCACCGTCTGGCGCCGTGACTCACGGATGGCCAGCTTGGCCAGGCCCAGGAGCAACCCAACCAGGACATCTTCAGCCCTACCCTCTCCCCTACGCACAGGGTGTCCAAAGATGAGGATGGTGGGTGAAAAATGCAGCCGGAAGTCAAGGAGCAGCCCCTTTAGATATTCAAACAGTGGCTGCAGCCTCACACACTCCATGTACCTGTGGCAGGCGGCTGGCGAGTCTGTGAACCGCGAGAGAAACAGGTTGCAGGGAACACCTCGATGCAATACCCTCCACCCCAGGTCCCCAATGTAGAGGGGGGGAATCCCTGCGTAGAGGGACCCCCACCGGGGGCCCCATGGCCACAAGTTGAATCACTTTCCTCTGGAAGGTGACTCCGGACTGTCAAAGCTGTCACAGCCAGACATAAAAACAGTTTTTATCCACGAGTAGTAGCTCTACTCAATAACTAAAAGCCTGTAGCCTCCTTTTGCTCTGATATTTCATTTAATTCACATGCTTAATCAATAATGTTTTATTATTAATGTTTAATGTTTTATGTGTCATTCTAAACTGTCACTGTATGTCATGTGGGCAGAGCACCAAGGCAAATTCCTTGTATGTGAATACTTGGCCAATAAACTTATTCATTCATAAAATTATTAATTCTTTGTCCTGTTTTCACACCTAACACTTTGTTATTTACGAATCTCCCTCTCCCCTGACATCAGTCTGAAGACGGGTCTCGACCCGAAATGTCACTCATTCCTTCTCTCCGGAGATGCTGCCGGTCCCACTGAGTTACTCCAGCAGTTTGTGTCTATCTTTGGTTTAAACCAGCATCTCCTTCCTAAACAAATTTGCTCTCATTTTGACATCCATTTTATGAATCCTCCCCCAATATGCCAAGAGACATTTAATTTGAACTTTTTTGATTCATAGCCATCACCTTTTTCCATTTCTGTGAAATGGTCGGGACTCTTGCCAATGTGTCAGATGACTGAAGTATGAATCCTAGCAACATGCAGATAACATCATCGATGTCCAGACACTTTCTCAGGCACTGTTTTCTTATTTCTATGCCGGCGAGTGTGATATTAACAATGATCTTAGCCACATTTTCCTTCGCGGGAGGGGAGAAGAATCATTTGTGTTTATAGTCCAGTGATTGTAAAACTAGGCACCTGGCATCAGGAGGGGAGATACTGCCTGTTAAGGAAACGGGCGGATTCAGGCAAGAAAATAGAGAGTGTGAGAGAGAGGGAGAGGGGAGGAGAGGGACAGAGAGACGGGGATAGAGAGGGAGGGAGGGAGGGAGAGGGGGAGGAAAAGGAGGAGAGGGTAAGGGGGAGGGAGAGAGATAGAGAGGGAGACAAGAGAGAGGGGAGGGAGAGAGGGAGAGAGAGAGTGGAGAGAAGAAGAGAGAGAGAGAGAGAGAGAGAGAGAGAGAGAGAGAGAGAAAGAGAGAGAGAGGGAGGGAGGGAGAGAGAGAGAGAGAGAGAGGGACAGAGGGAGCGTGGGGGAGGGAGAGGGGAAGAGGGAGTGGGGAGGGAGGGAGATTGAGAGGAAGAGAGGGAGAGAGGGGAGGGAGAGAGGGAGAGAGGGGGAGAGGGGGAGAGTGAGAGGGAGTAAGAGAGAGGGAGGAGGGAGAGAGAGAGGGAGGGAGAGAGAGAGGGAGCGAGAGAGAGAGAGAGAGAGGTAGAGAAGGAGCGAGGGGGAGGGAGCGGGAGAGGGAGAGAGAGAGAGTGAGTGAGAAAGAGTGAGAGAGAGAAAAGCACGACTGGAGAGAGGGAAAAGAGAGCAAAAAGGAAATTGGGGAACGAGAAAATATGAAGAACAAACTTAGGGAATGAGAAAGAAGTTCAGTTCAGTATAGATTATTGCCACGTTTACCGAGGTGTAGTGAAAAGCTTTTGTTGCATGCTAACCAGTCAGCAGAGGGACAGTATATGATTACACTCGAGCCATTTGCAGTTTACAGCGACATGATAAAGGAATAGCATGAATAATGTTGAGTGGAAGATAAAGCCAGTAAGGTCTTGTCAAAGATAAGGGCTTGTCCCATTTTCACGACCTAATTCACGACCTTTTTTACTCGTGGACATTATTCATCATGTTGAAAAAAACGCCCCGACCTACTTGATGCCAGGAGTACCTACGAGTAGCATCACGACCTACCTACGACCTTGTGACGACCATGCTGCGAGTATGAGTCAAGGGCAAACTCGGCAGAGGTCGTGAATTAGGTCATTAAAGTGGGACAGGCCCTTTAGGAGGCTCTCCAATGAGGTAGATAGTAGTTCAGCACTGCTCTCTGGTTGTGGTAGGATGGTTCATTTTGCCTGATAACAGCTGGGAAGAAACTGTCTCTGAATCTGGAGATGTTCGTTTTCATGCTTCTGTACCTTTTGCCTGATGAGAGAGGGGAGAAGAGAGAGTGGCCAGGGTGCAGAGAGAGAGAGAGAGAGAGAGAGACAGAGAAAACACAAACTGGTGTGGGGAGAGATTTTGTTTTTATCACTTCTATTATTCGTTTCTCCCTCTCACCACTTTGTCTTTCTCTCTCTTCCTCTATCTTGCTCTCCATTTTGGTTATTATTCTCTCACCCCAGTTTCTTTCTCTCTTTTTCACTCCTCCTTTCTCCCCTCTCCAGTTTATTTGAGAGAAAGCACAGGGTAGCGCGATGGCGAGGAGATTGGAACAGATGAGGGGAAAGTTTTTGAAAAAGTAAACGGCTCTTCAAAATGGAAAAACGCTCTTCAGAAGAGCATTTGACGGCACTGGGCCTGTACTCTCTGGAGTTTAGAAGGATGAGGGGTGACTTCATTGAAACGTACCGAATAGTGAAAGGCCTGGATAGAGTGGATGTGGAGAGGATGTTTCCACTAGTGGGAGAGTCTAGGACGAGAGGTAATTGCCTCAGAATTAAAGGACGTTCCTTTAGCAAGGAGATGCGGGCAATTTCTTTAGTCAGAGGGTGGTGAATCTGTGGAATTCTTTGCCACAGACGGCTGTGGAGGCCAGGACAGGTCAGCGGATATTTTTAAGGCAGAGATAGATAGATTCTTGATTAGTATGGGTGTCAGAGGCTATGGGGAGAAGGCAGGAGAATGGGGTTAGGAGGGAGAGATAGATCAGTGATGTTTGAATGGAGGAGTAGATTTGATGGGCTGAATGGCCTAATGCTGCTCCTATCATTTATGAACCTATGACTTGTGAAAAAGAAAGAAAGAAACTGGAGTGAGATAATAGTTTTATTCTGAAAATAAATTGTTGCATTTCCATATAAATATAGAATTAGAAAGTAATAAGACATTTGTTTTAATAATTTATTATAGATTGACCATTGCAAATGCATTGATGCACAGCATCTACACTAAGAAACTGGTTTATTGTCGGGAATTAAGAGTGTTTAATTGTCTTATGAAACAACAATGGAACAATGAAATTCCTACTTGCAGCAGAATAACAGGTCTGTAAATGCACTCACAGTTTATCTATTATAAGCAAAAATCCAACCAATTAATAATCACAATACTCATGCAAGAACATACCCAAAGCAGTCCTTTACGGCCAAGTGCAGCTTGGACTCTGCAAAAACTTGTGACTATTGTATACGGACTGCGTGTTCCTATGCATAGGGCACTTCATCGGGGATTGTTTAGTTTAGAGACACAGTGCAGAGACAGTTTGGCCCACGGAGTCCGCGCCGACCAGCGATCTCCGCACACTAACACTATCTTACACACACTCGGGACAACTTACATTTATACCAAGCCAATTAACCTACAAACCTGTACTTCTTTGAAGGGTGGGAGGAAACCAAAGTTCCCGGAGAAAACCCACGCAGGTCAAGGGGAGAACCTACAAACTCCGTACAGACAGCACCCGTAGTCAGGATCGAACCCGGGTCTCTGGCGCCGTTTGCGCTGTAATTCAGTAACTCTACCGCTGCACCACCATGCCGCATATGTTGGAAGTGAACATATACGGCTGGTGGTACAACCCTGCCCTTGACCTGCTTGATGGGTTTGGTCTCACTTCTCCATAAGAGCTGCTGAAGTTGAGGTTTAAGTAATAATGCCAGACGTGTGAGCCTAGGAGACCAGTCAGCCTAACATCTGTGGTAGGCAAGTTACTAAAGCCGCACAATGGCACAGAGGTAGAGTTGCTGCCTGACACTGCCAGCGACCCGGGTTTGATCCTGACCACGGGTGCTGTCTGTACGGAGTTTGCACGTTCTCCCATTGACCTGTAAATACGCTCTTCTAAAGCTTACCCCCCCTAGTCTAGTTCAGTACAAAACAGACACAAGCACTGGAACAACTAAACTTTATTTTTGGATTGAACAGCAAATTCCCCTATACGATACCTAAACCACCACAGGTTCGACCCTTGTCTCTGCCTGGCCAAGCCCTTCAGACACACTCCAATGTCATGTAGTCCCAGGTGTTCCTCCAGACGATCGATCTCGATCTAAGATGAGCCACCTTTTATAGGTCCACAAACCTAGAGGGGCCGAACTACATACGGGTGATCTCTTTACAGTCTTTACATATTAACTACATCAATACATTATTGATAGTTCCCCAAACCAATTACAGAGTCTCCCTTACATGGTTTCTTGCAGAAGCTTCTGGAAAGAAGCTAACTTAACTTAAAAATGCAACATTTACCCTGGATTTCAAAACAATCCTGCCAGGGCTGAACACTTTGGCCAATCAACAAACAGCAGTGTAATTGTCTTGCAGCATTATTTACTTTATTTACAATTCGTTTGCAGCTATCCAATCATATCAATGCATTTAAGTTTGTTTGCGGAGTTTCTATACATTTTATCAATTAAGGGGAAATGAGGAGAACACCTGGATCCTTCACCATCCTGCATATCATTCTGAGGCTCAGACTAATCGGCGCCATCCAAAGTCTGTAATTTTCCACTGACAAAGGTTAAGCAATTCTGACAAATGCAGGGATTCTCTAATTTATAGTGTCCTCAATTTTGTCAATATTTACAGACCCGCGTGGGTTTTCTCCAGTTTCCTCCCCCACTCCAAAGACGTGCAGGTTTGTAGATTAATTGGCTTCAGGAAAGATTGTAAATTGTCCCTAGTGTGTAGAATAGTGCTGGGATTGTTGGTTGGCACGAACTCGGTGGGCTGAAGGACATGCTTCCGTGCTGTATCTCTAAAGTCTAAAGACTAAAGTAAAGTCTAAAGTGTTGTGAAGGATAATATATATATGTATTTGGATAGGGGCTGATTAGCGATAATCAGCATGGTTTTATGCATAGGAGACGTCTTACAAATCTGATTGCTTTTTGAAGAAGTAACTAAAATGTTTGACGAAGGAAAATACATCGTCTATAAGGAGATCAGCAAAGCATTTGATAAGTTTCCACATGGTAAGTTGCTTTAGAAGGTTAGATCACATAGGATTCAGGGAGAGATGGGGACTAGATAAGGTGAATGAACATAGACTTTTAGCCAGAGGAGGGGAATCGAGAACCAGGGAACATACTGGTTTAAGGTGAGAGGAGGAAGATTTAATGGGAACCTGGGAACCTGGGGGATAATGAAATGGGCTGCCAGAGAAGGTAGTTGAGGCAGGTTGTATGAGAATGTTTAAAAGGTATTTTGTCTGGTACATGAATAAGAAAGATTTAGAGAGCTATGGGCCAAAATGCGGGCAGGTGGGACCAGTGTAGATGGGGCATCTTGGTCAACAGCATCACGTTGAGCAGAAAGGCCTGTGATGCTATGACTCTAACTCACATTGATAGATTTTTACAAGGTTAGGTACAAGGAACTCAAAACAGATAGATGGAGCTGAGGCACAAATCAGGCATGAACTGATTGAATGGTAGAATAGATTTGAGGGACTGAATGTCATCCGCCAATGTTTATGAGTTTAAGATTAGTATTGTAAATAGATTAACCGTCCCTAAAGAAACCTTTCAAGCTGATGACCTCCTTTGTTCGCAAGGCAATCTTAATCATATTCTAGGTCTTTTTCCAAGATGTTTGGTTGTAAAGAGGGTGGTTCCACTAGTGAGAGAGTCTAGGACCGGAGGTCATAGCCTCAGAATTAAAGAATGTTCCTTTAGGAAGGAGATGAGGAGGAATTTCTTTAGTCAGAGAGTGGTGAATGTGTGGAATTCATTGCCATGGAAAGCTGTGGAGGCCAACTCAATAGATATTTTTAAGGCAGAGATAGACAGATTCTTGATTAGTAAGTGTGTCAGGGATTATGGGGTCATAATTGAATGGCGGAGTAGACTTGATGCGCCGAATGGCCTAATTCTGCTCCTATCACTGATGAACTTCTGCCCAGACTGTGAATTCTACATCGGGCCGAAGCCAATTCAATGTCGAATATATATGCGCCAAAAAAACATTCTTCTTGGTTACCTCCATAAGTCTGCGGTTTTGATTTGTAAATTGTTGTATTACAGCAGTTCCTATCTCTGCTGTGGACACTAATCCAGTCATAATCTAATATCCACCAAAGGCTGGCAAGAACAAGGAACATCAAACTGTTTCAGAACTTATGCCTGTATTTTCTCATGGCTTTTATGGAGCTGAAGTTACAAGATTTATGTAACTGAATAATACGCACTCTACTTCATTTAATTGTATCAGCAGCATTTTCTTTCATTTTCTTCCCCCAGCGAGTGATTTAACACTTCAGTCCCACTCACATCTTGAGATTTCGAGGGCGGCACAGCGGTAGAATCGCTGCCTTCCAACATCAGAGACCCGGGTTCAATCCTGACCAAACTAAGGAGTTTATACGTTCTTCCCGTGACCGCGTGGGTTTTCTCCGGGTGCTCCAGTTTCCTCCCACACACCAAAGACGTACAGGTTTGTAGCCTGGACCTACCAGATCTCCCGGTTGCCAAACACGTTAATTCCCATTCCCATTCCACATTGACCTTTCTGTCCTGGGCATCCTCTATTGTCACAGTGAGTCCACATGCAAATTGGAGGAACAGCACTGATATTTTGCTTCAGCAGCCTATAACCTAGTGGTATGAATGAATATTGATTTCTCTAACTTCAAGTAACCCTTGTATCCCCTCTCCCTCCATCCCTCCCCACCCAAGTTGTACCAGCTTCAAAATCGTCTTGTTGAGTCTCATTGTCTGTAAGTGTATTTCACCCAGCCCACAGCTAACAATGGCCTGTTTCCTTTAGCATTGTTCCTTTTTGCATATCTTTCATTCATTTGTTCTATATCTCTCTACATCATCTATATCTCTCATTTCCCTTTTCCCTGACTCTCAGTGTGAAGAGAGGCCTCAACCCGAAACGTCACCTATTCCTTTTCTCTGGAGATGCTCCCTGACCCGCTGAGTTCCTCCAGCTTTTTGTGTCTACCTTCGGTTTAAACCAGCGTCTGCAGTTCCTTCCTTCACATATTTGCAGGCTAATTGGCTTTGGAAAAAAATGTACATAGTCCCCAGTGTGTAGGATAGTGCTGGTGTACAGGGATCATTAGTCAGCACAGAATCGTTGGGCCGAAGGGACTATTTCTGCGCTGTATCTCTAAACTAAACTAAATTAATTTGGGTTTTAGTTTCTCAACTTGACCTGGCATTTGATTGACGTTTTGTTTTCTTGCATATAACATAATTAAGAAACATTTAGACAGGTACATGGATAGGACAGGTTTAGAGGAATATGGGCCAAACGCCGGCAGGTGGGACTAGTGTAGATGGGACCTGTTGGTCGGCATGGGAAAGTTGGGCTGAAGGGCCTGTTTCCTCGCTGTATGACTCTATAACTCTCAAGCTCTAGAAGGTGGTGGATCGTTAATACCCAGGTTCAACAGTTGATACACCTACCGGCGACCAGTTCAAGGGCAATTAAGAGCACGTTGAGGTGAGACTTACCAAGGATATCAGATTTCTTTCTGTCCATAGTCTACCAGTTGAGGTCCATACCACCCAACTGTATTAATATTAAATTCTCCAACTTTAATTAACATCTAACAACCTCCCTAACACCCTCTTCCGTTATCACCCCGCCCCCCCTTTCTTCCCCTCCATTCCACCCCGCTTTCCTGTGCCCCACCCAGCTTCCTTTCCTCTGGCTTCACAATTTGCAATCTTTCAATCCCTTTTGTCTCACGTTTTCTGTCTTTTCACCTCTGTCCTTTGTCCAACTATCTGCACCTTAGACCCCACCCCCCTCCCCACGTGTGTTCACTGATTACCTGCCATGCTCTGTCCTCCCCCTCCCCCTCCTCCCTTCCAGATCCCCCCCCCCTCCCACTTCTCCCACAATCAGTGTGGGTTTTTTTTGTGCCAGGTGACTTCTTCAACAACAGTGCAGTAATTTCCTCACCACCATTATGTTCTCAGCAGTTTTTTCTGTTGCAGATTATTTAGTTAACTGAAGATAAATTCTAAATCGGTTGATAAATACCACAGATTCACCACCCTCATCAAGAAATTCCTCCTCATCTCCTTTCTAAAGGTACCTCCTTTTAATCTGAGGCTGTGCCCTCTGGTCTTATCCTCTCCCACGAGTGGAAACATCCTCTCCACAAGCTCCACATAGGTGCCATCGTTTGCTCTGCAAGCTGCCACGTTCAGCGATCAGTATGTCGGGGTGACCGTAGATGATAATGAGAGACAGGTCAGGCCACGTCTTTGTTGGCTTTGATGTTGACATCACGCACGAGCTGGGGTGTAGGGGACTGCCGCTGAGAAGGCCTTTGGCAGATCACTTTAAAACTGACCGATCTCTCCGCCAAACATGTCTTCCGGCCTGCCGTCAAACTGACCCCAAGCTTTCAAGAAAGGTCTTTGCACCGCATCCATTGTCAGCGTGAGATGGAGTTTAGGAGCGCATTCTCAACTTTGACCTCTCACCCCGAGCTCCCCGTAGTGCAGCCGCGTGATTGGCAGTGGACGGGAACGGGGGGTTAGGGCTGGGGTCAGAGGGCGACGGGACAACAGAAGGTGTACATCTGCAGGACGGACTTTGCTGCTGCTGCAAGGTGCGAGTGGCTGCGGAACAGATGGTGCTGAAGCAGTGTTGTTAACAGGTAACTTGACTTTATGTGGACCCTCACAGCGGGGGAACTGCGATCATGTCAAGTCCACAGCAGCTTCAGAAAGTCAAAACCGTGCACGGCAGACCGGATGCACCTCACGTCAACCTGTGGCTGCTTCACGGACATTTCACACTGGATATAAATGACAAAGGGAAGATTACTTCTAATTTTGCACTGGTCACATCCTCAGGCTTTATCGAGTGTCTTTAACTAGTGGGATCATCTGGGGATAAGGGGTCTGCCATTTCAGACGGAGTTGAGGCGGCTTCCATCACAATGTTGAAGGACAGGTTTAGAGGGATATGGGCCAAGCGCAGGCAGGTGAGACGAGTTCCGGCGAGTTGGGCCGAAGGGCCTGTTTCCACGCTGCAAGACTCTATGAACAGTTAAATGATTGGATCTCAGCAAAAGAAAGTTTCAAAATAATGAAATCTTATTTCAAAGACTGTTTATTTTTGGCGTGCTCGGAATAATCCAATAATGTTTCAGATAATAATATCAGCTGCACTGAGACCTCACTGTTCCTTTTCTCATTCCAACTTTAATTGGCTCGAGAAAACAAAATCCAAATATGTCCGATGCAGAGAGTGAAAGCTAGCAGCAACTGAAATGTTTTGTTCTTAATGCCACTGACTGCTCCTTCTCAAAATATCATTAGTGGATTAGTTTAGTTTGGTTTAGTTTAGAGATACAGTGTGGAAACAGACCCTTCGGCCCAGCGAGTCCGGGCCCACCAGCCATCACCCCATACACTAACACTATTCATCACATTTGGGACAAATTTACAATCTTACCAAAGCCAAATTAACCTACAAACATGCGTGCATTTGGAGTGTGGGAGTGTGAGAGCGCCCAGGGAAAACAAACGTGACCACAGGGGGAACGTACAAACTCCATACAGACAGCACCCATAGTCAGGATTGAACCCGGAACTCTGCCGCTGTAAGGTGGCAACTCTACCACTGCGCCACCGTGCCAAATTCTCCTTCTCTTTCCAAATTCTAAACGTTTAACTGTGATAATATCCGTCAATATCCCCTCCCCCATCAGGTAAGAGGTACAGAAGTGGGAAGTATACATCCAGATTGTCCAGATTCATGGACAGTTTCTTCCCAGCTGTTATCTGGCAACTGAACCACCCTCTCACTTCCTAGAGAGATGCCCATTCAACTCATCGGAGATCTTCAAACTATCTTTAATTGGACGTTACGACTTTATCTGGCACTGGACGGCTTGATTTTAATCATCTATAGTCTTTTCATTGACTGGATAGCTTGCAACAAAGTATCTTGCAACAAAGTCGCAAAGTAGCAAAGTACCTTGGTACCTGTGACAATATTAATAAAGTTTGGCGGTGTTGCGCGTTCGAATCACGTCGGGGTCACCAATTTGGCGGTCGCAAGAACGACAACTGAGTTTTCAAACGTATTTTTATTCAGAAAGTCACTTCTCAGTTCACAGGTTCTCACAACACGTCTGGCCACAACGGTGGTCAGCACTGAACTGCCGTGCGAAAGGAAAACCGCGCAAAATCAAGCAGCCCCTCCGGAGTCACGTGACCGCGGCTTCCGAACGCCGGGTTTGATAACTGCGTGCGCCAGCAGCCGCCGCTACAAAACTATATTATAGGGATATGGCTGGCACAGCTGGGAAAGCTAACGCTGCTCCCTCTCTGGCCTACGGATCCAAGATCAGTCCTGTCCTTGGGTGCTGTCTGTGTGGAGTTTGTACGTTCTTCCTGTGACCCATGTGGGTTTTCATCGGGTGCTCTGGTTTCCTCCCACACTCCAAAGACATGCAGGTCTGTAAGTTAATTAGTTGAGGCAGGTACATTAACAGCGTTGAAAGGATATGGACAGGAGAGGTTTAGAGGAATATGCGTGGGCAAATGGGACTAGCTTAGCTGGGGCTTCATGGTCAACATGGACGAGTTGGGCCGAAGGGCCTGTATCTGTGCTGTATGACTTTGAGTTCCTTAATTTGAGTGTATCTTTGGCCAAAAAGGCCCTATGAATTGATGCACGTAACATGTTGAAACCAATGTCCTTTGCCAAGCTCGAGAAGGAATGCTGGCATTTATATCACTCGTGGGTAAGTTCTGATGGTTTTATATTTGAAGACGGGCGCTATCTACAATCCACATCCTTCGCTTTGTATTCCTTTAGTAGGTTCCGTAGTTGACACATGAAAATCAGCTTGGTTCTTCTGTTAACCAGAGAATGCAGTTGAAATAAGTCTACGATAACTCCACAAAGGAATTCCATCACAGAGACTTTCTCCAGTATTAATGACAAACCTGGAGGATTTGCATCCATGTTTTGAAATGATGTGTCTGCGATTCACTGCTTTATTCCTGTAAACTTCATATCAAACTTTTGCTCAGCTAAATCCTTTTACTGATCCATCTATCTCTCCCACTTCAAGATGCTCCCTCAGACTTCCCTGTCTGATCACATTACTTCCTCATGATTTGTTCGATGTTTCTGCTTTGAAATGTCCAAAGATATTTTCTTGGGTTGACTATACAAATGCATTTGATTGTTATCATAAGCTAAATAGTTTCCTTTTGTTGTTTACACAAATCAAACCCCCTTAGAACACTGCACACAGAGTGCCGCGGCTCTTTACAAAGAGAATTCTAAGTGTTCCAGCCAAGAGAACAGATGAGGACATATAGTCATAGAGTCGTAGAGATGTACAGCCTGGAACAGGCCCTTTGGCCCATCTTGTCCATGTCAACCCAGTTGGCATTCTGGGTAAGTCCCATTTGCCTGTATTTGACCCATATCCTTCTGAATCCTTCCAATAGATATATCTTAAATATCTTTTAACAATTGAAATTGTATCCATTTCAATAGCCTCCTCTAGCAACTGATGGTGTGGCTCCACTGTGGACGACTTGATTGTAATCATGTATAGAGTCTATAATAGACTCTCCGCTGACTGGATAGCATGCAACGAAAAAGCTTGTCACTGTACATCGGTACCTCAAAGGTGGATGGGTGAGGAGATGGACATCAGTTCACTGGACAATCCAGGTGTCTATGGAAGGTGATAGCTGGAGGCCCTGCAGCAGCCTGGGACTTGCCTGGATCGGGCCCCGCTCATTAGACCTGGAGCACAGATCAAAGTTTGGAAGTGTCGCCAAAACCTGGCGCTCCTTGCATGCTGTCTCAGTGGACTATTTCTGCCCACTTTGCTAATCGGGGTACGACAATACCTTACTGAACTGCATGCAAAAATAGATCTTCACTGTGCTTTTGCACGTGACCATTGACCGTTGACATTGAAATCTTCTCTGCATCCTACTCAGCTTAATGACATCCTTCCTATAGCCAGGTGACCAGAACTACAGACAATAATCCAAGTGTGGTCTCGTTTTCATACGCTCTGCCATTTGCCTAAGAGAAACTAACCGCTCGTTTCAGGATGCATCACAGCTTGGTTTGGGAACAGCTCCATCCAAGACCGCAACAAATTGTGGACGCAGCCGAGACCATCACACAAACCAACCTCCCTTCCATTGACTCCATTTATACCTCACGCTGCCTCGGCAAGGCCAGCAGCCTAATCAAGGACGAGTCGCACCCTGGCCAGTCCCTCTTCTGCGCTCTCCCATCGGGCAAAAGGTATAGAAGTGTGAAAACGCACACCTTCAGATTCAGGGACAGTTTCTTCCCAGCTGTTACCAGACAACTGAATCATCCTACCACAACCAGAAAGCAGTCCTGAACTACTATCTACCTTATTGGTGACCCTTGGGCTATCCTTGATCGGACTTTGCTGGCTTTACCTTGCACTAAACGTTATTCCCTGATCACGTATCTTTTCACTGTAAATGGCTCGAATGTTATCATGTATTGTCTGTACGCTGACTAATTAGCATGCAACAAAAGCTTTTCATTGTACATGTGACAATAAACTAAACTAAACTCATTGTGAAAAAACTAAGCACTATCATTGCTTAAGTAGTTACTTTGCTTTCAGCTCTCCTCCTGCCGAATCTCTTTTCACTGGGCCTATACTCGCTGGAGTTTAGAAGGATGAGGGGTCACCTCGTAAATGTAGAGAGGATGTTTCCATTAGTGGGAGAGTCTGGAACCACAGGTCATAGCCTCAGAATAAAAGGGACTTACCTTTAGGAAGGAGATGTGAAGGAATTTCTTTAGCGAGAGGGTGGTGAATCTGTGGGATTTATTGCCACAGAAGGCTGTGGAGGCCAAGTCAATGGATATTCTTAAGGCAGAAACACTAAAGCAATCCCGACTCCTGGAACCTCTGTACATTATCGATTGTTCAGTTGTGACAAGCCGCCTGATGGCAGGAAGCCAAGGCGTGTAACACTTGATAAAATTAATTTGAAAACTTCGCATATTACAATTTTCTAATTAACGCAACTTATCAAATTTTATAATTACACGAGCTTCTGGGTTTAAACCTCCTGATAGAAAATATTGAGCCTGCCATCAATACCAGTGCAACAATGTCAACATGTAGCTTTAATTTCAAGTTAATTTTGGAATATGGAATTTTAGACATGGGAATGGTGTGTGTAAACCAGGCTCCACTGCTACCGTTTCTCAGACTCTGAGCGGTAATAATTTTTGATAACAGTCAGGGGTCTAATTTTAATTAAGAAGAATCACTTCAGTTTTTCTAATTTACTAACAATGAACAGCAGCAGTGAGTGTTCTTTGTCAATGAAGCAGTCTTGCAACATAGCTTCCTTTATTTCAGTTTTTATATTTAATCCACTCTCCATTCTTTCAGAGCAGAGATGAACAAACCCGACTGCACTAATACTGTCCCTTTACATACAATATACCAGAGTATACCAGTAGACATGGTATTCATAAGTTCAATAGTTCATTTGTTCTAAGAGCAGGATTAAGCCACTCACTCAACCCATTGAGTCTACCCTGCCATTCAAGCATGGCTGATCTATCATTCTTTCTCAACCTCATTCTCCCGCATTCTCCCCACTACCCCTGACACCCATACTAATCTGTGACTGCGTGGGTTTACTCCGGGTGCTCTGGTTTCCTCCCTCATTCCAAAGACTTGCGGATTTGTTGGTTAATTGGTTTATGTAAATTGCCTCTCGTGAGAAATGCAAAAATGGAATAACATAAAACTATTGTGAATGGGTGATCGATGGTCGGCGTGGACTTGTTTCCATGCTGTGGCTCTGAAATGAACTAAAATTGTTGTACAGTTCAATTCATAATTACAGCATGGAAACATCCCCTCTGGCCCATTGATCCCATGCTAGCCATCGAGCACCCGTTCACACCCGTTCTATGTTATCCCACATTCACATCCACTCCATGCACACCAGGGGCAATTTACAGAGACCAAATAACCTGTTAATCTGTGGAACGCATTGCCACAGAGGGCTGTGGAGGCTAAGTCAGTGGATATTTTTAGGGCAAAGCCAAATTCTTGATTAAAATGGGTGTCAAGGGTTATGGGGAGAACGCAGGAAAATTGGATTAGAAAGCAGAGATCAGCCATGATTGAATGGCGGAGAAGACCCGATGGGCTGAATGGCCTAATTCTACTCCTAGAACTTGTGAACCTACAAACCTGCACTTCCTTGGGAAGTGGGAGGAAACCTGGGCACCTGAAGGAAACCCACACGGTCACAAGGAGAATGTGCAAACTCCACGTACGGACAGCGCCCGAGGTCAGGATCGAACCCGGGTCCCTGGCGCCATGAGGCAGCTGCTCTACCAGTTGTGCCACCCGAAGTTGTGAGTAGAGTGCACATTTGACCTCATGTTGAAGTGTTGACTGCCGTGGCCACCATTTTAATAATTTGCACACACGCTCAGAGGGGAAGCAATAACGCGTGCAAGTGATACCGTGATGAGAAACTGCAGAGATATTATTAATTCTTTACAAGAGTAAAATAAAGCTACAGAGGAATATTATGAGGAGACGAGTTAAATGCAGCAGATGGATTTCAATGCCTGTAAGTGCTGAAAAACAAACAGCCCTGTATGGATCTTGACCCTGGAGAAAGAGAGGATTTGACGGCTATAAATGTTCTCCACATTAAAGAAGGGCCTCAGATCCGGCACAAAGTACTTCAGTCCCTCTCATTCCTCCGGTGTATAAAACTAAAATAAAGCCCATAAAAAAAGCAAATGCAATTCTCAGTTTTATCACAGGAGATATAGAATATAAAAGACAAGGGGGAATGAGGAGTCTGCATAAAAGTTTAATAAGGAACTCAATTATTTTACTGTTACAGTACTGGGCTTCAGACTCTATAGGAAGCATATTGAGAATGCAGAAATTGTACGGGGCACAGTCACTAAGACGGTGCCAGCCATAAAGAAATAAAAAGATGATTTATAAAATGGAGGCTTTATTAGGTATAGCCGCACAGAGGGCAACATTATCAAAGCTTTTAAATTAAGAAAGTCATGGATTAGATTGACAGAGGTGGAATGTGCCCAGAAACCAATATGTTTCTGAACAGTGGGATATCCAGTAACATAGAAAATAAGTGCAGGAGGAGGCCATTCGGCCCTTCGAGCCAGCACCGAAACAGTGGGTAACAATTTTCGTGCAAGGGACGAGATAGGAAGAGAGTGAAGTTCAAGGTAATCGAAATTACGCTCAGGGTTATTGATACAGGTAGAGCTTCTGTGTAGGAAGGAACTGCAGATGTTGGTTTAAACTGAAGATCGACACAAAAAGCTGGAGTAACTCAGTGGGTCTTGCAGCATCTCTGGAGAAAAGGAATGGCGACGTTTGGGGTCGAGATTCTTCTTCTGACCGAGAGTCCGGGGTAAAGGGATACAAGGTAGAAGGGTCTTGACTCAAAACATCACCCATTGCTTTGATCTAGAAATTTTGCCTGTCCTGCTGAGTTACTCCAGCATTTTGTATTTTTCTTCGGTGTAAACCAGCGTCTGCAGTTCCTTCCTACACATTTTGTCCGCTCCACTGTGAAATCGCCTCAAGGTATGTCTACTTTGCAGAAGTTCTCCCCCTCTCTCCGAGCGCGGCAAGGTGGCGCAGCAGTAGAGCTACTGCCTTACAGCGGCAGAAACACAGGTTCGAACCTGACTATGGGTGCTGTCTGTACGGAGTTTGACATTCCCCCTGTGAACTGCGTGGGTTTTCTCCGGGTGCTCTGGTTTCCTCCCTCACTCCAAAGTCATACTAGTTTGTAGGTTGATTGGCTTCGGTATCATTGTAAATTGTGCGAAGTGTGTGTAAGATAGCGTTGATGTGCGGGGATCGCTGGATGATGGGGACTCGGTGGGTCAAAGGACATGTTTCTGCGCTGTATCTCCGACGAGAGTTCTGCAAGACTGAAGTAGGGTCTCACCCAGAAACGTCACCCATTCCTTCTCTCCAGAGATGCTGCCTGTCCCGCTGAGTTACTCCAGCATTTTGTGTCTATCTCAGATTTTCTATTGTCCTGAAATCCCTGGATCTAGATCTTGATCAAAACACAAAGCGCTTGAAGAACTCAGCGGGTCAGTCAGCATCCATGGAGGGGAAAGGGGAGGCAAAGTTTTGGGACAGGTCCTTTCTTCAGACAGTCCAGGGCTTTGTTGTAACTGAATGGCCCCTGACGGATCCCAAGGTCCGACACAAACTGTTGAGTTCTCCGACAGTTTTATTTTAGCACAGGATTCCGGTATCTGCCATCCTTGTGTCCCATAATCTGGGAAACGTGACTGATGGTGCCAGCATTCACACTGATGGGGAGTAAACATACCAGGCAAATTGGGGAGGTACAGTGGTGCAGCAGTAGAGTTGCCGCCTTACAGCACCAGAGACCCAGGTCCGATCCTGCCTACGGATGCAGTCTGTACGGACTTTGTACGTTCTCCCTGTGACCACGTGGGTTTTCTCTGGGTACTCCGGTTTCCTCCCACACTAAACAGGTTTGCAGACTAATTAATTTTGTTTAGATTAGAGTTACAGCGCGGAAACAGGCCCTTCGGCCCACCAGCGAGTCCGTGCCGACCAGCGATCCCCGCACATTAACATTACCCTACACACACTAGGGACAATTTACACTTATATCAAGCCAATTAACCTACAAACCTATATGTCTTTGGAGTGCGGGAGGAAACCGCAGATCTCGGAGAAAACCCACGTGGTCACGGGGAGAACGTACAAACTCAGCACGGACAGCACCCGTAGTCAGGATCGAACCCGGGCCTCCTGCGCCCCATGCTCTGTAAGGCAGCAACTCTACCGCAGCGCCACCGTGCCACCATCTAACTCCGGTAAATTGTAAATTGTCCCTGGAGAACTAGTGTGCGAGGTGATTGCGGGTCGGCACAGACTCGGTGGGCCGAAGGGCCTGTGTTCACGCTGTATCTCTAAAGTCTAAAGGACAGATCATCAGAGATATCTGTGCCCAGGAACATAAAGCTATTGGCTCTCTTCGTTGCCGTACTGCCATGTCTCCCCGACATTGATTACATCGACACTACACACTGCCTCGAGAAAGCAGCCAACATAATCAAGTAACTTTCCCACCCCGGTCATCTTTTCTTCTCCCCCACTCTTTAGTTTAGTTTAGTTTAGGTAAGAGATACAGCATGGAAACAGGACTATCGGCCCACCGAGTCCGCACCGACCAGCGATCCCCGCACACTAGCACTACCCTACGCACTAGAGACAATTTACAATCTTTACCGAAGCCAATCAGCCTACAAACCTGCATGTTTTTGGAGTGTGGGAGGAGACCAGAGCACCCGGGGAAAACCCACGCAGGTCACGGGGAGAACGTACAAAACTCGGTACAGACAGGCACCCGTAGTCAGGATTGAACCTGGATCACTGGCGCTGTGAGGCAACAACTCTACCGCTGCACCACCCATGCGCTGTGTCCCTCTTGTTGGGCAGAAGATACAGAAGGTTTGAAAGTGCCACCAGACTCAGGAACATCTTTTTCCCCTCTTGTTTCTGAAAGGTCTTTCCATAAATCTCGAATACAGTCCTGATCTTCCAACCAACCTTATTGCGGACATTGGACTTTTTCCTCCTGAACAGGTACGCTACGATGCCGGGAACTATATTTTGCAATCTGGTATCTTTGACTTCGCTCTACCTGTTGTGCATGAGTGTGGCTTCTTGTATTCATGTACAGCATTATCTGATTGAATCAACAGCACACAAACAGAATGTACCATTGTACTTTGGTACACCTGACAATACTAAATCCTAGACCTAAACTGAAGGCAGGTGAATTGTCTCTCAGTATTTTCCCTTCTTCAGTAAATCAAAGTAATTAGACTTTTAAACTTTACTTTTAGACTTTAGAAATACAGCACGGAAACAGGCCCTTCGGCCCACCGGGTCCGTGCTGAACAGCGAACACCCCGTACATTAACACTATCTAACGAACTAGGGACAATTTGCAATTTACAGAAGCCAATTAACCTACAAACCTGTACATCTTTGGACTGTTGGAGGAGACCAGGACACCCAGAGAAAACCCACGAGGTCACAGGGATAACCGCGTATAGGCAGTCTGGATCAAACCCAGGTCTCAGGCGCTGTAAGGCAGCAGCTCTACCAATGTGCCATCTAAAACCTAAAATGAAGACAGGTACATTGTCCCTCACTGCATAAGTAACTCAGAGTAATAAGAAGCATTTACTGGTGTATGTTGGTTAAGCCATTTCCTTATGATTACTTCTGTATATTTTTCTCTGTCGTAATGGTGGCGCAGCAGTAGAGTTGCTGCCTTACATCGCCAGAGATCCGGGTTTGATCCTGACTAAGGGTGCTGTCTATACGGAGATTGTACCTTCTCCCTGTGACCGCGTGGGTTTTCTCAGGGTGCTCCGGTTTCCTCCCACACTCCAAAGACATACAGGTCTATAGTATAATCGGCTTGGTCAAATTGTAAATTGTCCCTGGGACAGTGTGTAGAATGTACGGGGGTCGCTGGCCAGCACGGACTCGGTGGGCCGAAGGGGCTGTTCCCCCGCTGTATCTCCAAACCTAAACCAAACTAAACTTAGCCACGATGCTGTAGGTGAAAAGGAAAGTGCGGTGAAGCAAGGTCATTTGACACTGTGTTAGAAATGGGTTCAGTAAGCTGATTCTAACGTTTACTGATCCACGCAGCTTTTTATACACTGGTGCTACTCAGGCAGTTTTAAGTCCCCTCAGTCTCCTTTTAAAACTGTGCAGTCAATTTTATTTTGTAGTCAAGGAAACATCTGGTTGCAAGCCCCAAAACCCTCAACAGACCGTCATTAAAATCGTTTGAATGACTCCGTAAGATCCAGGCCAACCTTTTAATACTTTACAGCAGTTTGACCTGCAAGAATCACTCTCCTGCGCCAAGGCAACCAGATTTACAGCCTGCGAGTGGTGTGGTCTAAACTCAGAGATTCCAGCCCCAACAAGTAACCTCTTTGGTGTGCCAGAGATTGAAGGAGTGGTTGCCAAATTACCTCTAGGGCCCACAGCTGCAGAGGCTGAAGCAGAGACACATGTCTATTTGCACGTCTAAGTCCAAGACTGGCCACAGAAGAAAAGCCACTCAAAATGAATGGGTCTTGAGAGTGAATACAGATGCCCGATGTACCATGCCTCGACTTGCGATATTTCGACTTTACGATCGGCAAACACTCGGCAACGGCGGCGAGCCGCGCGTCACTTCCGGTCACATGATTGCAATCGCGATGCGTTTTCGACTTGCGATATTTTTGGTTTACGATGGGTTTATCGGAACGTAGCCCCATCGTAGGTCGAGGGGCAGCTGTAGGTACACGGCACCAAACATGACCTAACCAGGCAACACAGTGATGCTTTGTATGTTCTCTGTCTGACCGTATTTTGTTTATAGTCTTGTACACCGAGGCACAGTGAAAAGCTCTTGTTACATGCTATCCAGTCAGCAGAAAGACATGATTACAATGGAGCCATTTACAGTGTACAGATACATGATAAGGGAACAACGTGTAGTGCAAGGTTAAGCCAGCAAAGCCCGATCAAGGATAGTCCCAGGGTCACCTGAAGGCTTCTCCGGGTGCTCTGCTTTCCTCCCAAACCGGCACGATAGAGTTGCTGCCTCACAGCGCCAGAGACCCAGGTTCGATTCTGAGTACGGGAGCTTGTCGGTATGGAGTTTGTACGTTCTCCCCGTGACCTGCGTGGGTTTTCTCCAGGATCTCCGGTTTCCTCCCACACTCCAAAGACGTACAGGTTTGTAGTTTAGTTTAAGTTCGAGTTGCAGCGCGGAAACAGGCCCTTTGGCCCACCGAGTCCGCACCAACCAGCGATCCCCACTCATTAACACTACCCTACACACCGGGGACAATTTACAATTTTACAGCAGCCAATTAACCTACATCTTTGGAGTGTGGGAGAAAACCAGAGCACCTGGAGAAACCCCATGCAGTCTCGGGGAGAACGTGCAAACTCCGTACAGACAGCACCCATGGTCAGGATCGAACCCGGGCCTACAGTGTTGTTGGACATCAACTGCGCCACCTGCCACCCTCATGTCCGTAGTTCAATAGTCCAAGCCTCTGTTCATTAATCCTGAAATGTAGCCACAAACATGCTGCACCACATTCTTGACATTCAAGGGGATCTTGAATCACTTAATAAGACCATAAATTCATAAATGATTGGGGCAGAATTAGGTCATTCAGCCCATCAAGTCTACTGCGCCATTCAATCATGGCTGATCTACCTTTCCCTCTCAACCCCATTCTCCTGCCTTCTCCCCGTAACCCCAGCAAAGCTTTTGGCAAACCATCCCACAGCAGTCTGTACGGAGATTTGTACGTCCTCCCCGTGGCCATTTTGGTTTTCTCCGGGTGCTCCTGTTTCTTCCCACAACCCAAAGACACGCAGGTTTGTGGGTTCATCGGCTTCAGTAAAAATTACAAATTGCCCCTGGTGTGTGGAGGATAGTACTATGTGGTGATCGCTGGTCAGCACGGGCTCGGTGGGCCGAAGGGCCTGTTTCCACGCGGTATCTCTAACATCTTAAACTTTAATCCCCTCCATGGCACACTGGTCAACCTGAGAAGCACCTTCAGCAACAGACTGGTTCCACTAAGATGCAGCACAGAACGCCACAGGAGATCCTTCTTTTCCTGTGGCTATCAAACTGTACAACTCCTCCCCCTACTGTTGTGGGGTAGACTGAGACTGCGACAAACTCCCCTCACACCCCCCATCCCCTCCTCAATCTTTGCACACACCGTGAGCCTTTCCACTCGTCACTTTAATTTCATGTTTCATGTATTTTGTGTTTTTTTATGACAGACAATAGACAATAGGTGCAGGAGTAGGCCATTCGGCCCTTCGAGCCAGCACCGCCATTCAATGTGATCATGGCTGATCATCCCCAATCAGCACCCCGTTCCTGCCTTCTCCCCATATACCCTGACTCCGCTATTTTTAAGAACCCTATCTAGCTCTCTCTTGAAAGCATCCAGATCACTGTTGGCAGATCAATTTCCCTCCTAGGATAAATAACGTATCGTATCGTATTGCTAGAGGTAGCGGTTTACAGCATCAGCTTCCTCTCTTCTCCTGCTGAACACGAGTAGCTGGGTGATATACAAATTAATTACCGGCGATTGCCATTAAACCTGTCATTACCTTGGAATTAACTTCAGGCCCATTATCAGGGATGGATGATAAAACATTTGAAAGATAGCAGGCACTGGCAAGAAGCCTTGATTATCACCGATGTAATTGCAGCTAACGCTGATGAGAGGGCAGGGCAAGCCTCTAAATATATGATTGTCTCAACGTGCTCAGGTGAAGTGACTTTGGAGGTGACTTTTTTAATAAACCAGGCATTCTAGCAACAAGGATAACTGATACCACAGTGTTGGCACTGCACAACCACTGCAGGCTTGAGATAGCTTTGAATATGATGTTACTGAGAGCCCCCTGTTAATTGTGGAGATGAATTAAGTGCTTCACTGGAAACTATTGATAGACTCGTATTACCGCAGATTAACTCGAGGCCTGAACCCACAATTAGAACGACAGTCATAAGGGTTTAATTCAGCCTCCGCGACTGACCCAGTGATCATTTGGCATTGTCACAGACAGACAAAATAGATCATTGTCTACGTATTAGGAATCAGTCATGTAGAAAGAGCAGCCCAGCTCTTTAGGGAAAATATGCTCTTTATGCAGTCTTAATGTTACCGAGCAATTATGGCACATGAATACTTAATAAGTTCCAATGAAATTACATTGTCTTAAATGTAAGAGAGTCACTAATAAATCCAACAAGGAATTCAGGAGCAACTTTATTTCATCCAGAGAGCGAGGAACTTTCTGCCACATGGAGTGTTTGAGATGATTAGCATTGGGGCTTTTAATTGGAAATTAACTACCGTAAAAATGGTGTACAAGTCGCAGTGTGTACCTTCCTCAAGTTTTGGAGAACTTACTTTTTACAAACATTGAAACATAGAATATAGGTGCAGGAGTAGGCCATTCGGCCCTTCGTGCCAGCACCGCCATTCAATATGATCATGGCTGATCATCCAAAATCAGTACCCCATTTCTGCTTTCTCCCTATATCCCTTGATTCCCTTAGTCCCAAGAGCTAAATCTATAGCCTCTCTTGAATGCATCTTGAATACAATTTAGTAAGCACACCTTCCTTGCAGTTAAAATGCATTGGACAAGACTGTGCAGAGCATTCCCTTGACTGTGCCCTGTTTAAACCTGACTACGGGCGCTGTCTGTACGGAGTTTATACGTTTTCCCCATGAATGAGTGGGTTTTCTCAGCATGCTCTGGTTTCCTCCCACACTCCAAAGCCATACAGGTTGGTAGGTTAGATTCAGATTCAGATTCAGATTCAACTTTAATGGTCATTGTCATTGTACAGTACAGAGACAACGAAATGCATTTAGCATCTCCCTGGAAGAGCGACATAGCATGTGATTTGAATAAATATTTACATTAGCATATATACAGACATAGTGTTTTTCCTGTGGGAGCAGTGTCCGGGGGGGGGGGGGGGGGGGGGGGGGGGGGGGGTGATTGGCAGTCACCGAGGTACGTTGTTGAGTAGAGTGACAGCCGCCGGGAAGAAGCTGTTCCTGGACCTGCTGGTCCGGCAACGGAGAGACCTGTAGCGCCTCCCGGATGGTAAACAGTCCATGATTGGGGTGAGAACAGTCCTTGGCGAAGATCATCCAAAATCAGTACGCCGTTTCTGCTTTCTCCCTATATCCCTTGATTCCGTTAGACCCAAGAGCTAAATCTATAGCCTCTCTTGAATACAATTTAGTAAGCACACCTAATTGTCTTAGGTAAAATTGTAAATTGTTCCTAGTGTGGAGGACAATGCTCAGCATATGGGAATCGCTGGTTGACGTGGACTCGGCGAGCCGAGGGTGCCTGTTTCTGCGCTGTATCTGTAAAGTCTAAAGATTTGCAATGCCGTCCCCATGATAGTCCCGTGGGTATATAACGCTTGATCACTGCATGGAACCACTGGTGGCAAGATCCCACCGCCATGGCTGTTCCACTCTGCAGAACATATACAGTAGCTTGTGAATATTTCCATGGGCTTTGATGTGCACACCAATTCAACCTATCGATGATAGCTAGAAAATTTAAATGCGTCAGTAATTATATCTGGATTTATAGTTTGCTTAGTAGCAGTAATCATGGAGCTCCTGATAGTCCCCCAAATAATGCAAATTGGAGGAGACTCATAATCTGCTTGGGCAACCCAACAGTATGAGCATTGAATTCCACAATTGTAAGTAATACCCCTTACTCCCTCTCTTCTAGCTTACCCCTAATATGCCCCACATTCCCCCACTGCCCACTTCCTGCCACCTGTATCCCTCCCTCTGGCTTTACATTTCACTTCTCTGCTCTCAATATCCAATGCCTTTTTGTCTCCTTTCAATCTCTACCCTTTGTCACTTACTCCACCCATCTGCCGATCAAACCCTCCTCACCTGTATCCACCTATCACTTGTCAGGCTTTCGATCCCGACTATGGGTGCAGTCTGTACGTTCTCCCTGTGAACTGCGTGGGTTTTCTCCGAGATCTTCAATTTCCTCCCACACTGCAAAGACATACAGTTGATTGGCTTGGTATAAGTGTAAATTGTCCCTAGTGGGTAGGATAGTGGTAATGGGCTGGTCGGTGTGGACTCGGTGGGCCGAAGGGCCTGTATCTGTGCTGTATCTCTAAACTAAACTAGTCTGAAGAAGGGTCCCGACCTGAAACATCACCTGTCTGAATGAATGAATGATACTTTGAATGAATGATATTTTATTGTCACATGTCCCGAGGTACAGTGGAATTCTTTGTTTTAACATTGAATCTGGTAAAATCATACCACAGACCTCGGCGAGGCAATACAGAGAGTCGCCAAGCTTCTGGCACCAACAAAGTTACAAACAGTTAATCAAACAGTTTCATCTTCATCTCGCAGGTGGGAACCAGGATTGCCGCCGCACGTGGCAGCAGGCGGCCCCCCCGCCAGGAAACCCTACGCTCTCGATGGCCCCCCTCTGGGCCCCCTGTGCTTTGGGCAATGCGGATCTCCCTACAGCTCAGTTCAGTTTGTTTAGTTTAGAGATACAGTGTGGAAACTATATGTCCCTACAACTCAGTGTCCCTCCTCACTCTCAGCACCCTCACGCCGAGTCGCATTCCCTCCACAGATGCTGCCCGACTGACCTGCTGATTTACTCCAGCACTTTGTGTTTTGGTCAAGTTTCCAGTATTTGCAGTTCCTTGTCAACTTTAGTTTCATTTAGATTAGAGATAGAGCACGGAAACAGGCCCTTCGTCCACTGAGTCTGTACCGACCAGCGATCCCCGCACATTAGCACTATCCTACACACACTAAGCCAATCAACCTACAAACCTATACATCACTGGTGTGTGGGAGGAAACCCGAAGATAATAGACAATAGACAATAGGTGAAGGGGTAGGCCATTCGGCCCTTCGAGCCAGCACCGCCATTCAATGTGATCATGGCCGATCATCCCCAATCAGTACCCCGAGATCTCGGAGAAAACCCACGCGGTCACGGGGAGAACATACAAACTTCGTACAGACAAAAAAAAAGGTTCAAAAGGTTATTTTATTGGTCACATACACCTAGGTGTAGTGAAATGCTTCTTGCCATGCAGCACATAAAGAAAGAATACAGACATAACATTAATAAGAGATTTAAACATAAAGAACATCCCCCCACAATGGTTCCCATTATGAGGGAAGGCACAATGTCCCGTCCCCATCCCTAGTTCACCCATAGTCGGGCCTATTGAGGCCTCCACAGTTGCCTCCATGGAGGCCCGATGTTCCAGGCCGTTCTCGCCGGGTGATGGTGCTCCGGCGTCGGGAGAATCATCTCAGCGGCTTGGGAACCCTGGAACGGCCGCTTCCGTACTGGAGGCCGCGGCTTCCGAAGCCAACAAGGCCGCGCCGGATGGAGCTCCACAACTGGTGATCTCGCCGAGAGATCCCAGGCTCCCGGTGTAAAGTTCAGGGCCGCCGCCCGCAGCTGGTCGCTCCACAGTCCCGCAGCTCCACGATGTTTTTATTGATGGTCTCAGCTCACTGGAGTCCCAGCGCGGCGACCTGGGACCTGGGTAGGGCATCGCCCACTCCGCGATAGCGCTCCAGCGCTGTGCCGCTGCCGAAGCCGAGATTCTGGGCGGTCCCCGACAGGAAACGCCGCTCCAGGCCCGCTGGTAGGCCGATGAGGACGGGTCGACGGTGCAGCCTGGAGAAAAGCTGCCTCTCCGACCAGGTAGGGACCCTAGAAAAGCAATTTCCCCCTTTTGCTCCCACATAAAAAAGGCTAGAACTCCAGAACAAAAAACTCAAATAACTAAAAATAAAAAAAAGAGAGAAAAAAACAGACAGCTGCAGGCTGGGCAGCCATACCATACAGGACGGCCCCTAATTGGGATCGAACCCAGGTCTCCGGTGCTGCAAGCTCTGTAAGGCAGCAACTCTACCGCTGCGCCACCGTGCCACCCGAATTCCTCTCGCTATTTTTGCTGCAAAATTTTTGTGAAATTCGGAGAGGAATATTTGAGGAACATTCAAGCCAAGATGCTTGTTAACAGAGATTGGAAAATACTTTTCATGAAAAAGATCTATTAAATCATTAACTTAATGGCCCCAACAGGCACCCTGGCGCTAATGATGCCAATTATTGTTGAAGGCCATCTGATCACACGACATACCCTCATTTCATGCCCGCAGTGGATTCGAGCGGTCTGACATTGTCGGGCTTGTTGGCAGCGGCATCCTTTTCCAGTCTGAGACCCTTTCATCTTTGCCCTTTGCCTCTGAACCATGCAATGAATCGACTTTGGAAGGAATTGAAACTAATGTCATAATGTCTTGGTCTTGAAACGTTCAAGCTATTTTTTATACAATAATAGTTTTTGATGCGTCATCATAAAGGCACAGTGGTAGAGTGGCTGCCTCACAGTGCCTGAGACCCGGGTTTGAACCTAACCACGGGTGCTGTGTGTGTGTGTGTGCGTGTGCGTGTGCGGTGTGCGTGTGTGTGTGTGTGTGTGTGTGTGTGTGTGTGTGTGTGTGTGTATATGTGCGCGGAGTTTGCACGTTCTCCCTGTGACCGCGTGGGTTTCCTCCGGGTGCTCCGTTTTCCTTCCACACCCCAAAGACGTAGGTTAATCGGCCTGGGTAAATTGCCTTTGTGTGTAGGGAGTGGAGGATAAAGTGGGATAACATAGAGCCAGCGTGAACGGGTGATCGATGGTCGGCATGGACCCGGTGGGCTGAAGGGCCTGTTTCAATGCCGCATATTTTTGCACGTTCTCACTGTGAGAGTGTGGATTTCCTCCGGGTGCTCCGGTTTCTTCCCACATCCCAGAGGCAGGTTAATTGGCCTCTGTAAATCGCCCCTGGTGTACAGGGAGGGGGTGGGAACGTGCGATAACTAATGTGAATGGGTGGCCGATGGTCGGCGTGGACTCAGTGAGCCGAAGGGCCCCGTTTCCATGTTGTATCTCTAAAGTAAAGTAAAATAAACTACTCGGGTAACAACTGAAGAAGATCGCACACGCATCAATGATCAGTTAAATTCATTTTAGTGGTGTGCAGTTGATTTGTGTGGGGGTTCAGACAAAGGTAGATGTCCCCTCTCTTTGTCCAGAGGGGCAGCACAATCACTAATATACGTCTCAGTAGAATAGGCAGATGGAGACTATTAAATGACACAATGTGCTGGATAACTCAGTGGGTCAGGCAGCATCTCTGGACAACATGGATAGGTGATGTTTCGGATCGGGACCCTCCTTCAGATGGATTGTGGGTGGGGGTGGGGGTTGGGGTTGGGGGAACTAAGCTGTAAGAAAGAGGGGATAGGAATAAGTGTGAGAAGTAATAGGTGGCTACAGGCGAGGGGAGGAGAGGGTGTGCCACTGAATACCACACTTGAAGTTCCACAGGTGTACAGTGGAGAGCACATCGACTGGCCTCGTTCGACAACTCAAACAACCAGGAGCGAAGAAGTCTGCAACAACTGGTGAACACTGCCCAGCCCATCACGGGTTCTGACCTCCCCACCATCGAAGGGATCAACAGGAGTCGCTGCCTCGAAAAATGCAGCCAGCATCATCAGAGACCCACACCACCCCGGCCACGCTCTCATCTCACCCCTACCATCTGGAAGAAGATGTAGGAGCCTGAAAACTGTAATGTCCAGGTTCAGGAACAGCTTCTTTCCTACAGCCATCAGGCAATTAAATACTACAACCTCCAAATAAGCTCTGAACCACAGGCTTGGGGGCGAAGATGCGAAGGGGGTGACTGATTGTGGGGGGAAGAAAGATGGAAGAGAGGAGGGGCAGGACAAAGCCTGGCAAATAATAGGTGCGTACAGTTGAGAAGGGGGTTTCGATAGGCAAATGGTTGGCTAAAGGCAACAAAGTGGCATGATAGTGCAGTGATAGAGTTGCTGCCTTAACCACCAGAGACCCGAGTTCGATTCTGACTACCAGTGCTGTCAGTACAGATTTGGACCTTCTCCCTGTGACCGTGTGGGTTTTCTCCAGGTGCTCTGGTTTCCTCCCACATTCCATACAGCATGGAAACAGACCCTTCAGCCCAACTTGCCCACACCGACCAACATGCCCCATCTACACTAATACCACCTGCCTGTGTTTGACCCGTATCCTTCTAAACCTGTCCCATCCATGTACCTGGTACCTTGACAGGTTAGCAAGCAACAAAAGCTTTTCATTGTACTTCGATAAACATGACCGTAAACTAAACTAAACTAAACTAAATTATGTCCAAATGTATTTTTAATGATAGTACCTGCTTCAGCTACTTCCTCTGGCAGCTCGTTCCATTATACCTACCACCCTTTGTGTAAAAAAGGTTGCCCCTCAAGTTGCTATTAAATCTATCCCGTCACCTTGCCTGGTGGTGTCACTTGTCCCTGGTGTATAGAATAGTGCTCATGTACGGAGTGATCGCTGGTTGGCACAGACTGGGTGGGCCGAAGGGCCTGTATCCCTGCTGTATCGCTAAAGACTAAAGTGCATGAGAAACCAGGACCTTCATCAATTGCCCGACGAATCAAATCTCAGAACTCAAAAGATTTCTTCATCTACATGGAATAAATCTTCTTAGAAATAAAAAAAGAATTACTTATATGAATTAAACATTTCCCTTTGCAACCACTTTGGATTGTTGTGTTAGGAGAGATAATTTAACAAGATTATTTGATCAGGAAGCAATTTTACAAGGTAATAGATCAGAAAAGCAGAAGCTATTTACATTTAAATATACCCTGTAGAAATAGCAAAAATGAATAAATGACAAACAATCTTAATTCAAGGTAAGGAGTTCTCTTTTTTATTATATTTCTCACTTGGGTGGCTCGTAATTTGTCACTACAATCAGTTTTCATCAAATGTTTAGTTCATTTCACAGTGCAATGCAAGGTAGATTATTAGTACAAAGCCATACTTTCATTACAAATTCTGTCTGATTTATTTTTATTATCCGAGGGATCGTGGCCAAGGCCAGAGATAATTGCTCATCTCTAATTGCCCTTGAGATGGTGGCGGTAAATTGGCTTCTTCGACCGCTCCAATCCAGCGCAATGGCACAGCTGGTGGAACTGGTGCCCAACAGGGCCAGAGACCCAGGTTTGAACCTCATAAGTTGTGGGCAGCCACGGTGGCGCAGCGGTACAGTTGCCACCTTACAGCGCTTGCAGCGCCGGAGACCCGGGTTTGATCCCGACTATGGGTGCTGTCTGTACGGAGTTTTGTGCCTCCTGGTGTGTGACAAGTCAACGGGAAAATGTGATAACACTAATATAGAACAAGTGTGAAAGTGTGATTAGTAGTCAGTGTGGGCTTGATGGGCTGAAGGGCCTGTCTCCATGCTGTATCTCCCAAAACTAAAACAAATCCTTTTGGAGATGTTTAATTTAGTTCGCAATAAAAAGGAACTACAGATGCTGGTTTATACCGCTGACAAGAAAGGTTTAGAGGAATATGAATGAAATACAGGCAAATTTGGGTGTCAGTGGTTATGGGGAGAAGGCTGGAGAATGCGGTTGAAAGGGAGCGATAGATCAGCCATGATTGAATAGCGGAGTAGACTTGATGGGGGAAACGGCCTAATTATGCTCATAGAACTTATGAAATGGGATGAGCTTGATTGGGGCATCTTGGTCAGCATGGACAAGTTGGACCAAAGGACCTGGTTTTGTGCTGTAGAACTCTATTACTATAGACTCCATGATGAACATGTTATGTACTCACTACTGTTAATGTGCAACGTTTTGGTTGCTCCATTATGTGAAGGATGTGGAAGCTTTGGAGAGGGTGCAGATAAAGTTTACAAGACTGCTGTCTGATTAGTGGATATTAGCTACAAGGAGAAGTTGTTTACCCTTAACATTTTTTATTTATTTTTAATTTATTCCTACGGCTGTATGGGAAAGAGCATTTCGTTATCTAAGTACTTATACTATGGACAATGACAATAAAGTTGAATCAAATCAAATCATATCAAACATCAGAGGTTGAGAGATGAAACGTAGAAGTATATAAAATTATGAGAGGCATAGATAAGGTAGACAGTCAAAACCTTTTTTCTAGGTTAGAAAGGTCAAATACTAGAGGCCATAGTTTAAGGTGAGAGGGGCAAAGTTTAGTTTAGTTTAGTTTTAATTTAGAGATACAGCGCAGGAACAAGCCCTTTGGCCCACCGATTCTGCGCCGACCAGCGATCCCCGCACATTAACTCTATCCTACACACACTAGGGAAAATTTACAATATGACCAAGACAATTAACATACAAATCTGCAGGTCTTTGGAGTGTGGGAGGAAACTGGAACTCCTGGGGAAAACCCACGTAGGTCACGGGGAGAACGTACAAACTCTATACAGACAGCACCCAAAGTCAGGATCAAACCTGGATCTCTGGCGCTGTAATGCAGCAACTCTACTGCTGCGCCACCGTGCCACTCGTTAAAAGAGGTGTGCGGGGCAAGTTTATTACACTGAAAGTGGTGGATGCCTGGAACAAGCTGCCAGGGGTGGTGGAGGTGGCAGATACGATAGTGGCATTTAAGAGGCTTTTAGATCAGCTTTTAGATGAGCTCATGGATATGCACGGATATGAATGTTGTGCAGGCAGAGGAGATACATCGGCATCATGTTAGGCTGGGACATTGTGAGCCAAAGGACCTGTTCCTGCCCTTCGCTGCACCGTACATTCCCTGTTCAGTTCAAGCACGCTGCACCTTTCATTCTCATGGCCGCGTGTACTATGTCTCATTCCTGCTCCCGTTTTGTAACGCCTTTTATTCTCATTGCTAGCGTATGATAAGTCTCATCCCCACTGCCAGTGTCTCACCACCAATATACAATGCTCACTACCAATGTGTAGTACGGTAGTTTAATGGGACTGTCCCACTTAGGCGACTCTTTAGGCGACTGCCACTGACTAGTTTTAATGGAATTCACCTACGACACCTGGCGACAACCTATGACAGGACCTACGACAACCTATGACAACCTACAACAGCAGAAAATTGTCATCACTGTCGACGAAAAATTTTCAACATGTTGAAAAATTTGCGGCAGTCGCCTGGAGTCGCCCAAAAAGTCGCCTGTAGGACAGGCCCATAAATGTTGCCCTTCCGGTCAGTGGAGAGACAATCATCAACTGAGTCAACATGTACGAAGGATCTTTACCAAAGCCAATTAACCTACAAACCCGTTGTCGGAAGGATCTGCAGATGCTGGTTTACAACAAAGATGCTGGAGTAACTCAGCGGGACAGGTAGCATCTCTGGAGAGAAGGAATGGGTGACGTTTCGAGTCGAGACCCTTCTTCAGACTGAGAGTCAGGTGTCAGGGAAACTAGAAGGTTCAAAACCAATCAGAGCCGGCCTCTCTGAGGCGGCACGGTGGCACAGCTGTAGACAGCACCAGAGACCCAGGTTCGATCCTGACTACGGGTGCTGTCTGTCCAGAGTTTGTATGTTCTCCAGGTGACCGTGTGGGTTTTCTCCAGGTGCTCCAAACACGGACAGGTTTGCAAGTTGTTGGTTGATTGGCTTTGGTAAGAATTGTAAATTGTCCCGAGTGTGCAGGTTAGTGTTAACGTACGTGGATTGCTGGTCGACTCAGACTCAGTGGGCTGAAGGCAGCTCTCAACTAGGCTAAAGTAAAGCATGTTTTTAAGATGCCGATTTGTTCTAAACCTTTTCATACCTCATGTTTCCCCCTCCGCTGATTCTCAGTCCGAAGAAGGGTCTCGACCCGAACCGTCACCTATTCCTTTTCTCCAGAGATGCTGCCTGACCCGCTCAGTTGTTCCAACATTTTGTGTCTGCCAACTGAGGCAAGGTGATGCTCAATAGCTGTTCCATATTCTACGGCCAGAACCATTGACAAGCTCAGTCCTTCTCTGCCTCTGAGCACCTCTCCTTGTGACATCTGCAATCTTTAAAATCAGTTAAAGACAATTGAATTCACACTGTGCACTGATGGTAGCCAATGTATTCTAACAAAAGGCATTAACACTAATTAAGCGGTTATGCATAGTCAAAATGGCACTGAGTTTTCTTTGAAAGGATTAACACTTTCCTCACTAATATGTGCCCACTGGGGTCGGCACGGTAGCGCAGCGGTAGAGTTGCTGCCTTACAGCATCGGGGACCCGGGTTCGATCCTGACTACAGGTGCTGTCTGTACGGAGTTTTACATTCTCCCCATGACCGCGTGGGTTTTCTCCGGGTGCTTGGGTTTCCTCCCACACTCCAAAGACATAGAGGTTTGTAGGTTGGCAAAAAATGCTGGAGTAATTCAGAGGGACAGGCAGCATCTCTGGAGAGATTGAATGGGTGACGTTTCCGGTCGAGACGTCACCCATTCCTTCTATCCAGAGATGCTGCCTGTCCCTTTGAGTTACTCCAGCATTTTGTGTCTATCATCCGTTTAAACCAACATCTGCAGATCCTTCCAACAACAGGTTTGTAGGTTAATTGGCTTTGGTAAAGATTGTAAATTGTTCCTTGTGTTTAGGACAGTGGTAGTGTAATATGGATCGCTGGTTGGTGCGGACTAGGTGAGCCGAAGGAGCCTGTTTCCGTGCTGTGTCTCTAAACTAAACTAAACTAAACTAAAGTATAATGGTCATGATACTGCCTGCCTATTGTATTCTTACATTATGTGATGAGCCTGGTAGAGAAACAACAAATTGGACAGCAGAAATAGATATTCATAGATATCCTTCACAGGTGGTGTTTCAATCCTTCTTCCCTCTTTTCTTCCATTAGCTATCTAACCTACATAGTTTAAACATTTAAGCTAATAGACAATAGACAATATGTGCAGGAGTAGGCCATTCGGCCCTTCGAGCCAGCACCGCCATTCAATATGATCATCGCTGATCATCCACAATCAGTATCCCGTTCCTGCCTTCTCCCCTTATCCCCTGACTCTGCTATCTTTAAGAGCGCTATCTAGCTCTCTCTTGAAAGTATCCAGAGAACCTGCCTCCACTGCCCTCTGAGGCAGAGAATTCCACACTCACAACTCTCTGTGTGAAGAAGTGTTTCCTCGTCTCCGTTCTAAATGGCTTACTCCTTATTCTTAAACTGTGGCCCCTGGTTCTGGACTCCCCCAACATCGGGGACATGTTTCCTGCTTCTAGCGTGTCCAAACACTTAATAATCTTATATATTTCAATAAGATCCCCTCTCATCTTTCTAAACTCCAGAGTGTACAAGCCCAGCCACTCCATTCTCTCAGCATAAGACAGTCCTGCCATCCAGACAAGGAGTTTGTAAGCTTTCCCCATGACTGGCACGGTGGCGCAGTGGTAGAGTTGCTGCCTTAGAGCGCTTCCAGCGCCAGAGACCCGGGTTCGATCCCGACTATGGGTGCTGTCTGTACAGAGTTTGTACTTTCTCCCCATGACCGCCTGGGTTTTCTCCGAGATCTTCGGTTTCCTCCCACACTCCAAAGACGTACAGATTTGTAGGTTAATTGGCTTTGTATCAATATAAAATTGTCCCGTGTGTGTAGGATAGTGTTAATGTGCGGGGCCGCACGCTGGTCGGCGTGGACCCGGTGTGCCGAAGGGCCTGTTTCCGTGCTGTATCTCTAAACTAAAGGAACTAATCTTTGAGACACAAAGAAAACATAAAGTGCTGGCGGTTAGGCAGCATCTGTTGAGGGAACGGATAGGCCAGGTTTCTAGTCAGGACTCAGGATCCTTCTTCAGACTGGGCAAGACTGGATCGGAACAAGTGAGGGGAAGCAGTCAGAGAGGGGGACCGTGTAACAGAGATGTGAGGGGCAATGTTTTACAATAGAGGGTGGTGAGGATCTAGAACGCACTGCCAGGTGTGTTGGTGCAGGCAGATACGATCATGGCATTTAAGAGGCTTTTAGATAGACACATGGATATGTTGGGGCTGGAGGAATGTGGATGATGTTCAGGCAGATGAGATCAGTTCAGGTAGGCATCATGTTCGGCACAAACATTGTGGGCAGAAGGGCCCATTCCAGTGCTGTACTGTTCAATGTTTAGTTTAGTTTAGAGATACAGTGCCGAAGCAGGCCCTTTGGCCCACCGAGCCCGCACTGACCAGCGATCTTCGCACATCAACACTATCCTACACACACTAGGAATGATTTACACTTATACCCAGCCAAATTACCTACAAACCTGTACGTCTTTGGAATGTGGGAGGAAACCGAAGATCTCAGAGGAAACCCACGCTGGTCACGGGGAGAACGTACAAACTCCGTACTGACAGCACCCGTAGTCGGGATCGAACCCGGGTCACCGGCGCTGAAAGCACAGTATGGCAGCAACTCTACCGCTGCGCCACCGTGCCGCTACATGTTCTATATACATACGTTCTATGTTGATGCTGCCTCATCCTGCCATCCTCGGTAAATCAAGGTGTCTGTCAACAACTTTCACCCCATCTTGTCTCTGTTGCCTCCCAGCTTTCTGTTCATTCAGAGGCTGTTGTGTTCCTACAAGCCTTTGCTTCATTACATTATCTGAGAGCGTGCAGAGGCCACAGAGAGATTTACAAACCATTAAAAGAAAATACAATGTCAAGAAATGCTTTTTTTATTTTCCTTTTTAGAAATAATTTCCTATTCATCAAAGCAGCAATAATGTAATCTTTGAATGCTGTCAAATTTATGATCGGTACTGTGATATTTCTTAAAAAATGAATTCACAGCATTGCCTGTCTTTTATTGCTAAATGTATGAGTTTGTACCCAGTAGAGACCAAACAGCAATCTAAGATCACAAGTGACACACTGATGTATCGAAAGATAAACACTTCCATTTGTATAGCTTCTTATAGAATAACTCAAGGGCTTCAGCTGCCAAAATATGTTTGGACTGCAGTTATATTCACTGGGACACCAGTTCCCTGCGGGCGACACTGTGGCACAGTGGTTGAGTTGGTGCTTTACAGCGCCAGAGACCCGTGTTCGATCCCGACTACGGGTGCTTGTCTGTACGGAGTTTGTACGTTCTCCCCGTGACCGGGTGCTCCGGTTTCCTCCCCCACTCTTAAAGACGTACAGGTTTGTAGCCTAATTGGCTTGGTATAAATGTATAATTGTAAAACTGTCCCTGGTGTGTGTAGGCTAGTGTTAATGTGCAGGGATCGTTGGCCGGTGCAGGCTCGGTGGGCCGAAGGGCCTGTTTCCCTGCTGTATCTCTACAATAAACAAAACTAAAGCTGCCGAAATATATTTGAACTGTAGTGATATTCACAGGGGCACCAGCTCTTTTGACCTAGTAAGATTTTGTTTATATTGCAATAATTCGACTGAACCACTAACGTGACACATTAGACTCATTCTCACCCCGGTCATTCCTTCTCCCCACTCCTGTTGGCCAGAAGATACAGAAGCTTGAAACCATGCACCACGGAACTCAGGAATTTGGATGTTGTCCCTGTGATCGCGTGGGTTTTCTCCGGCTGCTCCGGTTTCCCCCCACAATCCAAAGACCTGCAGGTTTGTAGGTTCATTGACTTCAATAAATTGTCACTGTTGGAGATACAGTGCGGAAATTGGCTCTTCGGCCCATCAAGCACGTGCCGGCCGACCAGCGTTCCCCGCACACTAGCACCCTATTCTACACACTTGCGGCAATTTACTATTTTTACCAAAGCCAATTAACTTCCAAGCATAAGGCCTGGATAGAGTGGATGTGGAGAGGATGCTTCCACTCGTCGGAGTCTTGGATCAGAGGGCACAGCCTCAGAGTAAAAGGAAAGATATGGGGAGGACATTTCTTCAGTCAGAGGGTGGTGAAGCTGTGGAATTAATTGCCACGGAAGGCTGTGGAGGGCAAGTCCATGGATATTTTTATGATAGAGGTAGATTGGTTCTTGAGTTCTCCTGGTGCCAGATATTATGTGGAGAAGGCAGGAGAATGGGGAGAGATAGATCAACGATGATTGAATGGCGGAGTAGACTTGATGGGCTGAATTGCCTAATTCTGCCCCTATCGCTTATGAACACATGAGGCGTGATCATGAATGGCCCCACTACCTGTCAGTGACGTTGGAGACAAACCTGGAGGGATAAATGCGGCACAGTGGTGTAGCGGTTGACCCACTGCTTTACAGCGCCAGAGACTTGACTCCGATCCCGACTACGGGTGCTGACTGTACGGAGTTTGCACGTTCTCCCTGTGACCATGTGGGATTTTACCGAGATCTTCGGTTTCCTCCCACACTCCGGAGACATACAGGTTTGTAGGTTAATTGGTTTGGTATAATTGTAAATTGTCCCTGGTGTGTGTAGGATAGCGTTCATGCGCAAACTCAGAGGGCTGAAGGGCCCGTTTCCCCGCTGTATCTCTAAACTAAGCTAAACTATACTAGACATTGTTAAAGGCAGCAGCAGCAGCAGCTGGCATATCAACCCGTCCAAAAGCAAAACACTGCAGACGCCAGAAATATGATATAACACAACTCCCTGTCAGCAGCTCCTGAAGCACAGGAGGAACCTTGAACCCATCAGACCAAACCTCTGGGCACACGCATTCCAGAGCTGCCTAATTAATGGCGGACATGAATTATTCATGCCCAGATTACATAACTATTACTCTTCATTAAGTGATTTGCATATTGCCTGCTGCATAAATATTCATCTCATTACGTTGTTGCATAACTTGAGGGGAGAGAAAATAACAAGAGTCAAATGTCAAGGCAGACACAAAAATGGTGGAGTAACTCAGCGGGTCAGGCAGCGTCTCCAGAGAAAAGGAATACAGTAGGTGATGTTTCGGGTCGAGACCTTTTCAAGAGGGAGTTAGATTTAGCTCTTGGGACTAGAGGAATCAAGGGATATGGGGAAAAAGCAGGAACGGGGTACTGATTTTAGATGATCAGCCATAATCATATTGAATGGTGGTGCTGGCCCGATGGGCCGAATGGCCTACTCCTGCACCTATTTTTCTATGTTCCTATGTTTTCTATGTTTCTTCAGACTGAGAGTCTGGGGGGAGGGTGGAATGAGAGATATTGGACAAATGAATGGAAGATATCAAGAACGCAATGATGATTAGTGTCTCGTTTCCCTGACTCTCAGTCTGAAGAAGGGTCTCCACCCAAAACTTCACCTATTCCTTTTCTCCAGAGATGCTGCCTGACCTGCTGAGTTACTCCAGCATTTTGTGTCTATCTCTGGTGTAAAGCAGCATCTGCAGTTCATTTATACACAGTACTGAGGGAATGCTGTATAGTTGGAAGTCCTGAGGTTTGTTGAGATATGAAACCAACAACCCCTGTCTATTCTCTGAGACCCCACTACATTATTTCAAAGAAGAACGAGGGGAGGTGAAATAAGACCTCATTGCATTATTTTCAAAGATCAATGAAAGGCGGAGTCCACAATGGTCCATTGTTGGTTGTGGGTTAGGTGATAACGTGTTACGGTCAGTAAGAATTTCATTGAAGCCAGCCACAAAATGCTGGAGTAACTCAGTGGGACAGGCAGCATCTCTGGAGAGAAGGAATGGGTGACGTTTCGGGTCGAGACCATTCATTTTTGTTCTGTTCGTGGCGTGGACAATAACTGTGGTATCAGAGAGAGTTGTCTGATCCAGTTATGTCACCAAACATGCACTAAAACAATGTTTCTTTTAGGTTAAGTGTGCAAGCTCGAGTTAAAGTTGGTAATTTGAACACAGTGTGGTAGTGTTACTACACAGAGCTTTTATCTATGTTTACAACAACATTCTCTTGACTGTGGTCTAACCAAGTTATGCTTGAAACTGTTATAGTCTCGTAGAGTGATACAGCATGTAAACAGGCCCTTTTTCCCAGCTTGCCCACACCGACCAACATGTACCATCTACACTAGTCCCACCTGCCAGTGCTTGGCCCATATCCCTCTAAACCTGTCCTAGCCAAGTACCTGTCTAAATGTTGCTTAAATGTTGCCTGCCTCAACGACCTCCTCTGGCAGCTCATTCCACATACCCACCACCCTTTGTGGAAAAAGGTTACCCCTCAGGTTCTCATTAAATCTTCCCCCACCCCCACCTTAAACCAATGCCCTCTGGTTCTCGATTCCCCTGCTCTGGGAAAGTGGCTCTGTTAGGTAGACAAAAATGCTGGAGAAACTCAGCGGGTGCGGCAGCATCTATGGAGCGAAGGAAATAGGCAACGTTTTGGGCCGAATACCCTTCTTCAGAATGAAGTCTGATCAGTTTCTCCAGCACTTTTGTCTACCTTCGATTTTCCAGCATCTGCAGTTCCTTCTTAAACAAGTGAGTCTGTTAGTTTGTCCGATCTATTCTTTACGAGGATGTTAGAAACATAGAAACATAGAAATTAGGTGCAGGAGTAGGCCATTCGGCCCTTCGAGCCTGCACCGCCATTCAATATGATCATGTCTGATCATCCAACTCAGTATCCCGTACCTGCCTCTCTCCATACCCCCTGATCCCCTTAGCCACAAGGGCCACATCTAACTCCCTCTTAAATATAGCCAATGAACTGGCCTCAACTACCCTCTGTGGCAGAGAGTTCCAGAGATTCACCACTCTCTGCGTGAAAAAAGTTCTTCTCATCTCGGTTTTAAAGGATTTCCCCTTTATCCTTAAGCTGTGACCCCTTGTCCTGGACTTCCCCAACATCGGGAACAATCTTCCTGCATCTAGCCTGTCCAACCCCTTAAGAATTTTGTAAGTTTCTATAAGATCCCCTCTCAATCTTCTAAATTCTAGAGAGTATAAACCAAGTCTATCCAGTCTTTCTTCATAAGACAGTCCTGTCATCCCAGGAATCAGTCTGGTGAACCGTCTCTGCACTCCCTCTATGGCAATAATGTCCTTCCTCAGATTTGGAGACCAAAACTGTACGCAATACTCCAGGTGTGGTCTCACCAAGACCCTGTACAACTGCAGTAGAACCTCCCTGCTCCTATATTCAAATCCTTTTGCAATGAAAGCTAACATACCATTCGCTTCCTTTACTGCCTGCTGCACCTGCATGCCTACCTTCAATGACTGGTGTACCATGACACCCAGGTCTCGCTGCATCTCCCCCTTTCCCAATCGGCCACCATTTAGATAATAGTCTGCTTTCCCGTTTTTGCCACCAAAATGGATAACCTCACATTTATCCACATTATACTGCATCTGCCAAACATTTGCCCCACTCACCCAGCCTATCCAAGTCACCTTGCAGTCTCCTAGCATCCTCCTCACAGCTAACACTGCCCCCCAGCTTAGTGTCATCCACAAACTTGGAGATATTGCCTTTAATTCCCTCATCCAGATCATTAATATATATTGTAAATAGCTGGGGTCCCAGCACTGAGCCTTGCGGTACCCCACTAGTCACTGCCTGCCATTGTGAAAAGGACCCGTTTACTCCTACTCTTTGCTTCCTGTTTGCCAGCCAGTTCTCTATCCACATCAATACTGAACCCCCAATGCCGTGTGCTTTAACTTTGTATACTAATCTCTTATGTGGGATCTTGTCGAAAGCCTTCTGGAAGTCCAGATACACCACATCCACTGGTTCTCCCCTATCCTCGCTACTAGTTACATCCTCGAAAAATTCTATAAGATTCGTCAGACATAATTTACCTTTCGTAAATCCATGCTGACTTTGTCCAATGATTTCACCACTTTCCAAATGTGCTGCTATCCTATCTTTAATAACTGACTCTAGCAGTTTCCCCACTACCGATGTTAGACTAACTGGTCTGTAATTCCCCATTTTCTCTCTCCCTCCCTTCTTAAAAAGTGGGGTTACGTTTGCTACCCGCCAATCTTCAGGTAACTACTCCAGAATCTAAAGAGTTTTGAAAGATTATTACTAATGCATCCACTATTTCTGGAGCTACTTCCTTAAGTACTCTGGGATGCAGCCTATCTGGCCCTAGGGATTTATCGGCCTTTAATCCATTCAATTTACCCAACACCACTTCCCGGCTAACCTGGATTTCACTCAATTCCTCCAACTCCTTTGACCCGCGGTCCCCTGCTATTTCCGGCAAATTATTTATGTCTTCCTTAGTGAAGACGGAACCAAAGTAGTTATTCAATTGGTCCGCCATATCCTTGTTCTCCATGATCAACTCACCTGTTTCTGACTGCAAGGGACCTACATTTGTTTTAACTAATCTCTTTCTTTTCACATATCTATAAAAACTTTTGCAGTCAGTTTTTATGTTCCCTGCCAGTTTTCTTTCATAATCTATTTTTCCTTTCCTAATTAAGTCCTTTGTCCTCCTCTGCTGGTCTCTGAATTTCTCCCAGTCCTCCGGTATGCTGCTTTTTCTGGCTAATTTGTACGCATCATCCTTCGCTTTGATACTGTCCCTGATTTCCCTTGTTATCCATTACTTCCCTGATTTATTCTTTTTCCAAACTGGTATGAACAATTTTTGTAGTTCAACCATGCAGTCTTTAAATGTCTTCCATTGCATATCCACCGTCCACCCTTTTAGAATTAATTGCCAGTCAATCTTGGCCAATTCACGTCTCATATCCTCAAAGTTACCTTTCTTTAAGTTCAGAACCATTGTTTCTGAATTAACAATGTCACTCTCCATCCTAATGAAGAACTCAACCATATTATGGTCACTCTTGCCCAAGGGGGCACGTACAACAAGATTGCTAACTAACCCTTCCTCATTACTCAATACCCAGTCTAAAATAGCCTGCTCTCTCGTTGGTTCCTCTACATGTTGATTTAGATAACTATCCCGCATACATTCCAAGAAATCCTCTTCCTCAGCACCCCTGCCAATTTGATTCACCCAATCTATATGTAGATTGAAGTCACCCATTATAACTGTTTTGCCTTTGTCGCACGCATTTCTAATTTCCTGTTTGATACCATCTCCAACTTCACTACTACTGTTAGGTGGCCTGTACACAACACCCACCAGCGTTTTCTGCCCCTTAGTGTTTTGCAGCTCTACCCATACCGATTCCACATCCTCCAAACTAATGTCCTTCCTTTCCATTGCATTAATCCCCTCCCTAATCAGTAATGCTACCCCACCTCCTTTTCCTTTCTGTCTATCCCTCCTGAATATTGAATATCCCTGGATGTTCAGCTCCCAGCCTTGGTCACCCTGGAGCCATGTTTCCGTGATCCCAACTATATCATAGTCATTAATAGCTATCTGCACATTCAACTCATCCACCTTATTATGAATGCTCCTTGCATTGAGACACAAAGCCTTCAGGCTTGTTTTTACAACACTCTTACCCCTTATACAATTATGTTGAAAAGTGGCCCTTTTTGATTTTTGCCCTGTTTTGTCTGCCTGCCACTTTTACTTTTCACCTTGCTACCTATTTCTTCTACCCTCATTTTACACCCCTCGGTCTCTACGCTCACACATTTAAGAAACCCTTTCCCTTTAACTCCATCCTCCACTATCCCATTCAACACCCCACCCCCCTTATTCAGTTTAAAGCCACCCGTGTAGCAGTGGCAAACCTGCCTGCCAGAATGTTGGTCCCACACCTGTTAAGATGCAATCCGTCCCTTTTGTACAGTTCCCCCTTACCCCAAAACAGATCCCAGTGATCTAAGAATCTAAATCCCTGCCCCGTGCACCAGTTCCTCAGCCACACGTTCAGGTCCCGTATCTCCCTGTTCCTGCCCTCGCTAGCACGGGGAACTGGAACCAAACCGGAGATGACAACCCTGGAGGTCCTGCTTTTCAACATTTTTCCGAGGTCTCTAATGTTGCCAGGACTAGAGGGTGTGAGCTATTGGGAGAGGTTGTGTACGCTGGGTCTCTATTCCATGGAGCATAGGAGGATGAGGGGAGATCTTGTAGAGTTGTACAAAATCATGAGAGGAATAGATTGGGTAGATGCACAAAGTCTTTTACCCAGAGTAGAGGAATCGAGGACCAGAGGACATAGGTTCAAGGTGAAGGGAAAAAGATTTAATAGGAATCCGAGGGGTAATTTTTTCACACACAGGGAACAAGCTACCAGAGGAGGTAGTTGAGGTTGGGACTATCCCATCGTTTAAGAAACAGTTGGACAGGTACATGGATAGGACAGGTTTAGCGGGATATGGACCAAGCGCAGGCAAGTGGGACTAGGGTAGCTGGCACATTGTTGGCCGGTGTGGGAGAGTTGGGCCGAAGGGCCTGTTTCCACACTCTATGACACTAGGACAGGACACAATTCCTCCCATGATTTTGTACACCTCTGTAAGATCATGTCATGTAGGTAACACTTCAGCAATTTTACGGACACGGCTTTTTTCCTGCCCCACCTTCATGATGAAAGTCTGGTGCGAGTGTCAAGAATGCCACAACCTCACTGTGTCATTGTGGACAGAGATACGATAAAATATGGGTGAAACACTCCACACTGTGGCCCAGCTGATAGAGTTGTTGCCTCACAACACCAGCTACCCGGGTTCAATCCTGACAATGAGTTCTGCTTGTGTAGAGTTTGCACGTTCGCCCTGTGGACCACGTGGATTTCCTCCGGGTGCTCTGGTTTCCTCCCACTTCCCAAAGATGATACAATAAGGGTTAGGGTTGATTTCCCTGGAGGGAAATTAGTCATAAAACACAAGATACATGAAACATGAAATTCAAGTGATGGGTGGAAAGGATTGGGGATGGGCGAAGATTGGGGAGAGGGTGAGGGGAGTCAGTCTACCCCATGGCACAAGGGGGAGGAGTTGTACAGTTTGATAGCCGCAGGATCTCTTGTGACGTTCTGTGCTGCATCTTGGTGGAACCAGTCTGTTGCTGAAGGTGCTCCTCAGGTTGACCAGTGTGTCATGGAGGAGGTGAGCTGTATTGTCCAAGATGCTCTGCAGTTTGAGGAGCATCCTCCCCTCCAAGACCACATCCCATGAATCCAACACCACCCCCAGGACGGAGCCAGCCTTCCTGATGAGTTTGTTAATCCTGTTGGCGTCTGCGGTCTTCGACCTGCTGCCCCAGCACACGGCAGTGAAGAAGATGACACTGGTCACCACCGATTGGTAGAACATCTGCAGCATCTTACTGCAGATGTTGAAGGAGTGAAGCCTTTTCAAAAAGTACAGCCTGCTCTGTCCCTTCTTGTACAGGGCCTCAGCCTTCCTGGACAAGACCTGCAGGTTTGTAGATTAATGGGCCCATGTAAGTTGTCCCTGGTGTGTAGGGAGTGGACGAGAAAATTAGATAACATAGAATCAGTGTGTCTAGGCACTCCCTGACTTGCGTATATGCGATATGTAAACAAGTCAAGTCAAGTCAAGTCAAGTATATTCGTCACATACACATAGGAGATGTGCAGTGAAATGAAAAGTGGCAATGCTCGCGGACTTTGTGCAAAAAGACAAACAAACAAACAACCAAACAAACTATAAACACAATCATAAACACGCATAAACTCGCACTTACGTAAGCGATTCTTTAACCCACTAGATTCATTCATTCATACATTCATTCATTCATACAATCATACAATCATTTATTCAATCATTCATTCATTCATACATTCAACCATTCACTCATTCACTTATTCATTCATTCATGAAGTTGAGGGCCTAAACTATATGTATCAATAACAAGGTAAATTAAACATTTTCACTAATGCCAGCTTGTTGTAGAGTAATAAGACTTAACCATCTAATCTCGGAGCTGCCTGCGATAACTTACCGGGAAAAAATGCTCCGATCGCGTGGCCTATGTATTTAACATAGTGAAGCTGCGTTCTCAATTAAGAAGCGGCCGATTCGCGAACGTGGAGCCGCGGATCGACTCCGCGGGCGGGGGGAGGGGGGAAGGCTGTACATAGCATCGTCTGTAGCGGCCGTTTCCAGGCCCCGACCATGGGAGAAAAACGGAGGAATATTCATTGCACTTTATAGGCTGCCATTGGAGTGAGAAATGGTAAGAAATGGCTGATGTTTATGTAGAAATGAATTGGTGTATGTGAAACATAGAAACATAGAACTTGAACTAATTTATCTATGGTATTAACATCAAAAAGAGGTTGAAATGTTATGAATTGAAGTCCATGCAGACTTAATGACTATGAGATGGGGGTTTTTTGTAGCCTCTGCCTGACCCTCTACAGGGAATGGTCTCCCCTGCATATATATATAGGTATAATAATATATAGTTTAAATGGACTGCAACACGGAAATATGCTGCCCATCATGTGATATGGACATTGGCCACTAGATGGTGCTTACTTTCCCGATCTCATTTTCTAATTAGTTTAATTAATTAATGTGCAACTTTCGGCAATGACGAGTTATGACTTCCTTCTCAATTATATTTCATCTAAATCTGTGGAAAATTTCATGTAGTTTGGTGACTTGGGTCACGAAAACTGGTTTCTAGACACATTTTTGATGCTAGGCCCACAGCCTAAAAAGGGTGAGTCACAGACACAGAGTCTGAAGAAAGGTCCCAACCCGAAATATCCCCCATCCTTTTTCTACAGGGGGCGCAATGGGACTGATTTAAATGCTCAATAGTGAACTGGTATGGAGTTAATGGACCAAACTCAGTCCTCTAATAATTCCACAAACCAATTCCGTTCTGTAATTCCGACAGTTTACGATTCGAGACCCAACATTTCTTTCACTGGGCCTATTGCAAATGAACCATCAGAGAATGATCACGTGCAGTATTCAACAGTGCAATTTAGTTTAGTTTGGATTAGTTTAGTTTAGTCTCATTTCAATTAGTTTCAGTTAGTTTAGAGATGCAGCATGGATACAGGCCATTCGGCCCATCGAGTCCACGATCACCCACACACTAGTTCTATCATACACACTTGGGCCAATTTTACAGAAGCCAATTAACCTACGAACATGCATATCTTTGGGATGTGGGAGGAAACCGGAGCACCCACAGAAAACCCACGCGGTCACAGGGAGAACGTGCAAACTCTGCACAGACAGCATCAGCAGTTAGGATGTAAAATGTAAAGTAACTTGTATGTATGATCATTTTTAGTCAGTGAAAAGCTGGTGCAATGCAATCATGAGGTGTAAATGGAGTCAGTGGAAGGAAGGTTGGTTTGTGTGATGGTTTGGGCTGTGACCACAATTTGGTGCAGTTACTTGCGGTCTTGGATGGAGATTTTCCCAAACCAAGCTGGGATGCATCCCAATTTACTGCTTCCGAAGGTGCATCTGTAGAAGTTGGTGAGAGTTGTAGGGGACACGCCTAACATCCTAAGCCTTCTAAGGAAGCAGAGGCGTTGGTGTGCTTTCTTGGTCGATGCTTCAATATGGGTGGTCCAGGAGAAGTTGTTGGTGATATTGGCTCCTAGGAATTTGACGTTTTCAAGCATCTCTACTTCAGCACCGTCAATGCAGACTGTGGTACGTGTACCGCTACACTTCCTGAAGTCGATCTCTGGCTCCTTTGTCTTGGTGAGAAAGGTTGTTGTCTCTATACCAGGACACAAAGTTCCCAATCACCTTCCTGTACTGCGTCTCATCAATATTTGCTAGTGTATGGGGTGAGCACTGGTCAGTGGGCCAAAGGGCCTGTTTACATGCTGTACCTCCAAAGTCAGAAGTCTATAATCTAAAAGAAAAGTTGTTACCCCATATTGCAATGCGGAGGCAGTGTCTCCATATGAGAGGAACGCTGACTTGCGTGAGGTTTACAATGAGGGTCTGGATGCCAGTTCTAAAGACTCCGCTCACAGACCCCAGCTCCAAAACGCAGACACACACACTCACAGGCACGAGCTCTGGACTTTTCCAGATCTATTGTTAAAGCATCTCACATCGAGTGAACATCAGCCATCCAGAGATTAGCTGGTCATTAAATCCCAGCCAGCCAAAAGACAAAATAATTTATAGGCATGTGCGTTACAGCGGGTCCACGCAGATGAAAGGAAATAATGATTGGGTGATTGTAACGACAAATGAGATCAAACAATTTAATTAAGTCGGGGGGACCACATTGAATATTTCCCATGATAATTCTGACAGGCAGCAGAACACAATTAAGATGGGATCATTTAGGTAATTTAGAATAGGTTTAACAGATTCAGAAAAGTGCTTTTGATATAATTAAATCCGTTCTATATTCAAGACAATTAATGGTGTCTCTTGGCTCTTGTGTCCCTGCTAGAAAATGAGTCGAGAGCATTAAAAACTGCTGTCAGAAAATGCCAGCGCATGGTTGATTAAATGTTATTATCTATTGGTTATTAAATGGAATTTGGGTAATTGCTGCCAAAGCTGGGAATATTGGAAAAGGTGCTGAAGTTTACGAAACTGAAACTTACCGAATAGTGAAAGGGTGGATGTGGAGAGGAGGTTTCCACTAGTGGGAGAGTCTAGGACTAGAGGTCACAGCCTCAGAATAAAAGGACGATCCTTTAAGGAAGGAGATGAGGAGGAATGTCTTTAGTCAGAGAGTGGTGAATCTGTGGAATTCTTTGCCACAGAAGGCAGTGGAGGCCAAGTCAATGGATATTTTTAAGGCAGAGATAGATAGATTCTTGATTAGTACGGGTGTCAGGGGTTATAGGGCAAAGGCAGGAGAATGGAGTTAGGAGGGAGAGATAGATAGACAATAAACAATAGACAATAGACAATACGTGCAGAAGTAGGCCATTCGGCCCTTTGAGCCAGCACCGCCATTCAATGTGATCATGGCTGATCATCCCCAATCAGTACCCCATGCCTGCCTTCTCCCCATATCCCCTGACTCCGCTATTTTTAAGAGCCCTCTCTAGCTCTCTCTTGGAAGCATCCAGAGAACCTGCCTCCACCGCCCTCTGAGGCAAAGAATTCCACAGACTCACAACTCTCTGTGAGAAAAAGGGTTTCCACGTCTCCATTCTAAATGGCTTACTCCTTATTCTTAAACTGTTCCGGACTCCCCCAACATCGGGAACATGTTTCCTGCCTCCAGCGTGTCCAAACCCTTAACAATCAGCCATGATTGAATGGCAAAGTAGACTTGATGGACCGAATGGCCTGTGACCACGTGGGTTTTCTCTGGGTGATCCGGTTCTATGTACAGACATCCAGGTCTTTTTTTTATTCGATGGGGAGTGTTTGCTTACATCTTCATAAGTAATAGGAGCAGAATTAGGTCATTTGGCCCATCGTCTACTCTGCCATTCAATCATGGCTGATCTATCTTTCCCTCTCAACACCATTCTCCTGCCTTATCCCCATAACCCCTAAAACCTGTACTGGTCAAGAATATATCAATCTCTGCCTTAAAAATATCCATTGGCAGCCTCAACAACTGTCAGTGGCAATGAATTCCAGATTCACACCCTCTGAAGAAACTCCTCCTTATCTCCTTCATAAAGATACGTCCTTTTAGCGTTTGAACATTTCTCGTAGGTTTTTTGTTGCTACAGTCAAGCCCTCAAGGACGGGCATGAGTGTGGGAGGTGCGGTGGTGTAGCGGGAGCACCAGCGACCCGGGTTCGATCCAGACTACAGGTGCTGTCTGTAAGGGGATTGTACGTTCTCCCCATGAACTGCGCGGGTCTTCTCTGATTTCCTCCCATACTCCAAAGACATACTATGCTAATTGGCTTCGGTAAAATTGTGAATTGTCCTAAGCGTGTGTGGGATAGTGCTAGTGTACGAGGATCGCTGGTCGGCGAGGAATCGATGGGCCAAAGGGCCTGTTTCTGTAACTAAAAACCTGTCTGAAAAGGGGACTTGACCCGAAACGTCAGTTATTCCTTTTCTCCAGGGATGCTGCCTGACCCACTGAGTTACCCCAGCTTTTTGTGTCCATCTTCGGTTTAAACCAACATCTGCAGTTCCTTCCTGCACAAACCAAAAAATCTTCCTGTGCAGCAACCCAGCAACGTAAAATTGGCAGTCAGAGTTCTTCCTCCAAGCAATCTTCTGAAAGCCCTCTTCTGGCAGAGGGTATGCATTTGCTACAGGTGCCGCCTCACGACTCCAACGCTGACAAGACCTCCGTTGGAGAATAGCAGAACCTCTTGGATGGAAGGGGCCAGTGATCGAGCAGTGGGTATGGGCACACTTGCGTTTGTCTGGCTTTGATGTGGACAGGTCCATCAGTGGAAACTGTCTGTGACTGCAGCATGTGTTGTAGCCCGGTTCTCTGCATAATGTATCTCAACGGAAAGAATATCCATTACCGGTCCCTACACTTAAAAGCATGTCGATTAAGAGCAATTTCCTCCTAAGGGCGACATAAAACATACTTGTCGGGCTTCCACGGCTTTGCTCATTGTTATTTGAAACTTACATTTTCTTTTCTTTATCTCTTTATTTGGCCCGTGCTTTTGTCAGCACCAGATTCCCCTCTATTTACCTTGATGTTACAATCCTTGTATTGCAATCTCTCTCATTCTCGGCTTTGTACCGACCTCAATGTTTCAATGTGCGGGGAAGGAACTGCAGATACTGGTTCAAACCGAAGAAAGGCGCAAAGTGCTGGAGTACCTCAGCGGGTCAGACAGCATCTCTGGAGAAATGGAATAGGTGATGTTTCGGGTCAAAACCCCTTAGTGTGAGAGGAAACCGGAGCACTCAGAGAAAACCCACGCAGGGCACGGGGAGAACGTGCAAACTCCGTACAGACAGCATCCGTAGTCAGGATCGAAACCGGGTCTCTGACGCTGTAAGCAGCCACTCTACCGCCGTGCCACTGTGCTCCCATGCCGACAGTGATATAGAGAGATATAGAACAATTGAATGAAAGATATGCAAGGGAGTACCTCATATTTCACCAAAACTGTGTGGTGTTGCATGCACATGGTTGCATTTGATGCATGACATTTGGGGACGCATACCAAGAGCTGGCCAATGCTTTGTTTAGTTTAGTTTAGTTTAGAGATACAGTGCGGAAACAGGCCCTTTGGCCTACCGAGACCACGCCGACCAGCGATCCCCGCACATTAACATCTTCCTACACAAGGGACAATTTAGTTACATTTACCAAGCCAATTTACCTACAAACCCGTACGTCTTTGGAGTGTGCGAGGAAACCGAAGATCTTGGAGAAAACCTACACGGTCACGGGGAGAACGTACAAACTCCATACAGTCAAGCACCCATAGTCGGGATCAAACCTGGGTCTCTGGCACTGCAAGCGCTGTAAGGCAGCAACTCTACCGCTGTACCATCGTGGCCAGCCTTTGTAACTCTTCGTAGACAATAAAGTGATGGTACGCATATTATTGGTGCCTATGGCGTACCGACAAACTAAAAGCCCCTTAAACTGTTTAAGGGCCCGATCACCTCATTTTATTGATACATTTTATCTAGTTTATTAGTTTTGTTTAGAGATACAAAATAGGCGAAAATAGGCCCTTGGATCACCGAGTCCGTACCGACCAGCCATCCCTGCACATTGACACTATCCTAAACACACACGAGGGAAAATTTACAATTATACCAAGCTAATTAACCTACAAACCTGTACGTATTTGTATCGTGGGAGGAAACCAGAGCACCCGGAGAAAACCCACGTGGTTCATTTCACTTTCACTCCTTCTTTGTCCCTACCCTTCCCTCTAAATTAGGTATGTTACAAAACCTACCTGAATCGTCATTAGGAATCTGCCCTCAGCCATGTCGGCGATTTTGGCGCTGTTTGGAGGGGGCGGGTTTTAAACGCGATTTTTACTAGGCTGTACTAATCGCACATGTTCAGCCTAGTAAATCATTAACGAAAATCGCTGCAAGACCCGGTCGCAAAAGGTATTATTAGTTTTATAGGCCTCGATAATATAGTTCTAATAGTTTTAAAATTACTCTCTGATTCCGCAACCTCTCGCAGCCCCAGGGTTTTATAAAGCAAACAATTAAAGGTATGTACCTTATTTTTACATTAAATGGGGCATATATATAACCCTATATATCAAGTTATCTATAGCGAGTGGTTCATTTTGGGCTTTTTATATCCCGCAGTATTTTTCTCGGCATTTGAGGGCACTAATCCAGCGCTATGTCAACGTTCTAAACCAGCGCGTTCCACATGAACCCACTAGAAAGCCGATTTAAATGGGCATTTATTTACAGCAATTGAACACTAAATTCCTTCCATTTGGCCTATAAATTAATGTAAATTAGATATAAAAATCATGTTATATTGTGAATTATTTGTGAATAATCTTTGGACACTTAGGCTATTTAAAAATGTTAATCTTTCCTTAAGAAATGGGCGTTTGACTATCCAAGATCACAGCTTTTTTGTAATGTCCATTGAAAATTAATAGGGAACAAGATGCTAATTTCCGAGTATGAAAATGGTCATAACTTTTTTAATACTTGAGATATGAAAGTGAATTTGGTGTCAAATTAAACTTATTGTTATGCTTTATCTGATGGTATAAATTGCAGACTTGATTTTTTAAATCTCAAAATTTTGTAACATTGCTATCTAAATACAAAAACAGGGATGGAATGCTGAGGCTTGATAAGGCACTGGTCAGACTGCCATTAGAATATTGTGAGCCGTTTTGGGCCCCGTATCTGAGGAAGGATGTGCTGGTGTCAGAGAGGGTCCAGATGTTGTTTTATGAGAATGATCACAGGAACGATTGGATTAACGTACAATGAGCATTTGAAGGCCCTGGGCCTGTACTTGCTGGAATTTAGAATGATGAAGGGTAACATCATTGGAACGTACCGAATGTTGAAAGGCCTGGATAGAGTGGATGTGGAGAGGATGTTTAACAAGAGTAGAGCGCCTCTACTTCCTGAGAAGATTACGGAGAGTCGGTACGACAAGGAAGATTCTCTCGGCCATCTACAGGTGCACAGTAGAGAGTACGCTGACTGGTTGCATCGTGGCTTGGTTCAGCAACTGAGTGTCCAGGAGCGGAAAAGACTGCAAAAAGTTGTAAACACTGCCCGGTCCATCATCGGCTCTGATCTCCCCACCATGAACGAGATCTATCGCAGTCGCTGCCTCAAAAAGGCTGCCAGCATCACCAAGGACCAATACCATCCTGGCCACACACACATCTCTGCGCTGCCATCGGGTAGAAGGTACAGGATCCTGAAATCTGCAATATCCAGCTACTTCCCCACAGCCATCAGACTATTAAACACAACTTCAAACAAACTCTTAACTATAACAGCCTATTGCACTTTATCTGTTTATTTATGTATGTATATATATGGTCTATGGTATATAGACACACTGATCTGTTCTGTATTTATGCCTACAATACTGTGTTGTGCTGCAGCAAGCAAGAATTTCATTGTCCTATCTGGGACACATGACAATAAACTCTCTTGACTTGACTTGACTTGTTACCACTAATGAGGGAATCTAGAACATACGAGGAATTTCATTGGCCAGGTCAGTCATACAATTAAAAGTAACAGATCACTCAAAAGCACATTTTAACATGAACATCCACCACAGTGACTCCTACACATTCCTCACTGTGACGGAAGGCGAAATAAAGTCCTTCCCTTAGTTCTTCCTCGGTTGTGGGCCTCGAGCCCTCCATTGACGATATAGTCTTGACTCCCGTAGCCGGCGGCGTTCGGCCCTCCACGTCGAGGTGATCAAGCTCCTGTATCGGGGGGGATGTCAGCTCCCACGCGCCGGGCGATGGAACCTCGTGTCGGCGCTGGTCGAACCTTCTGCGACATTGGAGTTCCCGACTCGGCCTCACCCGAAGACCGCGAGCACCTTGTTGGTGATTCCGCGGTGGTCATGGTGGGAACGATCCCAGGCAAGGGATCAGCTCCGATGTTAAGTCCGCGCCCCGCGGTGGGGCTCACGACAGTCCAAGGAGACCTACAGCTCCAGTGATGGAAGGCCGCAGAGCCCGGAGAATGTGATCTGAAAATTGATCACATCTCCGAGAAGGTAAGAACTTGAAAAAAAGTTCCCCCGATCCCCTCCTCCTCCCCCCACATAAAACAAACCGAAGAACATTAAAACTTTTAACAAACTAAAAAATAACAAAAAGAGTGAAAAGATAAACAGACTGCCGGCAGGGCAGCCATCTCCCCAGTACCCCTGGTGGTAATAAAAATAAAAAGATGTGCCTTCAGGAAGGAGATGAGGAAGAATTTCTTTTGACTAAAGAGTTTGGTGAATATGTGGAATTCATTGACATAGACATAGGTAGAGGCCAAGTCAATGGATATTTTTAAAGTGGAGATCGACAGATTCTTGATTAGTACGGGTGTCAGGGGTTATGGGGAGAAGACGGGAGAATGGGGTTGAAAGGGAAGATAGATCAGCCATGATTGAATGGCGGAGTAGGCCGAATGGCCTAATTCTGCTCCAATAACTTATGAACCTGTGAACATGAACACCTTCCCCACCGCACTCCCCAAACTATCTCTTCCCCAGCCGCCCCTCCTACTCTCCCTCCATCCATCCCCTCTACATATCTCCTCGTCTTGTTGAAACCTGAATGTCTTACTCGAATAACAATAACAATAACATTCATGGACATATTTAGTTTTTTAGATCTTACTGTCTACAATATTTGTAAGATAATAATAATAATAATACATTTTATTTTCGGGCACCTTTCAAATCTCAAGGACACCTTACAAAGATTAACAGAAGAGAAAAAAACATATAGTCGGAGAAAAATAAATAATAAGGACATCATCAATATACAAATTAAAGATAGAAATCGCTCCAAAGACACAAAAAAAAAAAAAAAAAAAAACACAATGTGAAGAGAGCAATGGCAGCTAAAGGTAGACAGTCAAAACTTTTTTTTCCCCAGGTGGAAATATCGAAGATCAGAGGGCCTGGCTTTATGGTGATAAGGATAAAGTTTAAAGGTGATATTCGTGGGGCAAGTTTCTACACGAGGGTGAAGGGTGCTTGGAACGCGCTGCCAGGGGCAGTGGTGGGGACGGATACAACAGTGGTGTTTCAGCTTTTGGATAGCACATGGATATGCAGGGAATAGAGGGATATGGGTTACATGCAGGCAGCGGAGGCAGGCGGCACAGTGGCGCAGCGGTAGAGTTACCGCCTCACAGCACCAGAGACCTGGGTTCCATCTTGACCATGGGTGCTTGTCTGTACAGAGTTTGTACATTCTCCCCGTGACCTGCTGGGGTTTTCTCCGAGATCTTCGGTTTCCTCCCACACTCCAAGCACACTTTGGGGACCAATGTGCCTGTTCCTGCACTTTTCTATGTGTAGGAAGGAGCTGCAGATGCTTTGTTTACAACACAAAATGCTGGAGTAACTCTGCGGGTCAGGCAGCATCTCCGGAGAAAAGGCATAGGTGACATTTCGGGTCGAGACCCTTCTTCTAAAGAGTAGTGGTAATGTTACTGATTCTTCCAAACTCCTCACCCCTTACACCGCGACCACGTGCATGAATCAAACCAGTCCCTTATTCCCCGTTTAAAGGAGCAACATCTTTTGTATAAACTATTTATGGATTATAACTGCAATACGGCCACTGAAATATCTTTGCTCTGGATCCCATTTTTTTGGCTCTTCAAGGCTCGGATAGAGTCATACAGTGTGGAAACAGGCCCTTTGGCCCAACTTGCCCATGCTGACCAACATGCCCCATCTACACTAGTGCCACCTGCGTTTGGCCCATATCCCTCTAAACCTACCCTATCCTGTACCTGTTCAATATTTTTTTAACATATGACAATACCCGCCTCAACTACCTTTTCTGGCAGCTCGTTCCACGCACCCACCATCTTTTGTATAAATAATTGACCCCTCAGGTTCCTTTTAAACCTTTCCCTCATCACGTTAAACCAATGTCCTCTGGTTCTCGATCCCCCTACTCTGGGCAAAAGACTGTGTACTTACCCTGTCTATTCCTCTCATGATCCTATACACCTCTATAAGATCACCCTTCACCCCCCTGCGCTCCAAGGAATAGAGTCCTAGCCTGCTCAACCTCTCCCTATAGTTTAGGCCTTCGAGTCTTGTGTAAATCTCCTCTCATGAAGTGTCTCCGGTTCTCTATACATCCCCTCTACCCCATAACAATCCACCCTTCATCCCCCTGATGAACTCCAAGGAATAAGAGTCCTAGAGGTTGCACAGCGGCGCAGCTAAAAACAGCACCAGAGACCTTACTACACCACACAAGTCTCTTCCCTATAGTTTAGGCCTTCGAGTCTTGGCAACATCCTTGTAAATCTCAGCTTCCTATCCGGCTTGAAGTGTCTCCGGTTCTCTGGCATCCCATCCCCATGTGTCCTACCCCATCCACAAACACTCCAGCCCTCTGATGTACATAAGACATACATATCAGGCTAAGACTTTATTCCTTGGTGCACAGGAAGCTGAGGGTGATTTTATGGAGGAGTATAAAATCATGAGGGGGATGTCTGTGAGGTGGCACAGCGGCGCAGCTAAAACAGCACCAGAGTGTAAAAGGACTTACTACACACACAAGTCTTTTACTGTAACTGTTTATTAAACTAACTCTTTGGCACTATGCTGTAGCTGTCCGTGGTCATCACTGGAGCTAGAGAGCGAGCTAGAGGTGGGGACACTACAATTATACTGGAGACAATGGGGAGTGGTTAGTACTGGGGAGGTCACTATGGTTAAAGGAACATGCACTGATCTACATCCTTCCTCTTAGAAACAAAAGCATGGCAGGTACTATACAGAGTGACCACGGCTCATACGCTACGAACATCAACCGCACCGGCAACAGTACAACACTATGCGAGCTCCCCGTAGCGGACCGGCGGCTTGACCAGCCGGCCAGAGCGGGTGCGTAAGCCGCCCTCCTCCTCATCGTCGGGAACAGAAGGGACAGCAGCCGGGGGATCGGCAGGAGAGGCGGGCGGAGGAGAACGCGGGGCTCCGGGCGGAGAAACAGGCTGGGCAGGCGAGGCAGTTTTGACGGGCGAGGCCGGCTTGACAGGCGAGGCAGGGGAACGGGCGGACAGTTGCGAGGGTAGGGTGCGCGGCATGCGAGGTGTTGTCGGGGCGTGAGGGGAAACGGGAGGTCGAGAAGAAATGGGGGGGTGGGAAGGATCCGCGGGAGGCGGAGTGGGCTCATTCACAAGCAGCAGGTGCTGGCGGGAGCGACGGTAGATAGTCCCCTCGTAGTCGACGAAGTAGGAGCGCGGAGAACCGGCGTCGCCGACTACGACGGCCAGGCGGTAGTGGCCAGAGGGGGACTGCATACGGACAACCTGCCCTGGGAACAGACGGGGAAGGGGCCGGGCGGATTTGTCGAAGGAGCGCTTCTGGATGGCCTGTTTTTTGACAATGCGCTCAGTGACAGTGGCAGGATTCTGTACAGAGGGCTTGAGGGACTGCTGGGAGACCGGCAGGGGAGGTCTGGTGGTGCGTGACATAAGGCGCTGGGCAGGGGAACCGAGCGCGGGGTCGCGGGAAATGTTGCGGAGGTTGAGCAGGGCAAGGTGGAAATCAGCACGGAACAGGCGGCAGTGTTCCAGCAGCTCCTTGGCGCTACGTACGGCCCGCTCAGCAAGTCCGTTGCTTTGAGGAAACTCGGGGCTGCTGGTAATGTGGTGAAAGTTCCAACGGGCAGCAAAGGTTTTAAACTCGTCGCTGGAGAACTGGCTGCCGTTGTCGGACCGGAGGGTCACCGGGGAGCCGAAGGTGGAGAAGTGGCGGCGAAGCTTCCCGATGACAGCGGCAGAGGTGGTGGAGGTCAGCTGATCGACCTCGAACCAGCTGGAATAGGAGTCCACCAGGACCAGGAAGTGCTTTCCGCGCCACTCAAAGAGGTCGGTGGCAACGGCCATCCATGGGAGCTCTGGAGCCGGCGGCTGCAGGAGAGGCTGGCGCTGCTGATGGGGGTGCAGGGTGTTGCAGGCAGCGCAGGCGGAGACCCTGTCACGGATGTCCTGAGCCATACCTGGCCAGTAGAATTGGCTCTGGGCCTGGGATAGAGTAGCTTCCACCCCAGGGTGGCCGCTGTGAGCAGTCTGGAAGTAATGATCCCGCAGTGCGGCAGGCACCACGACTTTGTGACCCTTGACCACCACGCCGGCGTGAAGCACCAGTTCATCGCGAACGAGGAAATAAGGTACAGCGCCAGCAGGCAGTTCGGAGCGACGGTCAGGCCAACCACGGCGGATAACGTCCGCAAGTTGTTGCAGGGCAGGATCATCAGCAGTGTGTTGCACCAGGGACTGCATCTGCTGTGAAGGAACAATGTTGACGTTTAGTACCAGAAGGTCCGAGGATTCGTACGGGTGGCGGACAACGGAAGGCAGCGGAGCACGGGACAGGGTGTCAGCTACAAACATGTCTTTGCCCTTACGGTAGACGATCTGGAACGTGAAACGCTGGAGCTGCAGCATCATGCGCTGCAACCGGGAAGAAGCAACATGGATGGGTTTATTCAGGATTGTCACCAACGGCTGGTGGTCAGTCTCGATGGTGAAAGAGTTGCCGAGGATGTAGTCTTTAAACTTGGAGCAAGCGAAGACCACGGCAAGCAGTTCTTTTTCAATCTGGGCATAGCGCTGCTCGGCAGGGGTCATGGTGCGAGAAGCGTAGGAGACGGGCAGCTGAAGGCCGTCGTGGAGCTGCAGACAAGCGGCACCGAGACCGAACTTGGAGGCATCGCAAGTGAGGATGATGGGTCGGTGCAGATCGAAAAATTTCAAAGTCGGGGTAGCGGCAAGCTTCAACTTCAGAGTCACAAAAGCCGACTGGTGGTGCGGGAGCCAGACCCACGCGGAGTCCTTTTTGATTAGTTCCCGCAGGGGGGCACTCAGTTCACTGAGGTCGGGTATGAACTTACCCAGGTAATTGACCATGCCCAGGAAGCGCTGCAGGCCAGGGACGTCGGTAGGAGCGGGCATATCTGTGACCGCTGACGTTTTCTGGGGGTCGGGCTTGAGACCCCCTGCCGTGAAGACATGGCCAACGTAAGTGACTTCCGGGACCCGGAATCGACATTTCTTCGGGTTCAGCTTGAGGTTTATCACCCGCGCTCTGTCCAGGACTTTGCGGAGGTTCAGGTCGTGCTCAGCAACGTCCCTCCCGTACACCAGAATGTCATCCACGATGATGGCGCACGGTAAGCCGGCAAACAGCTGTTCCATGGTGCGTTGGAAAACCTCGCTGGCAGAGTTGATCCCAAACGGCATGCGGAGGAAACGGAACCGGCCGAAGGGAGTGCTGAAGGTAGTGAGAAATGAGGAGCGTTCGTCCAGAGGGATCTGCCAGAAGGAGCTCTTGGCATCTAGGACAGAAAAGACAGTTGCAGGGCCGACCTGTGCAGCAACGTCCTCCACCGTCCGCATGGGGTAGTGGGGGCGCTTGATGGCAAGGTTGAGGTCCTTGGGGTTGATGCAGATCCGGATTTCGGTTTTGTCCTTCTTGGCGGCGACGACCATGGTGGAGACCCACCTGGTGGGAGCGCTCACCTCCTTGAGGATGCCCATGGTCACCATATCGCGCAGAGTAGACTCCACGCGGCCCTTCATGGCAAAGGAGACGCGGTGTGCCGGCCGAATCACCGGGTCGACGCTCGGGTCGACAACAATCTTATAGTCGCAGGGCAGCTTGCCCAGAACGTCATCAAAGCGGTCGGGGTACTCGGTCAGTGGGTCCATGGGGGCCTGCACCAGGTGAATGCTGTGGTGAAACGAGACTAGCCCCAGGTCCTGACACGCACGGGCGCCCAGCAGGGTGACGTTGTCAGAGTCCAGAAGGTGGAAAGTGAGGGGCCGAGAGGCCTCTAGAACTGTGCAGATACGAGTTGCCTTTCCCACGGTGACCAGGACGCCCCCCCCATAGGCATGGAGGCAGGTGTCGCCAGGAAGAACTTTCTCACCAGATCTGATCTGCTTGAAAAGGCTTATTGACATAACATTGGCGAAAGCGCCAGTATCGACCTTGGCTGAAAAGGAATGGCCGTTCACAGTAACACGCACAGAGGGATCCATAATCAGAGCAGGTGCACCCAAGAGTGAAAAAATAGTTGGATCTTCATGGGAGGGGAGTGCATCAGGGTCTGGGAGCTCCTCCAGCTCGTACTGAGAAAGCAGAGCGCTATCAGGGAGTGCAATGTTGTTCAGATTGGCGAGGTTGTTTAGACTCCTTCTCGGAGCAGGGACGGGCTTCCCACGGGAACGGCAGGCCGCAGAAAAATGGTTGAGTTTGCCACAGGAAAGACAGGTCTTGCCCTGTGCGGGGCAAACGTTTGAGGGATGTGCTGTAAAATGACAGTTAGGGCAGCGGCGCGGGACAGTCGAGGTGGCGACCTTTATGGGGAGAGCCGGTGGGTTTCGTCGGGTAGTCAGGCGACCGGCTTGACCGGTGAAGTTGATGTCCTGGGGAGCCTGTCTGGACACGGAACCAACGGCTTCGGACATGCGGGCAGCATACATAGCATCCCGCAGTGTCAGATCGGGTTTCACTAGGAGCTGCTCACGCAGTCTATCGTTGCGGAGACCATTAACCAGGACGTCTCTAATTAATTCGTCAGGGGTGATTGTGTCAAGGCGGCAGCGCTGAGCCAGGTGATGCAAGGCGGCAATATAAGTGCCGACAGGCTCGCCTGGCAGCTGCTGCCTCTGGAAGAATTTGAAGCGTTCTATGATGTTGTTGGTGGGTATATCACAGAGGGCAGTGAACTTAGCGATGAGACATACCGGGTCGTTGCGGTCCTCTCCGGCGGCGAAATGGAACGAAGCATACTGATCCATAGCTGCAGGTCCCGCAAGGTTGAGCAACAGGTGAGCCTGTACAGCAGGAGTGGCATCAGGATGGGCAATGGCAATGTAGTGTTCGAAATCGCGCTGGAACACGGTCCAGCGATGGACAATGTCCGTGTCGAAGACAAACGTGTCTGGTCGACGACAGGAGTGGGACATGATAAGACGAACGGAGGGAAGGACTGGGAGAAAGAAATAATAAAACAAAAACCGAGAAACAGGAGACGCAGGTCTACCGCTGTGACACCATGTAAAAGGACTTACTACACACACAAGTCTTTTACTGTAACTGTTTATTAAACTAACTCTTTGGCACTATGCTGTAGCTGTCCGTGGTCATCACTGTAGCTAGAGAGCGAGCTAGAGGTGGGGACACTACAATTATACTGGAGACAATGGGGAGTGGTTAGTACTGGGGAGGTCACTATGGTTAAAGGAACATGCACTGATCTACACAGAGACCCAGGTTCGACCCTGACTTTGGGAGCTGTCCATACAGTATGACCACGTGGATCTTCTCTGGTGCTCCGGTTTCCTCACAGATTCGAAATACGTGCAAATTTGTAGGTTAATTGGCTTCCAGTAAAATTGCCCCTGGCGTGTAGAATGCAAAACTGGGATATCATAGATCTAGTGTAAGGCGATCATTGGTCAGTACTGCCAAAAGACCTGTTTCCATGCTATATCACCACATTACACTACACTACACTACACTACACTACACTACACTACACTACACTACACTGCACTACACTACACTACACTACACTACACTACACTACACCACACTACACTAAACTCAGGGCTGCCAATATTGGGTGAGGGTTGAGAGTCAGTGTAGCGACCGAGAGGGAGGGGGTGGGGGAGAGGGGTGTCCCCCTCCCACAGTAGGGAGCTTTCGCATTTTTCAGCTTAAATTTGTGCAATCTGGTGCATACTGTAGCGAGTCTTTTAACTTACACTTGAATGCAACATATATGCTTTAAATTGGATTAGGTATGAATAAGGTTAGGCTAAATTACATTCCACAGTAGAGCCAGGCTCTGATCAACAGGTGCAGCACATGAATGACTATATTCATGTATGGAAATCAGATTATAATTCATGCTGTTATGCATATATATAGAGAAAAAAACAGAGAAACAAGGCAAGTCGGACTTCCATCACTGTTCTGCACAAATAAATCGATCAACCTTACCCTTTGACTATAGAAACAAGATGAAAATAATACCACATATTCAATTGTATATGGTTCAATGAAATTATGATATATATGTAAAAAGTATATATGGAAACAGGCCATTCAGCCCACAAAGTCCACACCGACCAGCAATCTACCATACACCAGTTCCATCCTACAAACTAGGGACAATTTACAGAAGCCAATTAACCTACAAACCTGCACTTCTTTCGGATGTGGGAGAAACCGGAATATCCAGTGAAAATCCATGTGGTAGTAAGGCAGCAACTCTACCGCTGCGCCACCGTGCCTCCCCATTAAATTATTTTTTTCTGTAATATATTTATTTTGGTGTCACATCAATAAAGATGAACACATGATTCTGATTTCTGCCCTTAGTTGGATAACAAACATCTCCAGTCATTGTGTTTTATGGCTGGTTTTCAACCTCTTCAGTCTGAAGGTCTCGACCCGAAACATCACCCATTCTTTCTCTCCAGAGATGCTGCCTGTCTCGCTGAGTTATTCCAGCTTTTTGTGTCTATCTCAGTTTAAACCACCATCTGCAGTTTCTTCCTACACTCTTTGTTAAGTGAATAAGGTTCTATTCTCATAATATCTCCCTGTGTGCCTGGGTCCTGGACTTTCTCACCGCCAGGCCCCAGATAGTCAAGATGGGAGGGAATACATCGAAGTCCCTCACCCTGAGCACAGGATCGCCCCAGGGTTGCGTCCTCAGCCGCCTATTGTACTCCCTGTACACACATGATTGAGTGGCTAGGTTCAGCTCCAACTCAATAATTAAGTTTGCTGATGACACTGTGGTGGTGGGCCTGATCTCAGACAACGATGAGAAGGCCTACCGGGAGGAGGTGGCTGGTCTAGCACTCTGGTGCCAGGATAACAGCCTCCTCTTGAACATCAAAAAAACGAAGGAGCTGATCATGGACTTTAGGAGGGCACATCATCCAAGGACGTACACTCCATTGAGGATAAATGGGGATCCTGTGGATAGGGTGAACTGTTTCAAATATCTGGGAGTCCACATCTCCGAGGATATGACATGGGCATCACACGCCTCTGCACTCGTGAGTAAGGCAAGGCAGCGCCTTTACCACCTCAGGCAATTGAGGAAATTCAGAGTGTCTCCGAGGATCCTCCAGTGCTTCTACGCAGCGGCGGTGGAAAGCATCTTGTCCGGGAACATTACCATCTGGTTTGGGAATTGCTCTGCCAAGGACAAGAAGGCTCTGCAGAGAGTAGTGCGTTCGGCCGAACGTACTATGGGAACTTCACTTGCCCCCCTGCAGGAACTATACATCAGGAGGTGCAACTCCAGAGCCAACAATATCATGGGAGACCCCTTCCACCCCTGCAACGGACTGTTCCAGCTGCTACGGTCAGGCAAATGCCTCCGTTGCCATACGGTGAGAACGGAGAGGTTGAGAAGGAGTTTCTTCCCAGAGGCCATTCGGACTGTAAACGCCTATCTCACCAGAGACTAACTCTACTGAACGTTTTTCCTTCCATTATTTATTATGTAAAATAATATGTGTGTTATGATTGTGTTTATAGTTTGTTTGGTTGTTTGGTTGTTTGTCTTTTGCACAAAAGTCCGCGAGCATTGCCACTTTCATTTCACTGCACATCTCGTATGTGTATGTGACAAATAAACTTGACTTGACTTGACTTGACTTGATTATTCACCTGAACTAAATCTTTTCTTCACCTCCTTGCTGTAGAGAATACAATCCCAGTTATCAAATCTTTCTTCAAAGTGAAAAAAAAAATCCAGCCCTGCCAACATCTTCAGAAATCGCCCCTGGATCGTCTCCAGAGCAAATGCATCCTTTCTACAATGTGTTATAGTCTTACAGCATGGAAACAGGCCCTTCATCCCAAATTGATCAAGATGCCCCATCTAAACTAGTCCTATTTATCCGCATTTGGCTCATATCGCTTTAAACCTTGTGTGTGCCAGTGTGTGTGTCAGTGTGTGTGTGTGTGTGTGTGCCAGTGTGTGTGTCAGTGTGTGTGCCAGTGTGTGTGTCAGTGTGTGTGTCAGTGTGTGAGTGTGGGTCAGTGAAGCGACGACAACACCCGGAGTGAGCGGAGACTTGGCGATGCCCGGGGAGCATTCCCCCCCCCCCCCCCCCCCCCCCCCGTCTCTTCCCCCCCCCCCCCCCCTGCGGGTCGGCCCATGTCATCTGGGGGAGGTGAGGGTCAGTGCCCTGGGTATCAGGCATCAGAGGGGAGCCTTAGCCCGAGATTCATCCCCGCGACTCCGGAGGCGGCACCGATGCCCCCACTCACCCGGTCCTCTCCTGGCTCCGAGCCGGGGTTAAAACTCCATGCGGTGTGGACAGAACGGCCGACGGACATAGAGGGTGGGAGGTGTGAGCGGTGCCTCGGGGAGGGGGTCAGGTGATGGAGGATGGGGGGTCGGTGCTGGGACCATCGCCGTGTTTCACCTATCACACCATCTGCACGGGAGAAATTAAACTACTTTTTTTTCCCCCACATCATCACGCGGGCCGGTAGTTTGCCAGCCCTGCGTTAAACCAATGCCCTCTACTTCTGGAATCACATATCGTGGGAAAAACACTATGCATTCACCTTATATTCCCATTATGGTCTTTACTCGCCTCTAAAACAAATTTTGCTTTATTTTGAACTTCCAGCACCTGCAGATTTTTGAGCGTGAGAAATTTGTGATCTGGGTGAGTGTGAGAATTTTGTCAAATACATGACTCTCATGCTCAATGCGTGAGAGTTGGCAGCCCTACTACACTACACTACACCACACTACACTACACCACACTACACTACACCACACCACACCACACCACACCACACCACACCACACCACACCACACTACACTACACTACACTACACTACACTACACTACACTACACTACACTACACTACACTACACTACACTACACTAAACTAAACCACGCTAAAAATAGATAGAGTGAATGCACATACTCCTGTACCCAGAGTAGGTGAATCAAGAACCATAGGGCATGGGTTTAAGGTGAGAGGGGAAAGATTTAATAGGAATCAGGTGGGCACCATTTTCACTCAGAGGATGGTCATAAGGTCATGTGATTCGGCCCATCTAGTCAACTGCGCCATTCAATCATGGCTAATTCATCTGACCCTCCTAAGCCCATTCTCCTGCCTTCTACCTATAACCCCTGACACCCATACAATGGTTATGTGTGGTGGTGTATGGGAGCATAAGTATGGGAGGAAGGTGGGACTAGCAAAGATGGGGCATCTGGGTCGTCAGGGACGAGTTGGGCCAAAGGTCCTATTTCACTGCTGTATCACTCTATAACTCTTTAACTGTGAAATTCTTATGCTGCAGTTTTACAGGCGTGTTAGATACAAAAACAACAAAAATAAATACACAATAATGTATCAGGTACTGTGAGTAAACTACACCAATGTTGGCCAAACCCAAAGTATCTCTAAACTAAAAAAAATCATGGTGGTACAAAGTTCATCATAGTTCGGTGCTGAGAAGGGCTTGTGATTCGGTGTATAGTGTTTCAAGAGCCTGATGGTTTTCGGAAGAAGCTGCTCTTGAACCTGGTGGTAACAGTTCATAAGATCATGAGTGATAGGAGCAGAATTAGGCCAGTCTACTCCGCCATTCAATCATGGCTGATCTACCTCTCCCTCCAAACCCCATTCTCCTGCCTTCTTCCCTTAACGTCTGACACCCATACTAATCAAGAATCTATCTATCTCTGCCCCAAATACAGTATAACCACTGACTTGGCCTTCCTGCCAAGCCCTCTCAAAATAAATGCTAGCATTGCGTTTGCTTTCTTCACTACCGATTCAACTTGCAGATTAACATTTTGGGAATCCTGCACCAACACTCCCAATTCCCTTCGATTTCAGGATTCTCTTCCCATTTAGAAAATAGTTGACACATTTATTCCTCAGTTCTCAGGCTCCTGTACCTCCCTCCTGAGATTAGCCGCAAGAAGCGAGTGTGGCCATGCTGGCTCTTTGATGATATTAGCAGCCTTCTTAATGGGCCTGTCCCACTTAGGCGATTTTTCAGCGGACTGTCGGCGACTGTCAGGTTGTGGCAGTCGCGTGAAAAACCGGGAACTGGAATGGCGACTGTCAGAGTGGAACACACACACACACACAAACACATCGCAAAGGCGGGGGCCAGGGAAAGTTGGGGAGCGCTGTCTGAAATTCACACGATAAAAAAACGATACAGAAGCCAGAACAGGAACTTTTAATAAGCCGGCTGTGCAAGTTCACGGTGACTTCAAAAGGGGAGAAGGGAGGAGGGGGTTAACCTTGGTTCTGAAAACTCGAAGGGGGGCTTAGGTTTAGATTTCCCAATGAGCCAATGCAACTTTTAATAAGCCGCTGTGAAGTTCGGCGGCGATTAACATTACCGGTCTACCCTGAAAACTCGTGCTTACGTTTTATTTCCCCAATGAGCCAATGCAAATGACCGGTCAGCGAAGGCGATTATCTAAAACTACCTAAGACTACCTCGACTACTCATAACTACATGGCGACCTCACTACCACTGCACCTATGATTACAGGATTAGCGATTTTCTCCATGGTGACCGATTTTTGGTCAAAGAAAATTTTTCACCATGTCGAAAAATTTGCGGCAACCATATTGAGGCCGTGACTAGTTCCCAGAATGCGGGAACTCCTCGCGACCATGAAGGAGACTCACCAGAGACCACCAGCGAACATGTGGCGAGCGCAAAGTCTCCTGGGGGTGAAAGATTGCAACCTTCACGTGGTCCGCCTTGTTTCGACTAATGCAATCAACCCGGTGTGCACAATCAAATAAGATCAAATAGAACAAGTTACCCTACAACTTTAGGCTATGCACGCTATACGCAAGAAGAAGAAGAAGAAGAGTCTCCTGCATGCACCTAAAAAGTCGCCTAAATGGGACACGCCCATAGCTTTTCCCTGGAGATCTCTATGATGGTGGGGTCGTGGGGACATCTATACCCACGATGGTATGGATGATATCCAGCCGCTTTCTGCAGCCTCATTCATTCTTGAGACTTTGGACTTTAGAGATACGGTGCACAAACAAGGCCTTTGGCCTACTGAGTCTGCGCCGACCAGATATCACCCCATACACTAACACTGTCCGACACACTACAGACAATTTACAATTAGTTAACTGAAGCCAATTTACTTACAAAACATTTGGACAGGTAGTTTAGTTAATAGAGTTTAGGTTATTGTCATGTTTACTGAGATACAGTGTAAAGCTTTCGTTGCGTGCTATCCAGTCATGGTGCAGGTACATGGATAGGACAGGTTTAGAAGGATAATGGTCAAACGCAGGCAGGTGGTAGTAGTGTAGACAGGACATGTTGGTCGGTGTGGGGATGTTGGGCTGAAGGGTCTGTCTCCATGCTGTATGACTCTGTGACTATGATTCTCAGCCATTTTACCGACCAGCCTCTACTCTTTGGAATGTGGGAGCAAATCGGAGCACCTGGAGAAAACTCAGTACGGACAACTCCCGGGTTTCTGGTGCTGTAAGGCAGCAACTCTATCACTGCGCCACTGTGCTGCCCCTTGGGAGTTCATATTTCCAAGCCAGGCCGTGGTACAACCAGTCAGTATGCTTGGCATTGTACACCTGTAAAAGTTCAACAGTATATTGAATGATGTGGCTAATCTCCTCAACCACCTGAGGAAGGGCAGCACAATGGCTCAGCTAGTAGAGCTGCTACCTCACAGAGTCAGCAACCATGCTTTCCATCCTGATCTCTGGTGTTGTCTCTGTGGAGTTTGCACGTTCTCTCTGTGACTACGTGTGTTTCCTCTGGGTGCGCCCGGATGGGACAGGCCCACAGGACATAGGACATAGGAAAAGTTTAGCTGGTGGGGGGAGGGGATATTGACAGGCTAAATGAATGGGCAAGAATGCTGGTTGTGTAGCTTAGTCTAGTTTAGTTTTTAGTTTACTTTAGTTTACTTTAGTTTACTTTAGTTTACTTTAGTTTGTAGATGCAGCACAGAAACAGGCCTTTCAGTCCACACTGACCATGGATAACCCATTCTCACTGGTTCAATGTTACCCCACTTTCTTGTCCACCCTCTGCACACTGAAGGAAATTTACAGAGGGTCAATTAACCTTCAAAACTGGGATGTGGGAGGAAGCCCACGCAATCACAGGGAGAACGTGCAAACTCCCCACAGACAGCATCTGAGGTCAGGATCGAACCCGGGTTTCTGGCGCTGTGAGGCAGCAACTCTACCGCTGTGCACACTGTGTGGGTGGAATATAATAGGTAAAATATGATATCATTATCTTTATTAAAATAGAAAGGTGGTGCATTTTCTGACCATAGTGAGAGATTGAAAGTCATTGTTCAGAAAGATCTGTATGTTCTTGTATGTGAATCACTGAAAGTGAATGTGCAGATTTAGCATCCGATTACAAGGCTAACAGTGTAATAGGCTTGCTGCTGGAGACTTTGTGTTCCAATTATGGAGAGCCCTGGTGAGTAATCATCTGGAATATTGTGTATGGGGAGGTGGAGAGGAAACGGGGGTCGGGCCCACCAAGGTCGAATGTGGGAGGCACCCCTGGGGAACACAAGTAGATCTCACCTTCCTGGCGTGCAGTGTTCCCAGTGAGCAGGGCCAAGCCTCCAGTAGGCCTGGTAGTAGGGTGGCCAACTGTCCCGTATTAACAGGGACATCCCGTATATTGGGCAAAATTGGTTTATCCCATACGGGGACAAACCTTCGACACCACCACCCCTCCTACTCATGGCCGATCATCGGTTCATGAGTTGGACTGGGTTGCCAGACTTGGCCCAGACCAAAACTTCTCAGCTGGCCCGCCGGCTGTGCTTTGTGTGCAGTCCAGCACCCGGGCCAACTCATCATTCACCCAGTCACGGCCGAGTGGGTTAAAGAATTGTCGTCGGGAATTTGTCCCGTATTTTGACCTTTTGTCCCTTATTTGGGAGTGAGAACGTTTGCAACCCTAGAGGTGGGCTATCGAAGAGTAACGAGGGCCATCGGGACCAGGGGTAATAGGTTTAAGATGAGAGGGGAGAAATTGTCCCTAGTGTGCATGGAGTGGATGAGAAAGTGGGGTAATGTTGAACTAGTTTAAAAGAGTCATTGATGATCAGTCCGCATTCATGGGGCCCAAGAACCTGTTTCCACATTATATCTTTCAATTTCAATCAGTCTATCAGTCAAATGTCTTCATCCATAGTATGGGGACTCTTTGACAAACCCTATCCACAAGGTCCTCAAGCCACTGGAATATTCATAATATAAAATAAAGGGCTGTTCAATATTTGGGGAAACAAGGGTTATGGGGATTAGTGGAAGTGGCCGTGAGGTAAATGATGAGCACGATTTCACTGAATGACAGAACAGACGCATAAGGGGAAATGGCTGTAGGTGAGTTTAGTTACGAGATACTGCATGGAAACAGGTCCTTCGGTCCACTGAGTATAGCACGCCAGCACTGTCCTACACCCACTAGGGGCAATTTACTATTTTACTGAGCCCAATTAACCTGCAAACCTGTATGTCTTTGGAGTGTGGGAGGAAACCGGAGCACCCGGGAAAAACATCAAATAGCCACGGGGTGAACGTACAAACTCAGCGCAGACAGCACCCGTAGTTAGGATTGAACCTGGGTCTCTGGTGCTGCGCCACCGTGCTGCCCCCAAAGTAGATGCCCATCCCTGAGTGGGCTTGAACCACCAACTTTACGGAACCAGGGGCTACAGTTTAAGAAAAAGGAGTAAGCCATTTAGAATGGAGACGAGGAAACAATTTTTCTCACAGAGAGTGTTGAGTCTGTGGAATTCTCTGCCTCAGAGGGTGGTGGAGGCAGGTTCTCTGGATGCTTTCAAGAGAGAGCTCTTAAAAATAGTGGAGTCAGGGGATATGATGAGAAGGCAGGAATGGGGTACTAATTGGGGATGATCAGCCATGATCACATTGAATGGCGGTGCTGGCTCGAAGGGGCAAATGGCCTACTCCTGCACCTATTGTCTATATTAACAGCTAAACGTGCTAACCGATTGCACCACAGAGACTGACAAATGTTCTTTCTCCACAGATGCTGCTAGCCCTGTTTAGGGCGGACACTGGCGCACCTTTGCAGCCACTGCCTCTCTGCGCCAGAGACCCGGGTTCGATCCTGACAATGGGTGCTGTCTGTATGGAGTTTGTACATTCCCCCTGTGACCTGCACCAGTTTTCTCCGAGATTTTCCGTTTTCACCCACACTCCAAAGCCGTTGTAGGTTAACTGGCTTGGTATAAATGCAAAACTGTCCCTAGTGTGTGTACGATAGTATTAATGTGTCACGATCGCTGGTCGGCGCGGACTGGGTGGGCCGAAGGGCCTATTTCCGCTCTGTATCTCTAAAACTAAAACTGAAACCAAAATATTTCTTTGATTTTTAATTCACGACATCTGTGGATATTTTGCCGTTCGACATATACTGGAACCGACTCCTCCTGCAAACCTGCTGTATTTCAATATTAATAAAACCCTTAATTAGAAAAGTTTATAGTCTTGGTTGATCTCATCCTGATTACTCTAAGGAGTTAAGAGTTAAATAGCCTACAGTATGTACTTGTCGATCCTGGAGTTTCGCAGAGTTATATCTGCTCGTTTTGACATCTCGGAAATAATGTCACTGACCTATAATGGCCCAAGAATACACAGACTGCTGAGGGTTTGTAATTAACTTCAGAAAAGCGATGGAAGTGTCTGCTGTTTGACTTCGGTGAGTCACAGAAGCAACGCAGGCCAGGCTGACCTCAAAGTGAGCTTGATCACTTATTGCAAGCAATCAGCATGTAATTGACTTCAGAGAAATTACGCATTGGGGCTGGAGTGACAGCACATGAAATCCAGCAGGTGAATATTATGTTGAATTTTACGAGGTATAGTGTTTCTCTCCTTTGAAATCCAATTTGCCACAGACGTGAGGCTGGGACATTTGCATCTGCTCAAGGAGGTGGGAGTTTGGTTTCCTTTTCCCCCAGGTAAATTAAGCTTGATGGCATGTGACCGATTTGGAACTACTCTAAATATGAGACCACGGATCAGATATGTTGACATAGGAATGCAGGAATTCTTCGTTTGTTGACTGGGAGGTCGTTTAGATTGGTTTTTAGTTTAGTTTTTGAGACTCAGCGCGGAAACAGGCCCACCGAGCCCGCACCGAGCAGTGATCTCCGCACACTAACGCTATCCAACACACACTAGGGACAATTTACATTTATACCAATCATCCCAAACGCTAATCTACGCATACTCGGAATGAATTTTGCAACTTACCGAAGCCAGTTAACCTACAAACCAGCACGTCTTTAGAGTGTGGGAGGAAGCCGGAGGTCCCGGAGAAAACCCACGCGGTCACAGCGAGAATGTACAAACTACATAGAGACAGCGCCCATAGTCAGGAATGAACCTGGGTCTCTGGTGCTGTAAGACAGCAACTCCACCGCTGCGCCTGATTTAGGAGATTATATGAAACCCATGACACAGAAGAAAGCCAGTCAGCACATTGTGGCACAGTGGCGCAGCGGTAGAGCCACTGCCTCACAGCCCCAGAGATCCCGGGTTCGATCCTGACCTCGGCTGCTGTCTGTATGAGGAGCTTGCATGTTCTCCCTGTGCTTCTCGGGCCTCACTCTGCTGGTGGCTGCAGAGATCTCTGCAAAACCACAAGTAGGGCGCGGCACAATGATGCAGCGGTAGAGCCACTGCCTCACAGCCCCAGAGACCCGGGTTCGATCCTGACTGTGGGTGCTGTCTGTACCGAGTTTGTACGTTCTCCCTGTGACCACGTGATTTTCTCCTGGTGCTCCGGTTTCTTCCCACATTCCAAGGACATGCTGGTTTATCATTTAATTAGCCTCTCAGTTTAGTTTATTTGTCACGTGTACTGAGGTACAGTGAAAAGCATTGTACGGCATGCTAAACAGTCTGCAGTAAGACTGTAAGACAGTAAGACACTGCCTGATTACAATCAATCCATTTACAGTGTATAGATATATGATGGGACAATAACGTTTACTGCAAGGTAAAACCAGCAAAATCTGATCAAGGATAGTCCAAGGGTCATCAAATAGGTAGATAGTAGTTCGTCACTGCTCTCTGGTTGTGGTGGGATGATTTTGTAAATCGCCCCTGGTGTGAAGGGAGTGGATAAGAAAGTGGAATAACATAGAACTCGTGCATAAGTGATCAATATTAATTGGTTTCTGTAAATTGTCCCTAGTGTGCAGGATAGAACTAGTGTACAGGTGATCGCTGGTCAGGGCCACAGTGCCTGACTCCACACTGTATCTCGAACCTAAACCAAACTCAATTACATCTGCACCAACAAACCTAATCCCAATTTCTTCCACTTGATGTGTGGTTCTGTGGGCTGCCTTCTTCAAGTACATACTCAGGTACTTTTAGAGTGAGCTTTTAGTGTAGGCTAGAAGGTGCCGCTCTGCATATGAATTCAAATCAAGCTGCAATCACTAACCTTTTTTTCCTTCCATATACCCCCCTATTCGGTTTTGATTTTGTGACCAATCAATTTCTAATTTAATAAACTAATAACTAAAGAATATAATATCAGCCACAATTCTAAACATTTGAAAATCTAATTTTTAACCTTTTTAGAATTGCCAGCAGTCTCTGCCAGTGCATTCTGCCAAAGCACAACTTTTGAACTGATGAGGGTTCTGCTTCCAGCAGAGGCTGACAAACCAGACGGCATAGCTTTGATTTAGTTTAGTTTAGTTTATTGTCACATGTACCGGCGTACAATGAAAAGTCAAGTCAAGTCAAGTCAAGTCAAGTTTATTTGTCACATACAGATACGAGATGTGCAGTGAAATGAAAGTGGCAATGCTCGCGGATTTTTGTGCAAAAGACAAACAACAAAACAACCAAACAAATTATAAACACAATCATAACACACATATTCTTTTACATAATAAATAATAGAAGGAAAAAGCGTTCTGTAGAGTTAGTCCCTGGTGAGATAGGCGTTTACAGTCCGAATTGCCTCTGGGAAGAAACTCCTTCTCAACCTCTCCGTTCTCAGGTGGTTAGCATTTTGTCACGTGCTATCCAGTCAGCAGAAAGGCTACTCATGATCACAATCGAGCCATCCACAGTGTACAGATACAAGGTGCAGGGAATATCTTTTAATGCAATATAAAGTATAGTAGTCTAATTAAAGATAGTCCGGGGGTCTTCAATGAGGTAAATGGTAGTTCAGGACCGCTCCCTAGTTGTTGGTATGATCAATCAGTTTAGTTTAGGTTAGTTTAGAGATACAGCGTGGAAACTGGCCCTTTGGCCCACTGAGTCCGTGCTGACCAGCGATCTTTAACACTATATCCTACGCACACACTAGGGAACAATTTACACATACACCAAGCCAATTAACCTACACACATGTACGTATTTGGAGTGTGGGAGGAAACCGAAGATCTCGGAGAAAAGCCATGTGGTCACGGGGAGAACATACAAACTCTGTACAGACAGCATCCGTAGCCAGGATTGAACCCGGGTCTCCAGTGCTGCAAGCACTGTAAAGGGCCTGTCCCACTAAAGCTATTTTTGGCGATTGCCAGCCACTGTCATAGTTGTAGCAGGTTGCTGAAAAAACTGCGACTGGACCCCCCTTCGACATCAAATTTGAAATAGAATCATTACTTTAACATCAAAGACAAACTGGTCAGCACCAGCGACAACCTACGTCACCTGGTGACAACCTGTGTTAACCTGGCGACAACTACGACAGCACCTCCGCCAGGAGAAGTCAAGCTACGCTCATTGGCGTCAAACCCACTGTCACCGACTGCCTCCGAAAAATGTTCAACATGTTGAAAATCCAGTGGCGACCAGAAAGACGTTGCGACTCTTTGGACGACTGAGGAGACTACTCACAGCCAGACAGGCGACATCCCAGCGACCATGTGGTGACAGCCTAGTCACCTGTAACCGCCTAAAAAATTAACTAAGTGGGACAGGCCCATAAGGCAGCAACTCTACCATTGTGCCATGGTGTTGTTGCCTGATCAGTTGCCTGGGAAGAAATTATCTCCAAATCTAGCGGTATGCGTTTTCACACATCTGTGCTTCTTGCCTGATAGGAGTGACAATTTGTACAAAGCCAATTAAACTACAAAGCTGCACATCTTTGGAATGTGGGAGGAAACCAGAGGTCCTGGAGCAAACCCATGCGGTCACAGGGAGAACGTATAAATTCCATACAGACAACATCCGTAGTTAGGCTGGAACCAGGGCCAACTCTACTGCTGCACCACTGTGCTGTTAAACCCATATCCTGAGACAGGCTGTAAGTACCCATTTCACCCACTAGTTATTCACCTCACCACACCCCATGCACTCACATTACATGGCTAGTTTAGTTTAGTTTAATTTAGTTTAGTTTAGTTTAGTTTAGTTTAGTTTAGTTACAACACGGAAACAGGCCCTTCAGCCCACCGAGTCTGCACCAACCAGACAATTTACATTTACACCAATTAACATACAAGCCTGCGACTCTTCTGGACCCAAAAACATCACCTATTCCATTTCTCCAGAGATGCTGTCTGACCCGTTGAGTTACTCCAGCGTTTTGTGTCTATCATCGGTATAAACCAGCATCTGCAGTTCCTTCCTTCGCAACCTACAAACCTGTATGTCTTTGGACTGTGGGAGAAAACCAATGTTCTATGCGATTTAGTTTAGAGATGCAGCGCAGAAACAGGCCCTGCAGCCCACCGAGTCCACCGAGTCCGCGCCGACCAGCGATCACCCTGTACACTAACACTCTCCCCCACTTGAGGGACTGTTTTACAAGTTTACTGAAGCCGATTAACCTACAAATCTGAGAGGAAACACGAACATCCGGACAAAACCCACGCAGGTCACGGGGAGAATGTACAAACTCCAGACAGACAAGCACCCGTAGTCAGGATTCAATGCTGTAAAGCCCCTGTCGCACTTAGGAAACCTGAACGGAAACCTCTGAAGACCTTTGCGCCCCACCCAAGGTTTCCGTGCGGTTCCCGGAGGTTTTTGTCAGTCTCCCTACCTGCTTCCACTACCTGCAACCTCCGGCAACCACCTGCAACCTCCGGGAACCGCACGGAAACCTTGGGTGGGGCGCAAAGTCTCCAGAGGTTTCCGTTCAGGTTTTCCAAGTGGGACAGGGGCATAAGGCAGCAACTCTACTGCAACAACTCTACCGCTGTGCCACCGTGCTGCCCAGTCTTAGCTTACTATTTGTATTGCTTGGGCTAAACATTTCCTTCATCATTTCACACATAATTGTTCCCAGGGTAATAAAATTGCCAGAGTTGATAAGAGTTTCCATCAAGTGTGCGGGCACTGCAAACTTAAGTAGCCTGAGCCTTATTTTCGATAAACATAACGTACTCTATGTCTCACGTCCCTCATTTCTGTTTTTTTTAAAGGAGAGGGAAATCAATACACTAAAAGTCACAAGAAAAAAAAGTAATGGAAATGGATTATGCACAAGACATTTCACAAGCATTTCACTCTGGGCTGAATTTCCTTTGTAAATTGATGTGAAATAACTAGAAAGGTACGTGGAATAGATAAACACTACACAAGATTGCATGAGACCTCTTCAGCTCACAATATTGCTTAGTAGACTGGCCTTACCAGGAAATTCAACATGAGCACAAGGGGTTGCTCAGTTCATGTATTTTACATTACATACCAGACTGCGTTTCCCATTAAAATTACACGGGGCAGCGCGTGGGTCATTCTGATCTAAATTTAAAGTTATTCCATTCTGTACCTGAGCTCCCTTCGGATCACCGGCAAGTGCCAGGGATTTGCTCATTATATATTATGAAGTCACACAGCGGGGAAACAGGCCCTTCGGCCCAACGTGCCCACGCTGGCCAACGTCCCAGCTACATTCGTCCCACCTGCCTGCGTTTGGCCCATAATCCATGTGTTTAAGAAGGATCTGCAGATGCTGGAAAATCGAAGGTAGACAAAAGTGCTGGAGAAACTCAGTGGGTGCAGCAGCATCTATGGAGTGAAGGAAATAGGCAACGTTTCGGCCCGAAACGTTGCCTATTTCCTTCGCTCCATAGATGCTGCTGCACCCGCTGAGTTTCACCAGCACATTTGTCTCCCTCCAAACCATGTACTGGTCCAGCTGTTTCTTAAATATTTTGATAATCCCTGCCATACCTACCCCTTCGGGCAGCTTGTTCCATACGCCCACCATCCTTTGTGTGGAAAGGTTACCCCTATTAAATTCCTTTTCCCTTCACCTTAAACCTATAAGGTAGAACGAGGTTTCAGTGTGAAAGGAGCGTGTAGGGCGGAGAGGTTTGCGGTGAGCAGCAACATGGTTTTATGGCGCAGACCAAAATCCTTCCATTGGTGGTTCATCCGTAGAGTTGCAGCCTCACAGCGCCTGAGAACCGGGTTCGATCCTGACTACGGAGCAGGTGGAACTTGTGTAGACGGAACAAGTTGGTCGGTATGAGCAATTTGGGCCGAAGGGCCTGTTTCCATGCTGTAGGACTCTATGAATTTGAAGATTAGGAAGAACATTTAGCGACATATAACAAGACAAAGGAATAGATGGTGGCGCAGCAGTGGAGCTACTGCCTTACAGCGCCAGAGACCCTGGTTCAACTCTGCACAGAGCTTGTACATTCTTCCCATGAACTGTGTGCTTTTCTACGAGATCTTTGGGTTCCTCCCCACAAAGACATACAGGTCTCTAGGTTAATTGACTTGGTATAAATGTTAAATTGTCCCTAGTGTGTGTAGGTTGTGTTAGTGTGTGGAGATCGATGGTCGGCGCAGATTGGATGGGCTGAAGGGCCTGTATTCGCGCTGCATCTCTAAACTAAACTAAATCAAGGTGAGTTCATTGCGCATTCTAATGCACCGCCCGGCTTACAGGCTTTGCTACTGAATGCGCTCTTGACTGCAAAATCCCCTTCAGTGTCTGGCTTGGGCCGCTGCACACGAGAGCAGCTCTACCGCTGAAATTAATGGCTGGAGCAATAGGTCGTCCAATTTGTACTTAGTCTTGGCGCGGATGAAAGCATAACATTTATCTCTGTGTTGATTTCTGTTTGAAAGACAGTATGACAGGAACGGGGGCGTGGGCGTTTTACAGCCTGCGCTTTCGTGTTACATTTTACATGGTCTGACTTGACTTCAAAGACCTGCGAGAGCAGACTGATTTATAACAGGGTTTTTTTTCTGCCTTTTCTTTATCAGCCGGGAGAGAAGGACTGGCATTTACATGAGCGCCTTTCATGACCACAGGATCATTCCCACTGGGATTGCTGCGTTGGAAACGTGCAAACAATCAGACCTGGGTGGACCCTCGACAACGTCTCCACACCCTTCCTGTAATGGGACCATCAGAAACGGGCTGGCATGGTGGAGCTGCTGCCTTACAGTGCCAGAGACATCAATTTGCCCTGACCATGGGTGCTGTCTGTGCGGAGTTTGTACGTTCTCCCTGTGATCGCGTGGGATTTCACCGGACGCTCTGTTTTCCTAATGCACTGCAGAGACGTACAGGTTTATAGATTAATTGGTTTGGTATCATTGTAAATTGTCCCTAGTGTTTGTCGTCTAGAGTTAGTGTACAGGGATTGCTCAGAGGGCTGAAGGGCCTGTTTCCGTGCTGTTTCTCTAACCTTAAACTAAACTTAACTACATGCAATACTCCAAATGCCGCCAAACCAAAGTCCTTAATGGCAGCTTACAGCCCAGTGGTATGATTATGGATTTCTCTAACTTCAGGTAACCCCGGCATTCCCTCTCGTACCATCCCTCCCCACCCAAGTCACACCATCTTCTCATTTTCACAGCTGACAATTGCCTGTTTACTTTATCACCGTCACTTCTCTTGCATTCATTGTTCTATATCTCTCACCAATATCATCTATTTTTTCCAATGTTCTATAGATTCAGGATCCGTTCCTGTGGATTGGAGGGTAGCTAATGTTATCCTGTTAATTCTGGTCAAATTGGAGATGCCAGGACACTCAAATTGAGTAAAGGCTACTGGGCTGCTAGGCCATTTGGTCATTTAAATGTGCCTTCTGCAGAAATGGGGCAAGCTGCAGAATGGTGCCAGTTTGTCTAGAGCCCAGATAAGAGTTGCAGGGAAAGAATGGGACATCTGCAGGTTCTTACAATTAGGTGTAAATTGCATGAAACGGATTGGGTGAATGCAAACCAGACATACACATTGTAAATATTGTTGCAAAGCTTTACTTTGCTAGATGTTGATTGGGTTAAGTGTTGAGCCTTGTCTGGGTTTCTTGAACATCTAGGCACATGTTGCATAATTCATCTCTGTTAACATGTCTCTGGAAACTTTGTCAGATACATTGTATTAGTCACTGTATTATTGGGTTAGGGAAATGTCTATCATATACTGTGTTGATTGATATCTGTTATTGGACTGTAAAGAGAGCACCCCCATATGGTTCGGCCCCTCAAGGTTCGGGGACCTATAAAAGGTAGCTCCAACGAGGTCCTGTGTCGATCTTCTGGGGGAACGCTTAGGACTGCGTGACCTTTTCGAGTGTCTCTGCTTGCACGAGGCTAGAGGGGCTTGGCCAGGCAGATGCAAGAATCGAACCCGTGGTGGTTAGGTATAGTGGTGGGGAACTATTATTGTGTTTTCACAAAATAAAGTTTAGATGCGCAAGTGCTTGACTCAGTATTTTATTGACTGAAACTAGACTGGACGGAAGGTTAGAAGGAGCTATTTACAATCCCACTTTTAAAGAAAGTTGGGAGATGGGAAAACAGGGAATTATAGACCAGTTAGCCTGTGGGGGGGAAGATGCTGGAGTCAATTATAAAAGATGAAATAGCCGCACATTTGGATAGCTGTAGCAGGATCGTTCCGAGCCAGCATGAATTTATGAAGGAGAAATAATGCTTGACTAATCTTTTTGCGGATGTAACTAGGAAAAGGAAAATGGACAATGGATGTAGTGTACCAGGACTTTCAGAAAGCATTGGATAAGGTCCCATATGGAAGATTAGTGGGCAAAATTAGAGCACATGGTACTGGAGGTAGGGTGCTGATATGGATAAGGAAGTGGTTGGCAGATAGGAAAGAGAGAGTAGGGATTAACGGGTCCCTTTCAGAATGGCAGGCAGTGACTAGTGGGATACCGCAAGGCTCAATGCTGGGACCGCAGCTATTTACAATATACATTAATGATTTAGATGAAGGAATTAAAAGTAACATTAGCAAATTTGCAGATGACAGAAAGCTGGGTGGCAGTGTGAACGGTTATGAGGATGCAGGGTGACTTGGACAGGTTGGGTGAATGGGCAGATGCATGGCAAATGCAGTCTAATGTGGATAAATGTGAGGTTATCCACTTTGGTGGCAAAAATGGCAAGGCAGATTATTATCTAAATATAGTCAGGTTGGGAAAAAGGGGAAGTACAACGGAATCTGGGAGTCCTTGTTCATCAGTCACTGAATGTAAGCATGCAGGTACAGCAGGCAGTGAAGTTAGCAAATGGCGTGTTGGCCTTCATAACAAGAGGAGTTGAGTGTAGGAGCAAAGAAGTCCTTCTGCAGTTGTACAGGGTCCTAGTGAGACCACACCTGGAGTATTGTGTGCAGTTTTGGTCTCCAAATTTGAGGATGAACATTCTTGCTATTGAGGGTGTGTAGCGTTGGTTCATCAGGTTAATTCCCAGGATGGCGGGACTGTCATATGTTGATAGAATGGAGTGGCTGGGTTTGTACACTCTGAATGAGAGGGATGAGAGGATATCTTATTGAAACATGTAAGAGTAATCAGGGTTTGGACACGCTAGAGGCAGGAAACATGTTCCCGATGTTGGGGGAGTCCAGAACAAGGGACCATAGTTAAAGAATAAGGGGTAAACCATTTGGAACGGAGATGAGGAAAAACTTTTTCACACAGAGAGTTGTGAGTCTGTGGAATTCTCTGCCTCCGAAGGTGGTGGAGGCCGTTTCTCTGGATGCTTTCAAGAGAGAGTTAGATAGAGCTCTTAAAGATAGCAGAGTCAGGGGATATGGGGAGAAGGCAGGGACGGGGTACTGATTGTGGATGATCAGCCATGATCACATTGAATGGCGATGCTGGCTCGAAGGGCTGAATGGCCTACTCCTGCACCTATCGTCTATCTATATCTATACCTCAAAAGGGCAGCCAACATCATCAAAAACCCACACCATCCTGGCCACACACTCATACACCACTGTCATTAGGAAGAAGGTACAGGAGCCTGAAAACTGTAACGTCCAGGTTTAGGAACAGTTTCTTCCTTGCAGCCATTTGGCTATTTTACTTTGGAGTCATGTGAGTGACTACGTGAAGACCCCGCCAGCACGCATGCGCGATATATCGTCTCACGCATTGCAACAGCGATGGGCGGGGGAAGTGCTCTCCCGCGGCAATGTTTAAAAACAGGACCTACAGGTAAGTTCTCTTAGTCTGAGGTCGTTTTTCTGATTTGCGTTACAGCAACTATGGACAAGGGGAAGAAGACAAAGAGGGTCGCGTCCCGTGTGACTGCGGTGGACCGTGAAAGTTCCGGCAGTGGGGGGCGACCAACGGCACCTGGACCGCAGTCTCAGCAGTCCACAGTCACCGACTTAAATCCTGCTCAGCTGAGTCCAGCGCCGCGATCTGCACAGCCCGAACCAGCGCAGCGGGTTGGAGGCAAGGTGAAGCAGAAGTCAGTCCGGCCGATAGACTCGGAAGAGTCCAGCCAGGAGGACGCGATGCCCGAGAGCAGTGGAGGTGATCGTCTATCCCGCATGGAGCGGTTGATGGAGCAAATGTTCCAACGTGACTTGCTCAGGGAGATGGAGCAAGCTCACTATGGGAGTCGCACTCCCACAACAGCACCATATCTGGCGCTGTCCAATGCATCTCCCTCGACAGAGGGGAGTATTGGGGGCCAGGGCTGGGCTGGTCTTGAAGAGGGGATCATGGTTGAAGATACCGACAGTGTGCTGGGGGTGGTACGGAAATGACGGACAATCAGCAGGACACACTGGCATCACTTTGTAATACCATGTCCGAAATAAATTGCTTAAGAAAAAACGCAATCAAACCTGCTCTCAACCCCTAATTCGCAGGGTTGTGTAAAACAGCTACAACACAACCGCAGATACTACTGTTTGGGGGAAACTTGTCTAAACAAGTAAAATAACTTGATGAAGAATCTAAAGCCATTGGGCTCATGAGGGCGTCCACAGGAACGAACAAGACCACACACCCCAGTCGACAGCACCCCTATGCATCCACCGGCAGGCATCGACACCAGGATGCTGGTGAAAGCATGAGGGCCGCGCAGCAACCACAAAGGTCTTTTTTAGGCCAAGGCCCAGAGCGGCCCTCATGAAAAATGCGCCAACCCCACACTCCGGCACCTCGACCGCTGAAGAGGCAGAAGCCGAAGAAATGAACGTACCACTGGTAACCATGGAGGTAGGTGGGTCTGGTTCCTTCCAGAACATAAAAGGTGTAGGTCCTGTACTAACAGGGGGAAGGTTACACTTGTTTTGGGAAGCATGGAGGACTATTACATCTGATAAATATATACTACAAAGTATTCAGGGATATCAAATTGATTTCATCCAAAAAGGTATGCCACCAGTTCAACATGTACCTAACTGGGAGCTTGTACTCTCACAACAGAAAAAGTTGGAAGGACATACAGAACTGGTGAGGTTACATGCTAAAGGAGTTATAGAGAGGTCGGCACATGACTCTCTGGAATTTGTATCCAACATTTTTACGAAAACCAAGAAAGATGGTAGGTGTCGCATCATCATTGACTTAACTAGACTGAATACTTTTGTAAATTATATTCATTTCAAAATGGAAACATTTGTTACTGCCAAACAATTCATTTCCGAGGGATACTTCATTGGCATGCACCGATCTAAAAAATGCATACTATTCAGTAACCATACATAAGGATCATTGCCGATACCTAAAATTTAACTGGATGGGGCAACAATGGCAGTATAAAGCGTTGCCTTATGAGTTAACATCACCCCCAAGACTATTTACCAAGATATTGAAACCGGCCTTGGCATTACTTAGGAAACAAAAACATATTGTTATGGCATATCTTGATGATATTTTGATTGTGGGGAAAACCCTGGAATTAGCTAAATCAGCGGTTTTAGCTACCAAACATTTGTTTGCAACACTGGGGTTTATCATCCATCCAGATAAATCTAAGTTGACACCATCCACAACAATGGACTGTCTGGGATTCACAATTAACTCTATCCACATGTCTGTAACATTGCCAAATAACAAAGCAGCAGACTTGGTGGAAGCCTGCAACAAATTGATTGTTGCTAATCAACCATCTATTCGACAGGTGGCAAGAGTAATTGGGAAACTAATAGCAGCATTTCCAGCTACTCAGTTTGGACCTTTGCATTATCAAAATCTACAAAGGGCAAAAGTGCAAACACTAAAACAACATGCAGGTCATTTTGATCGACCTATGCAATTACCAGCCAAAGCAATTTTGGAGTTACAATGGTGGAAGGAAAATATTTGGCATAGTTCCAGCCCCATCGTTATCAGTAACCCATCATTCACATTACAAACGGATGCCAGCGCTCATGGCTGGGGAGCAACTAACACTATGTCCAGTACTGGTGGTAGATGGAACATACAAGAATCATCATTACTACAAACACTGGGTATAAATTATTTAGAAATGTTGGGTGTGTTTTATGGGCTAAAAGCTTACTGTTCAGCTATGCACCATCTGCATGTCCGTCTACAAATTGATAATACCACGGTGGTGGCATATATTAATCATATGGGTGGAATAAAATCGATATTGTGTGACAATCTGGCCAATACAATCTGGCAATGGTGTGTCGACAGACATATTTGGCTATCAGCAACCTACCTACCAGGTAAGCTCAATACAGTGGCAGACACCAGGTCACGGAAATTTAATGACAACACCGAATGGATGTTGAACCACAAAGTATTTGCTGATATTACTATGCGATATGGTACACCTGATATCGATCTCTTTGCATCTAGACTCAATCACCAGTTGCCAACACATGTCGCTTGGGAACTAGACCCTGGGGCAGCAGCGATGGATGCTTTTTCGTTAAATTGCGGAAATTTTTTTTTCTATGCTTTTCCCCCATTCTGCCTCATCAGTCGGGTCCTACGCAAAATACAAATGGACTTAGCTTCAGGTGTTTTGGTAGTACCCGATTGGCCTACTCAGCCATGGTTCCCTGTGGTCCTCGACATGGTCTCTGAACTGTATATGACCATCACTAAAAGACCAGATCTTTTGATCGTGCTGCAGCAAGTAAGAATTTCATATGACAATAAAACACTATTAACTCTTGTCTCTTGTTAAGTCCTCCATCACTCCGTGCTGCTGTGGTCCGCGTACGGTCCATGTGCTCAGCCTCTTGGAGCAGCGCCTGTTCCAGCCGAACCCCAGGCTGCTGCTGGGCCTTCAGTGGCCCACTCCACCATCGGGGGGCACTACACTCCCTCCCTTACCGGCCCTCCATCCCAACTCTGACTCCCTCATCTCCGGTCCAGGGGCCGTAGGTCGGCGGGTTCCCTCTCCGGGCAGGTTCACGGTTCCATGTCGTCGAACCAGATCCTGCCGACTGACAACCTTCCACCGTGTTGCACCTTTAGGTCTCTTGAAGAGCAAACAGTTAATCTGGCTATCATGTATAACTTTAGTAAGGATGGGGAAATAATTATTTAATATTCTGAATTTAAGAATATTTGTTTCACTTGGTATTATGGTGGTGGGTTTGTTTGTATTGTTTTGTATTGTATATATCATTTTGGAAATAATTGAAATAACATCTGACTTTCATTGCAATGCTAATTTTGGGAGGTTGCTCAACATACATTTGCCACTGGATCTCCAATGTACCAACTGTGCCAACGCCTCTGAAATAGATTCAAGATTCAAGATTCAAGAGAGTTTATTGTCATGTGTCCCAGATAGGACAATGAAATTCTTGCTTTGCTTCAGCACAACAGAATATAGTAGGCATAAATAAATACAGAACAGATCAGTGTGTCCATATACCATTGAATATATATACACACACACATAAATAAGTGGATAAAGTGCAATGGGCTAATAATGTTCAGAGTTTTGTTTGAGTTGAGTTTAATATCCTGATGGCTGTGGGGAAACAGCTATTCCTGAACCTGGATGTTGCAGATTTCAGATTTGCAGAATACCTTGTTCACCTTGGGAAGCCTGCGTAGAAATGCAAATCCTGCGTAGAAATGCAAATCCTGCGTAGAAATGCAAATCCTGCTTCTTTTAAGGGGATAGACACAAAATGCTGGAGTAACTCAGTGGGACGGGCAAATTGGAGGAACAGCACCTCATATTTCACTTGGGCAACTTACACCCCGGCAGTACAATATTGACATCTCCAACTTCAAGTAACGATTGCTTTCCGTCTCTCTCCATTCCTCCCCTTTCCCAGTTCTCTGACCAGTCCTACTGTCTCTGACTACATTTTATCTCTGTTTGCTTTGTTGTTACCTTCTCCCAGCTAACAATGATCCATTCTACATGATCCTTGATCTACATTCGTTTTATCCTATTTTCACACCTTACACTTCCTTATCTATGTATCTCCCTCTCCCCTGACATCAGTCTGAAGAAGTGGCTCGACCCGAAATGTCGCCCATTCCTTCTTGTCAGGGATGTGGCCTATCCCGCTCAGTTATTCCAGCATTTTGTGTCTACCTTTGATTTAACTCCAGCATCTGCAGTTCCTTCCTACACAGAATATCTGGCTATCATTGCAATGCTATTTTTGAGAGGTTGCTCAACAGATATTTGCCACTGGATCTACAATAAGGCAACTGTGACAACACCTCTGAAATACCTTGTTCATCTTGGGAAGCCTGTTTGGAAATGCAAATCCTGCTTTGTTTAAGTGGATAGAGGCAAAATGCTGAAGTATCTCAATGGGTCAGGCAGCATCTCTGGAGAAAAGGAATGGGTGACGTTTCAGGTCGAAACCCTTCATCAGACCGAGAGTCAGGGAGGGAGACCCTGGAGGTGTGGGAAGGTACAGGACAAATCAGAGCCGTCACTGATGGCCAAGGAAAGGTGGAGCCCACAATGGTCCAATGGCGGCTGGGAACAAGTGATAACAAAAGACTACAAGTGGTGAAATTAGCTAGAAGACTGGGGTGGGGAGTGATGGAGAGAGAAAGGGGATGCAAGGGTTACTTGAATTTATAGAGGTCAATATTCTTACACATTCATTGTAAGTTACCCAAGCAAAATATGATGTGCTGTTCCTCATTCATTGAAGGGGATATTGGGTGATGGGTAAAGAGCTGTAGTAAGCTGATACATGGTGGGCAAGTCTCCTGTGAAGAACAAGGGCTAGCATTGGCCCGATGGACAGATTGGCCTGTTTCCCGGCTGCCAAGCCTGCGAGGTGTCAGGTTAAATAAACAGTCTTCATAAAAACGGATTAAAAATTAAAGCAAGTTTAAAAAGGTCAAGGTTGGACTATTTGACAAGTTTATGCTGTGGGGTGGCCCTGTCGATGAGTAACACTTCACAGCAACTCTTGACCATAATTTCCCCTTCTTAATATGTATTGTGATAGCTCACAACGCAATGATATGAACATTCAATTCTCAAATATTAGAGAGAGTCAGGAAAGAGTCAAGAGAGTTTTATTGTCATGTGTTCCAGGTAAAACAAAGAAATTCATACTTGCAGCAGCACAACAGAATATGTAAACATAGTACACTGTAAACAATATAATAAATGAGAAAACAAGTTCAGTGTGTGTATACCTGCACATGCACACGCATAGGTACACATAAAAAACCACCAATAACAGTCCAATAATATTAGATATTCTCGGGCAGATGGGGCTCGTCAGCCTGGGAAGGCAGTCCATCTAGGAGAGGGAAAACTCTGATTTATAACCTCCACTGCCATGTGGCCACATCCAGTCATGGAAAAGGCTCCTCAAGTAAACCTCAAGAATCCGGAGTTGGAGAACCCCTAAGGCAGTTCGTCGTTTTCTACGACCTCGCTCTGGCAGCTCCTGCAACGGCACTGGTGCCAAACCGTCACGGCCCTGCTGTTCCTTTGGATCGATCAGCGACGTGGAGAGGGGGGACGTGCTGCATGGGCAACAGCCTGTCCTCCATATGACATCGCCCATGGTCATTGCATCCGACCGCACATTACCTGCAAACTAGGATGCATCACCCATGGTCAGTCATAACCGAAGGGGGCCGACTACTAATATGAGATAATAATATTAGATGACTAACGATACCTCCCCATCTCTTTTTTCTCCCCCGTCTCTTTCCTGTCCTCCATCTGGAGCGCACCCATCTGGAGCGCACCCATTTCTCCTACTATCTTGCTCCCATTTTCTACTTCCCTCCATCCCCTTCCACCAATAGTGTTCGTGTGCGTGGATCGCTGGTCGGCGCGGACTCGATGGGCTGAAAGGACTGTTTCCGCACTGTATCTCAAAACTAAACTATATTAACATTGGTGAGACCATGCGCAGGTTTGGCGATCGCTTCGTCCAACACCTCCGCACAGTTCGCAATAACCAACCTGATCTCCCAGTGGCTCAACTCCCCATCCCATTCCGAATCCTGCCTTTCTGCCCTGGGATTCCTCCATGGCCACAGTGAGTCCCACCGCAAATTGGAGGAGCAGTACCTCCTATTTCGCTTGGGTAGTTTACACCCCAGTGGTTTGAACACCTTCCCCTCCCCTTCCAAGCTTTCCCACAGCCCACTTTCTCCACCTCTTCCTTTCTTCTTCCCGCCCCCTCCCCACCCCCACATCAGTCTGAAGAAGGGTCTTGACCCGAAACGTCACCTATTCCTTCACTCCATAGATGCTGCCTCACCCGCTGAGTTTCTCCAGCAATTTTGTCTACCTTCGATTTTTCCAGCATCAGCTGTTCTTTCTTAACCACTTTTTAAGAAAGGAGGGAGAGAGAAAATGAGGAATTATAGACCAGTTTGCCTGACATCAGTAGTGGGGGAAATTCTTGAGCCGAAGAAAGCAAATGGCATGTTGGCCTTCACAGTGAGAGGATTTGAGTATAGGAGCCAGGAGGTCCTAGTGCAGTTGTACAGGGCCCTGGTGAGACCACACCAGGAGTATTGTGTGCAATTTGGGTCTTCAAATTTGAGGAAGGACATTCTTGCTATTGAGGGAGTGCAGCGTAGGTTCACCAGGTTAACTCCCGGGATGGTGGGACTGTCATAAGATGAAAGAATGGGCCGACTGGGCTTGTTTTCACTGGGAATTTAGAAGGATGAGAGGATATCTTATAGATCTTTAGGGAATGGACAAGCTCGATGTAGGTAAAATGTCCCCGATATTGGGGGAGTCCAGAAGCAGGGGTCACTGTTTAAGAATAAGGGGTAGGCCATTTAGGACTGAGAAGGAGAAAAACTTTTTCATGCAGAGAGTTGTGAATCTGTGGAATTCGCTACCACAGAAAGCAGTGGAGACCAATTCAATGGATGTTTTCAAGAGAGTTAGGTATAGCTCTTAGGGCTAACAGGATATGGGGAGAAAACAGGAACGGGGTACTGATTTTGGATGATCAGCCAGGATAATCAGCCAGGATCACCAGCATGGCCCACTCTTGCACCTATTTTCTATGTTTAGTTGCGGTCTGACCATTAAAAGGCCTCAGCATGGCATCCCTATTCAGGGACATCCTCTCTCCCAGGGGTCTTTCAGAGCTCTGCTTGACTAAAACAAGTGCGTTTAATTTGCATTGCATAGCTGACACGGGTTCGCTGCAATTAATTGGCAAGCCTAATAAAAGATAGATATTGGAGCCAACCCTTGAATGAGAATGAGGACAACAGGCTTTCAAATCTGCAGCCCTGGTTAACAATTGGCGAGAGTTCCCCCCCAGTTACATTACTTAATGATGCCCTTAATAAGGAATATACACCAGACTACTGCCCCGAGCTGACCCGCTACCTGCATTACTGAGACGTGCGATAAATCTAGTCGGGACTCTTTGAGCAGTAAGTAAATGGGCCAGACCTGACCCGCCAATGAACCAGGGAAAGTAGTGTTTCCGAGGTCACATTGAGATTTTCCACTTAAGAGCCCAGCTCTCTCAATCTGTGGGATGTCGCTACCTGTGAGAAAAGCAATAAGCACCGTGTGGTTATTCATGCAGCATTTTATTATTTTCAAAAAAGAGCGTTAGCTCTTTCACAATTGTTCTTTTCAATGGCCATTGTAGCCCTGGATGACTTTGCTCTGGGTGGCCCATTACTAATGACTTCCCAGGTCGGCGAGACCAGGCTCAGCGTAAATGTGACGTGCGGTGAATAATGCAGCGATTATTTAGCAATTACTCATGCACTCACTTCAATCATTCCCAAAGTAATGGACTATAAATTTTATAGCTGAATAACCATTATTAATTGAGTTCCCTTTCGCTTGCTGTTTTCTGCCACTTTCTGAAATAATTTCAGAGGAGCCCTGTGACCTTACATCAGTTATTTTGCGTGCATCAATTAGTTAATGTTACATATGACAGGCAGAACAGAGGTAGAAGGGGAATGTAAAGTGCGGCTTGGATCTCTGGTCCCAGGCTAATACACAAGGGTGAAGTCACAGGCAGGCTGTCTGGCTGATCACAGGTTAACTATTCACTTGATGGGTTGAGGGTTTCAAGGGTCTGAGCTACAGGGAGAGGTTGAGTCATAGAGTGATACAGTGTGGAAACAGGCCCTTCGGCCCAACTTGCCCACACCAGCCAACATGTCCCACCTACACTAGTCTCACCTGCCAGAATTTGGTCCATATCCCTCCAAACCTGTCCTATCCATGTAATTCCTTGGAGCACAGGAGGATGAGGGGTGATCTTATAAAGGTGTACAAAATCATGAGAGGGATAGATCGGATAGACGCACAGAGTCTCCAGCCCAGAGTAGAGTCATAGAGTGATACAGTGTGAAAACAGGCCCTTCGGCCCAACTCGCCCACACCGGCCAACAATTTCCCATCTACCCACTTTCCTGCGATTAAACAATGTGATAGCCCCAGCCTCAACTACCTCCCCTGGCAGTTTGTTTCTTGTGTGTGAAAAGGTTACCCTTCGGATTCCTATTAAATCTTTTCCCCTTCACCTTGAACGTATGTCCTCTGGTCATCAATTCCCCTACTCTGGGTAAAAGACTCTGTGCATCTACCCGATCTATTCCTCTCATGATTTTGTACATCTCTATAAGATCTCCCCTCATCCTCCTACGCTCCATGGAATAGAGACCCAGCCTTCTCAACCTCTCCCTATAACACACCCTCTAGTCCTGGCAACATCCTCGTAAATCTTTTCTGAACCCTTTCAAGCTCGACAATATCTTTCCTATAACATGGTGCCCAGAACTGAACACAAAAGTCTAAATGCGGTCCCACCAATATCTTATACAACTGCAACATGACCTCCCAACTTCTACACTCAATACTATGACTGATGAAGGCCAAAGTGCCAAAAGCCTTTTTGACCACCTTACCTACCTGCGACTCGACCTTCAAGGAACAATGCACTTGTACTCCTAGATTCTGCTGCTCTGCAACACTACCCAGAGGCCTACCATTTACTGTCTAGGTCCTGCCCTTGTTCAACGTCCCAAAATGTAACACCTCACATTTCTCTGTATTAAATTCCATCAACCATCCCATCGACCATAGTGTGAAGATAGATACAAAAATGCTGGAGTAACTCAGCTGGACAGGCTGCTCCTCTGGAGAGAAGGAACGGGTGACCCTTCTTCAGCTAAAGAAACTGACACGTCACCCATTCCTTCTCTCCAGAGATGCTGCCTGTCTCGCTGAGTTACTCCAGCATTTTGTGTCTATCTTCGGTGTAAACCAGCATGTGCAGTTCCTTCCTACACATAGAACTAGTGTGAATGGGTCATCGCGGGCTCAGTGGGCCAAATGGCCTTTTTCCGTGGTGTCTCTTTCAATCACTTAATCAATCGAAGATTTTTGATTGCCCTTGGTCCAGCCATCTGCCTGTCAAATCCACCCCCTTACCTGCATCCACCTATCATTTGCCAAACTTTGTAAGAAGGAACCACAGATGCTGGTTTAAACCAAAGGTAGACACAACAAGCTGGAGTAACTCAGCGGGTCAGGCAGCATCTCTGGAGAAAAGGAATAGATGATGTTTCGGGTCCAAACCCTTCTTTAGACTGAGAGTCAGGGGAAAGGGAAAACGAGAGATATAGATGGTGATATAGAGAGATATAGAACAAATTAATGAAAGATATGCAAAATGTAACGATGATCAAGGAAAGGTGGAGCCCACAATGATCCATTGTTGGCTGTGGACTAGGTGATAACGAGTTACTCCAGCTCTTTTAATCTATTTGTCAAACCTTGTCTGGCCCCACCTCACTTCCAGCTTACTTCCCCCCCTCCCCCCACTACAATCAGTCTGACGAAGGGTTCCGATCCGAAACATCACCGATCCTTGTTCTCCAGAGATGCTGCCTGACCCCCTAAGTCACTCCAGCACTTTGATATACACTTTGAAAGATATACAAAGACATGTTTTTTTTTATTCCCTTATCATGAGAACCTTGTTCCAGTCAGATCAGTTATAGGAAGTAGCCACTCAGTATCCACTCTAGTTCATGGTGTTAAAATAAAAGCACTAGTGCTCGGTCCACCAATGCCTACTCAATCCCCCAGTTTCTAACCATTTGTACACTGAACTTCTGTCCTGGGACTCCTCCATTGCCAGAGTTTCATGTGGGGGGTGGGGGGTAAATCCCCCCCCCTCTCTCTCTTTTCTCCCACCCGTTCACTCCTCTGTGTCTGACCTGGAATCCCACCTATTCCTCTCCTCCACTCATCCCCCTCCACCCTGCTACTTTCCTTCCTCTGCAATGGTTGCCTCACCAACAGTCTGTCTGTCCCTTCCTTCTTTTCTTGTTTGTTTGTACTTGTTAAATGTATGTTTTTAGCGTTCTTTAGCTTGTTTCATGTGGGGGTTGGAGGGGAGGAGTTGGGGGAATTTTTTTCTAATCTCCTACCTGGATGGAGATGCGTATCCCCCATCCGTACTGCGGCCTAACATCGAGGAGTTGGCGGCCTTTGCTGGAGACCGATTTCGAGAGCTCCACCGCGGTCGGCTGCCAACGTTAACATCGCGGAGCCCGCGGTCTCTGGTCAAAGACAGACTTCGGGAACTCCAAGTCGCAGGAGTTTTGATCGCCCCGACGTGGAGGCATAGACCACCAGCTGCGGGAGCTTCGATCACCCCAACTGCGGATGGTTCGACTGCCCCGACTGCAGGAGAATAAATGGGGAAGAAGATTGGACTTTATTACCTTCCATCACAGTGAGGATCTTGGGGAATCCACTGTGGTGGATGTTTATGTTAACTTTTATGAGGTTGTGTGTCTTGGTGCTTTTTTTTAGTATGGCTGCATGGTAATTCGAATTTCACTGTACCTTAATTGGTACATGTGACAATAAACTGACCTTGAAACCTTGAACCAATCAGCAACTTTTCAAACCTGTCTCGCACATTCCTCCCTTTCTTATCTCTGGACTTTCTTCTGACCATCTGCCTATCAAGCCGTCCCTTCACCTCTATTGACCTATTACCTGTCTAGTTTTGTCCTTCATCATCGTTGAAAACATTAGTGGCGCAGTGTTGCTGGTTTCCAACGGGAACGGTGACGGACGCACCACACATCTCTGCCCTCCAGTTCCTGCGGACTTCCACCGCTGGAAGTATAGGATTTTGGTGTGTGTGCTTTATCATCATTCTGTACAATGCTATGATTGCAACTTCTACTGAAGTGTGGATGGCCGTTGGCTCGCTGGAAACGTGGATGGCCGTTGGCCCGCTTGGAGCTCATCCGAAGACTTTGACAGGTCTTGTTATTGATCCTGCTGGGGGTCCACAGCCCCCTCCTCACCTGGCAAACCCGGTTTAAACACCGACTATCCGACCGTGGATCAGGTAGTGAACCATCATCAATGGATGCGACTTTCAAAGCCAACCGATGCGCAGAATTAGAAGAAAAGAGAAGAGAACGGAAAGAGAGGCAGCAACAAACAACGCCTGATCTGCCATCTGGAATTACCTGTCCTGAATGCCGAAGAACTTTCAAAGCCAGGATTGGACTCATAAGCCACCTAAGAGTCCATAAAAACAATGGAATGTAGACCATCATCCTCGACCTCGATAGATAGCCATGACGGATATGTTTTGGGTCAGGACCCTGCTTTAGATTGATCATGAGCTATTCTACGTTTCCTTATCATCATCTGCTTTGATGTTGTTGTCACACCTTACCCTTCCATATCTCTAGACTCTCTCATCCCTGACTCTCAGTGTTAAGAATGGTCTCGGCCCAAAACGTCACCCATTCCTTCTCTCCAGAGATGCTGCCTGAAAGCCAGCATTTTGCGTCTATCTTCGGTGTAAACCAGCATCTGCTGTTCCTTGATTTTGCATAATGACTTTTATAACACTCGTCACTTTCAGAGGCACAGCAGCTAATGTGCACACATTTAGCTCCTCATTAAAAAATCAGTGCACGAGGCTGCAGAGAGTGATGGACTTAGCCTGACCCATCACAGCCACAGCCCTCTCCACCATCAAAAGCATTTACATGAGCTGCTGCCTCGACAAAAACAAGAATCCCCACTCTGCTCACTACTACATCGGGTAGTGGATACAAAAGCCTGAGCTCCCACATCACCAGGTTCGGGAACATCAGGGCGCCACGGAGGCTCAGCGGTAGAGTTGCTGCCTTACAGCGCTTACGCGCCAGAGTCCCGAGTTCAATCCTGACTGTCTGTACGGAGTTTGTACGTTCTCCCCATGACCTATGTGGGTTTCCTCGGAGATCTTCGGTTTCCTCCCACACTCAAAAGACGTACAGGTTTGTAGGTTAATTAGCTTGGTGCAAATGTAAATTGTCCCCAGTGTGTGTAGGATAGTGTTAATGTGCGGGGATCCTTGGTCGGTGCGGACTCGATGGGCCAAAGGGCCTGTTTCTGCGCTGCATCACTAAACCAAACTAAACTAGAAACAGCTACTTTCCTGCAACCATCAGGTTCTCGAACCAACATGCACAACTCTAATCCTACCTCATAAAACATAGAGAAGTACAGCATAGGAGCAGGCCCTTCAACTCACAATGTTCATGCTTAATATGTCTTTAGTCTTTTGGGATGCAACATGGAAACAGGCCCTTTGGCCCACCAAGCCCACACAACCAGCGATCACCCCGTACACTAGCACTATCCTACACATTAGGGACAATTTTCCAATTAACAAAAGCCAATCAACCTACAAACCTGTACTTCTTTGGAGTGTGGGAGGAAACCGGAGCACCCGGAGAAAACCCACGCAGTCACAGGAAGAACGTGCAAACTCCGTACAGACAGCACCCGCAGTTAGGATTAAACCCGGGTCTCTGGCGCTGTAAGGCAACAGCTCTGCCACAGTGCCACCATGCTGCCCACAATAGGATATGAAGTTAAACTAACCTGCATTTTAGTGCTGGCAGCCAAGGTTGAACTCTCACCCCTATAGAACATAGAACAGTACAGCACAGGAACGGGCCCTTTGGCCAACAATATTCATGCCAAACATGATGTTAAGTTAAACTGATCTCATCTGCCTGTATATGATTCTTATCTCTTTATTCCCTGCACATCCATGTATTCTTTATTCCCTGCACTTATCCAGAAGCCTCTTAAATCCCACTATTAAACTGCAACATCAGTAACAGAACACCGTGGAACGCACAAGTTTCTTGTTTCTTCTCAGTTTTCTTTCTATTTACTCTTGCAGGATTTTACGTGAAATATCATGCGCACTCCACGTATAATGGATGTTTTTGTGTGTTGTCTAATTCTCTATGTCTGTGATGCTGCTGCAAACAAGTTTTTCATTGTACTTGCACCTTGCTGTAGTGCAGATGACAGTAAACTCAACTGAACTTGAATGGAGAATCTTTATTGGGAATTTTGAGTAAGAATGATAGAGACACACAAAAAGACCGTTGGCCTTTATGTTACATAGAAACATAGAAAATCGAGCCAGCACTGCCATTCAATAGGATCACGGCTGATCATCCTAAATCAGTACCCCGTTCCTGCTTTCTCCCCATATTCCTTGAACCCATTAGCCCAAAGAGCTATACCGAACTCTCTCTTGAAAACATCCAGTGAACTGGCCTCCACTGCCTTCTGTGGAAGAGAATTTCGCAGATGCACAACTCTCTGAGTGAAAACGTTTTTCCTTATCTCAGTCCTAACTGGCCTACCCTTTATTCTTAAACTGTATCTAGCCTGTCCAATTCTTCAAGAATTTTACATGTTATAGAGTTCTACATGTTAGAGACTCATAGAGTATGGAAAAAGGCCCTTCGGTCCAACTTGCCCATGCCAATAAAGATGCCCCATCTACACTAGACCCACCTGCCTGCATTTGGCCCATATCCAACTAAACCTTTCCTATCAATGTGTCAGTCGAAATATCTTTTAAATGTTGTTATAGTCTCGCAGGTTATTCCGCATTTCCCTGTGCGAAAAAGTTGCCCCTCAGCTTCCTATTAAATCTGTCCCCTCTCACCTAAAACCTATGTCCCCTAGTTCTTGATTCCCCTATTCCAGGTAAGAGTCTCTGCACATCTACCCTATCAATTCCCTTGATGAATTTACACACCTCTCCAAGGAAAAGACGCCTAGCCTGCTCAACCTCTCCCTATAATCAGACTGTCAAGTCCTGGCAACATCCTTATAAATCTTCTCTGCTCTCCTTGCAGCTTAGTAACACCTTTCCTGTAACAGCGAGACCAAAGGCGGAACATTGGAGAATTGTCAATATTACCGCAATGAAGAAGAAGGGAGCAAAGCAGAATAGTGGGAACTATAGGCCGCTTAGACTGACTTCAGACTACTTGTCTAATTGCAGGTTGCAGAATACTTAGAAGTTCATGATAAAATTTGGCCTATAAAAAGTCAGCATGGTTTTGTGAAAGGGAGTTCTTGCCTGGAATTCTTTGAAGAAATAAATAGCAGGACAGACAAAAGAGAGTCAGTGGAGGTTGGTTACCTAGATTTTCAGAAAGTCTTTGATAAGGTGCCACACGTGAGGCTGCTAGGGAAGATGATCAAAGGGCAGATACTACCATGGAAAGCAGGATGGCAGAAGACAAAGAGTGGCAACAAAGGGGGCTTTTTCTGGTTGGCTGCCAGTGACTAGTGGAGTTCGGCAGGGCTCGGTGCTGGTGCCGCTAATCTTCATGTTGTATATTAATGATTTGTACCAGAGGATTGAAGGTTTTGTGGCAAACTTTGCAGGTGATACAAAAATATGTAGAGGGGCAGGTAGTGTAGAGAAAGCAGGGACTCTGTAGAAAGACCTGGATAGGTTGGGAGAGTGAGCAGAGAAGTGGCAGATGGAATATAGTGTAGCAAAGTGTAAAATCGTGCAATTTTGTAGTAGGAATAAAGGTGTAGACTATTTTCCAAATGGGGAGAGAATCCAGAAATTGGTGCAAAGAGACTTGGAAACGCTGGTGCAGGATTCCCCAAAAGTTAATTTGCACGTTGAATCAGTAGTAAGGAAGGCCAACACAATGCTAACATTTATTTCAAGAGGGCTAGGATATAAAAACATGGCTGTAATGTTCTTCATTTTGTGTTCATCTTGTTACAAATGTTGACCTCGCTGTCATCGTCCATCCTGAAAAGGGCGCAAGCTTCCGGCGACAATCAGTGGAAGCCATCACTTGTCACAGTAGATGATGGTGGTAGCAGAATTAGCTCAGGATACTTCCAGTTTCCAGCCCCGCGACATGGGGCCTCTATAATGTTAAGTCTCTATAAGGTGCTGGTCAGGCCATGTTTGGATTATTGTGAGCAATTTTGGGCGCCTTATCTAAGGAAGGATATGTTGGCTCTGGAGAGGGTCCAGAGGAGGTTCACAAAATGAGTGGGCTAACATAAGATGAGTGTTTTATGGCACTTGGCCTGTACTCGCTGGAGTTTAGGATGAGGGGACACCTCATTGAAACTTGAAAGAGTGAAAGGCTCGAATAGAGTTGATGTGCAGTGGATGTTTCCACATGTGGGAGAGTCTAGGACCAGAGGTCACAGCCTCAGAATTAAAGCACGTTCTTTTAAAAAGGAGATGAGGAGGAATTTCTTTAGTCAGAGGGTGGTGAATCTGTGGAATTCTTTACCACAGAAGGCTGTCTAGGCCAAGTCAATGGACTTTTTTAAGGCAGAGATAGATAGATTCTTGATTAATAATGGTGTCAAGGGTTATGGGGAGAAGGCAGGAGAATGGGGTTAAGAGGGAGAGATAGATCACCCATGGTTAAATGGTGAAGTAGATTAGACTTCCGAATGGCCTAATTCTGCTCCTATCATTTATGACCTTATGACCTTATGAACACAATACTCCAAATATGGCCTCATCAACGTCTTGCACATAAATGTTGCTTAAGATGCTTGAGGGAAGCCCACTATATCTTCTTCACCACTTTGACCTTCATCAGTCAGTATTGAGTATAGAAGTTGGTGGGGTCATCTTACAGTTATAGACATTGGCGAGACCATATTTAGAGCATTGTGTTCAGTTTTGGGGACCATGTTATTGGAAAGATATTGTCGAGTTGGAAAGGTTGCGGAGAAGATATACGATGATGTTGCCAGGGCTCAAGGGCCTGAGCTATAGGGAGCAGGCTGGGACTCTATTCCTTAGAGTGCAGGAGGATGAGGGGTGTTCTAATAGAAGTGTACAAAATCATGAGAGGAATAGATCTGGTAGACACACAGAGTCGCTTGCCCAGAGTTGGAGAATCAAGAACCAGAGAACACAGGTTTAAGGTCAGGTAGGAAAGATTTAATAAGAACTTTAGGGGTAATGTTTTTCCACAAAGGATGTGGGTGTATGGAATGAGCTGCTGGAGGAGGTAGTTGAGGCAGGTATTATTGCAATGTTTAAGAAACATTTAGTGAGGTACATGGATGTGACCGGTTGAGAGGGCTATGGATCAAATGCAGGCAGGTGGGCCGAGTGTAGATAGGACATGTTGGTCGGTTTGGGCAGGTTCTGCTGATGGACCTGTTTTCACGGTGTAAGTATCTGTGACTCTCTGACCAGGCCAATACATGTACCTTACTTCATGAGCAATTGCCACTTCCACCTCAGTAGCTGCAGTCGATTGGGTATTTTATTCAAGATTTCAGTACTTCAACAGAACTGTGTGCTCATGTCTTTGCGATGAGACTTTTATTTCCATTTCTAAAGGGAATTGGATAGAAGGAAATCATTTTCAGGGTCTTGGTGAAATCGTGGGGCAATGGGAGGAGCAGGATTGCTGGCACTAACTCTATGTACTGAATGTTTTGTTTTAATGTGTCTTTATCATTTCATTAGCCAGATCTGGAAAGGGTGCAGAGAAGAAGGGCCTGTCCCATTTTCACGACCTAATTCACAACCTTTTTTACTCGTGGATTTTTCATCATGTTAGAAAAAACGCCCCGACCTACTTGATGCCACAAGTACCTACGACTAGCATCACGACCTGCTACGACCTGCCTACGACCTACCTACGACCTCATACGACCTTGTGACGACCATGCTGCGAGCATGAGTCAAGAGCAAACGGCAGATGTCACGAATTAGGTTGTGAAAGTGGGACAGGCCCTTTAGAAGGATTTATGAGAACTCAAGTGCCTGAGCTATAGGGAGAGGTTGAGCAGGCTAGGACTTAATTCCTTGGAGCGCAGGAGGATGAGGGGTGACCTTAAAGCTGTGTATAAGATCATGAGAGCAATAGATAGGGAAAATAAACAGAACCCAGAGAACACAGGTTTAAGGTGAGAGGGGAAAGATTTAATAGGAAACTGAGGGGCAACTGTTTTACATAAAGGTTGTTCGGTATATGGAATGTGTTTCCTGAAGGAGGTAGTTACGGCAGGTACTATCATAATGTTTAAAAAAACATTTGTATTGTATTGTTGTATTGTATTCAAATTTATTGTCATTGTCTCAATTTGAGACAACGAAATGAATTTCCCTTACAGGCAGTATCATTAAAAAAAAAAATCATAAAAAAATAAATAAATAAAAAATAAATAATGAAACATATTAATAATAAAATTGAAATTGAATTAAAAAAAAGCACAAACACAGAAAGTCCACGACACAACATAACATAAATGGCACCAAGGTGAGGATGGCACCATAGTCCAGCCAGACTCCCCTCCGTGTTCATCCGTGGTCGGGGCTGATGTTCAGGCCCTCACGCCGGGCTGGTGGAATGCCGACGCCAAACCCCGACGGTGAACATCCTCCTCCTCAGCGGCCCGGACCTCCTGATCAGCCGCCTCCCGCTGCCGGAGTCTGCAGCTCCTGAGTCCACAGGCCGAGCCGGGCAGAGTCACAGGACCCCGCGCTGTCCATCAGCGCCGCCCGCTTTGGGAGCTCCGCAAACCGCAGCTCCAGGATGTCGGTGCAGCAGGTCCAGCACTCCGGGCTCCAGGCGGCGACCCCCTGGTAAGGCATCGCCAGCCCCGCGATGTTCCAGCGCTGTCCCGCCGCTGCTGGAGCTCCGGTCGATCCGGGCAGGAAAGGCCGCGCCAATCCAGGTAGGTAGGCCGCTGTGGGGGGGGGGGAAGGGGGGGCGAGGACGCAACTCGAATAATAGTCGCGTCCTCACCAGGAAGCGGCTGAAGGACGGTATCCCCCGCACCGTGCCCTCTTCCCCCACATAAAAACACCAAAAAAAACACAAAAAAACACACTTACACACTGTTTCATAACTAAATAAACAAAAAAACAAGAACAGGTACATGAATTGGATAGGTTTAGAGGGATATGCCCAAATGCAGGCAAGTGGAACTTGTGTAGCTGGGGATTGCTGGACAGCATGGGCGAGTTGGGCCAAAGGGCCTGTTTCCACACTGCATGACTGTGACTCTATGATTCTATCTGAACCGGCAAGGGCCAATAAAATGAGATCCAGAGCAAAAGGTTCCAACGGCTATATGCAGTTATAATCCATACATATTCCATACAATTTCATAAAGATGATGCCCCTTTAAATGGAGAATAAGAGTCGGAACGTGGGTCATGCAAGCAGTCGCAATGTAAGAGGTGAGGCTTTTGGAAGCAAGGAAGCAGAAATCAATAAATAAGTGCCTTGTAGTCCTCATGATATTATTGACAAACTAAAGTGGTTTCTCATGATTCCAGACAGGAAGGTAGTGAAGCTTGAAGGTTATATGTAGAATAGGAAGGTAGATTTAACAGTCTTTGCACAGGTTTGGCTAAATCCTGACACGGGGCCTGAAAGAAGCAGAGTTAAAAATAGCCACTGAAGGAATAAGTTAAACTTTTGGTCACGCACGTGAAACTTTATCCATTTGGGGTGAAATATTAAGGTAAAAAAGAAGGGAATTAATAATTGCAAATGGTCAAGAGAGAAAGGGTAGAAAAATCAATAGGGACTCACTTATGTGAATGTTAAATCAGCAGTGGAGAAAGAAAGATGCGTATTACGAACGGTGGCGGAGCGGTAGAGTTGCTGCCTTACAGCACCAGAGACCCGGGTTCAATCCTGACTACAAGTGCTGTCTGTATGGAGTTTGTACGTTCTTCCCGTGACCTGCATGAGTTCTCTCCGGCAACTCCGGTTTCCTCCCACATTCCAAAGACGTACAGGTTTGGAGGTGAATCGGCTTCGGTAAAATTGTAAATTGTCCCTAGTGTGTGTAGGGTAATGTTAGTGTGCGGGGATCGCTGGTCGGCACGAACTGTGGGCTGAAGGGCCTATTTCTGCGTTGTATCTCTAAACAAAACAAAACTATTGATAAAAATACATCTCTTGATGCTCCTGAACACGTCATCAGTGATGTAAACTGGGGTCATTGGGTGTTTCGGGTTTTTCAACATCAGACACCCTCACCCAGGCGACTCGGCTGTGGTTGATCAGACCACGACTTGTGTTCAGGTGGCATTCGCTCCTCCCCATGGACCTCCTCTCCTGATCCAGAGCCATCTTGAGGCCTTCTCCGCTGCCTCTGTGGTGTTCTTGATGGCCCTTCTCCTCTCCATTCCGTTGATGCCCAGTGCACTCAAGGCTTTGTAGAGCGATTGCCCTGCAGAACCTCTGCAGCCAACCTCGATGGGCTTCCAGCCCTGTTTACGGCAGTCTATGACCAGCTCTTCATACTTGGCCATCTTCCTCTCGTGGGGCCTCCTCCAGACAGTCCTCCCACGGCACTGTCAGTTCCAACAAGACGATGTTTTTGGTCGCCTCTGAGACCAGGAGGATATCTGGCCTCAGGGTGGTCATGGCAATGTGCCGGGGGAACTTCAGCTGTTTCAACAGGTCTACAGAAGGACAAAGGACAAAGGACATTTATTATCCATACCCTAATTGGTGTAGTGAAATTTGACTTGCCATTTGCAGCACACCAATGAAAATAAGACACAACATTAAAGAATGTAACAATAAACATAAAAACATCCCCCCACAATGGTTCCCACTGTGAGGGAAGGCACAAGTCCTGTCCTAACCCCTGTTCACCTATAGTCGGGCCTATTTGAGGCCTCTGCAGTCTGATGTTATGGCAGCCCGATGCTTCAGGCCCTCTCACCGGATGATGGAACTCCGGCGTTGACAGAACACTCTCAGCAGCTTGGAGAGTCTGGAACGGCCGCTTCCTCCCCGGAGACGGCGGCTCCCGGAGTTCTCGGGCCGCGCTGGTCGGAGCTCCAACACGGGCGATCTCGGCGAAAGATCCTAGGAGAAACTAAACTAAAATGAAGGAATCATATTAACAATGTGTGGCAGGAAGGAGGTTAGAGCACATTTTACACAAGCAAGGGGTGGTGGTAATGTGCTCGGGAGAGTTCACTTTTACCACGCTGGAAACCCTCTTGGCTTGACTTTCTTGGCTTTATCTTGCACTAAATGTTATTCACATTATTCCCTTATATGAAGAACCGAAGATAGACACAAAAAGCTGGAGTAACTCAGCGGGTCAGCATCTCTGGGGAAAATAAATAGTTGACGTTTCGGGTCGAGACACTTCTTCATATCATCTGAAGAAGGGTCTCAACCTGAAATGTCACCCATCCCTCTCTCCAGAGCTCTTTGTGTCTATTCCCTTATCGTGTATCTGTACACTGTGGCCGACTCGATTGTAATCATGTATTGTATTTCCTCTGACTGGTTAGCGGCAGCAAATGGTTTTCATTGTACCTCAGAACACGTGACAATAAACTAAACACAAACTCAAGCTCTTCTGCAGGTGGGGATTGGTGCTGGGTTAGGTACTCTGGGTTCTAAATCTGATAATGAAGAAGAGATGAATGTTGTGGATCTTGAAGTGGGAAGATTGTGAGTTCATGTAGAAATAAGGAACTGCAGATGCTGGTTAATACACAAAAGGCCACAGTGCTGGAGTAATTCAATGTGTCAGGCAGCATCTCTGGAGAACGAGTCATAGAATGATACAGCGTAGAAACAGGCCCTTCAGCCAAACTTGCCCAAGTTGTATTTCCATACAAAATACTTTAGTCAATAGAATAGGTGATGTTTTGGGTCAAGACCCTTCTTCTTATGGATTATAAGGTGTGTGTGTGGGGGGGGGGGAGCAGTCAGAAGGTTCTGGCAGAACTCCCATCAGAGAGAGGAGGATAATTTCTTCAAAGTAGCTTTGAAAGTATCTTCAAGGCAGGCACATGCCGTGAGTAATTACTCAGGGTAGGCAGTCAGTCGGCTTTTAAAATATCTTAGCACGCGCATGCGCACATTATTCTCTCCGTAAGCTGTCAGTCAACTTTTATAAAGTCTTCAAAAGCCAAATCTCTTAATAAAGTACCGTATATCCCGACAATGAAAACGCACCCCCATTTTGAGTTACTAAATTTTGAAAGAAAGCTGGTGGGACATAGGATTTCTCACGTTCAAAAAAATAAAAATAAAGAAAGCAATTTTCCCAAATCTCCTTCATTCTGAATTACTGAATGCAGGTTGACCAGTGTGTCATGGAGGGGGTGAGCTGTATTGTCCAAGATGCTCCACAGGTTGAGGAGCATCATGTATGACGAGAAAATCAACTCAAACCTAAACTCATCTAGTCCCGCAAATTGACATAAGATATCCATGAAATTCTCCAAACTCTCGCCGACACCAATCCTCAACCAATATCCTTGCTAAAATCCAGTAGGAAGGAATTGCAGATGTGGGTATAAACCGGAGATAGACACAAAATGCTGGAGTAAATCAGTAGGACAAACAGTACCTCTGGAGATAAGGAATGGGTGATGTTCCGGGTCCAAACCCTTCTTTAGGCTGAGAGTCAGGGAAAAGGGAAACAAGAGATATAGACGGTGATATAGAGAGATATAGAACAAATGAATGAAAGATGTGCAAAAAAGTAACGATAATCAAGGAAAAGTGGAGCTCACAATGGTCCATTGTTGGCTGTGGGCTCAGTGATAATGAGTTATGCAGACCTTTAAACTCAACAGGACGACTGTGAAACTAGTACGGTGACTAGGGTGGGGGAGGGACAGAGAGAGAGGGGGTGCAAGAGTTACAGTACTTGAAGTTGGCTGTTTAGTCCTTCGCTCAGTCTGATCTCTTGTTTGCCAAACACTTTGATTCCCTTTCCCATTCCCAACGTGACCTTTCTGTCCTGGGCCTTCTCCATTGTCAGAGTGAGGCCAAACGCAAACTGGAGGAACAGAACCCCATATTTCGCTTGGGCAGCTTACAACCCAGTGGTATGAACATTGATTTATCTAACTTCGTAACCCTTGCATCCCCTCTCTCAACATCCCTCCCCCACCCGTTGTTGTCATAGCTTCAAAGTTGCCTTGTTGAGCCTCATTCTCTAACTCGTTTTCACCCTAGTCCACAGCTAACAATGGCCTGCTTCCTTTATAATCCATACATTTGTTCTATATCTCTCTATATCACCATCTATATCTCTTGTTTCCCCCTCGCCTGACTTTCAGTCTGAAGAAGGATCCTGACCCGAAATGTCAACTATTCCTTTTCTCCAGAGATGCTGCCTGACCTGATGAGTTACTCCATCATGTTCCGTCTTCCTTACTAAAATCAATGACCTGGTATTTATCACATTATTATTGTGAGACCTTGCTGTGCATATATTGCCTGCTGCATTCCCTACATTGCAATAGTCACTACATGCCAAGAATGCATCAACATTGAGTTTTGGATGCATGAGGGGGGACCTCACTGAAACTTACCGAATAGTGAAATGCCCACAGATTGGATGTGGAGAGGATGTGGAGAGCGGGAGAGTCTAGGACCAGAGGCCCTAGCCTTAGAATAAAAGGATGTACCCCTGGAAAGGAGATTTATTTATTTAGTCAGAGGGTGGTGAATCTGGGGAATATATTGTCACAGTCGGCCATGGAGGCCAAATCAATGGATATTTTTAAGGTGGAGATTGACAGATTCTTGATTAGCACGGGTGTCGGGGGTTATGGGGGGAAGGCAGGAGAATGGGGTTAAGAGGGAAAGATAGTTCAGCCTGTGATTGAATGGGGGAGTAGACTTGATGGACCAATTGGCCTCATTCTGCTCCTTGAACTTATGACCTTATAAATGCTTCCTTGGATTTGAATCATTTTGGGGAATCCTGAGGGCTATTCAAGTGTGAGCCGTTATTCTTCCAAAAAGCAAAGCCAATACATAACCTCCCATCATAGAAAATGTCTACTTCTTCAAAACAAACAAAAAACCCACTAGAAAGCCAGACCTGGTCAGGAGATACCAAGAAATGTGTGGAGTTGACATTGATTAATTATGTACCACAAGGAATATTTTCTCTTATTACCATTAAAATACACGGCGGTGTTGTCCGTATTTTTCCTCCAGGTTTGAGCCCTTTTGTGACATGAAAGATCTGCTGTAATAACCATAAATCAATGTGTGTGCGATTTGTAAATGGGAGAATCTAAATCTCTCATCAACAGTTTCTCCGTGAAAGGTCACTGAGACCATTAATCATCTGCAAGCATCATTGACTACAAGCATAATCAATTAAAACAATCTGCAGGCCCAGCGCTGGCATTATGCTGGCAACATTATAATTACATCAAGACTTGTTGCCTGGCAGCACAAATATTCCACAGCCACTTAAGCTACCATCCCTTCCCCCAAATCCATTACCCAGTTGTACGGTGGTGTAGCGGTAGAGCTACTGCCTTACAGCGCCAGAGACCCAGGTACGATCCTGACTACGGGCGCTGTCTGTACGGAGTTTGTACATTCTCCCCGTGACCCGCCTGGGTTTTCTCCGAGATCATCGGTTTCCTCCCACACGTACAAGTTTGTTGGCTAATTGGCTTGGTATAAATATAAATTGTCCCTAGTGTGCGTGGGATAGTGTTAGTGTGTGGGGATCACTGGTCAGTGCAGACTTATTGGGCCGAAGAGCCTGTTTCCACACTGTATCTCTAAACTAAACTGAACTACCCAGTAAATCTTTCAGTCTGCTTCTAATGTTCCGAACCCAAGCCTCCACCATCACCAAATTATTCAAGGCATTCGTTACAAAGTTCACTCTGTAACTCAGTAACTCCCCCTCCCATTCCCATACCGACCTTTCTGTCCTGGAGTAATTCAGCGGGTCAGGCAGCATCCCTGGAGAAAAGGAAAAGGTGACGTTTCGGGTCAAGACCCTTCTTCAGATGCGTCCACTGTCGGATTGAGGCCGCACCCAAGTTGGCAGAACAGCAACTCATATTTTACTATGGCAGTTTACAACCCAGTGGTATGAACGTTGATTTCTCTAATTTCCAGTTACTCCTGCATTTCCACTCTACCACCCCCACCCCCAGGCCCCCCCAATCCCCCACCCTAGTTGTTCTACTAGTTCCACCATTTACATCATTATATCCCTTCGTTATCACCTCTTCCCCAGCCAACAATGGACCATCGTGGGCTCTGCTATTCCTTGGTCATCTTTTGCCGGCCCTGCTTGGTCTGGTCTAAACACCAGTACCTTCCCCTCCACTTTCAGTCTGAAGAAAGGTCCTGCCCCAAAACGTGACCCATTCCTTTTCTCTAGAGTTGCTGCCTGACCCGCTGAGTTACTCCACCACTTTGTGTCTAGCTTCAGCAAGTCATAACGCAGCTTCAGAGCACTTGGGGTGGGTCGCATTTGGAATATTGCTTGCGATTCTGTTTGCCTCAATACTCAAAGGCTTTGGAAAGGGTTCAGAGGAGATCTATCCAAATGTTGGTAGACACAAAATGCTGGAGTAACTCAGCGGGACAGGCAGCATCTCTGGAGAGAAGGAATGGATGGCATTTCCGGTCGAGGCCCTTCTTCAGACCGATGTCAGGGGAGTGGGCGGGTGAGAAATAGAATGCAGTCAGAGACAGTAAGACGGGTGGGAGAACTGGGAAGGGGGAGGGGATGGAGAGAGAGGGAAAGCAAGAGATTTGAAGTTAGAGAAGTCAATGTCTGGGGTGTAAGCTACCCAAGCGAAATATAAGGTGCTGTTCCTCCAATTTGTGCTGGGCCTCACTATGACAATGGAGGAGGCCCTGGACAGAAAGGTCAGATTGGGAATGGGAGGGGGAGTTAAAATGCTGAGCAACCAGGAGATCAGGGAGGTTAAGGCGGACTGAGCGGAGGTGTTCAGCAAAATGATCGCCGAGCCTGCGCTTGGTCTCGCCAAAATACAAATGATGTCTGGATTAGTAGGTTTTAGTTACAAGGAGAGGTTGGACAGATTGGATTGTTTTCTCTGCTATGCCGAAGGTTGAGGAGAGACCTGACGGAACTATATAAAATCCCGCTGAGCTCCTCCAGCTTTTTGTTCCTATCTTGGATTAAACGAGTATCTGCAGTCCCGTCCTACATAGAACTACATAAAAGTATGGGAGGCTTGGATAGGGTAGACTGTTTATTCTAGGAGGCAAAAATCAAATGTTAGTGGGCATAGCTTCAAGGCTGTAATGGAGATTTGTGGGGCAAGTTTTTTTTACACAGAGGGTAGTGGTTACCTGGAACGTGCTACCAGAGGGCAGTGGTGGAGGCAGATATGATAGTGGCTTTCAAGACACTTTTACATAGGCACCTGGATATGCAAGGAATGGAGGGATATGGATTATGTGTAGGTAGATAAAAGTTGGGCTTGTTCAACGCATGTGTTGTGGACCGAGTGGCCTGACTCTGTGCTGTCCTGTTCTATGTTCCATGTTCTAACTGTGACAAACTATTGGCAGAATAGAGAACTCATATTTCTGCAGTTGCTTTTGCCACACCACTTGAACAACCCCATTGAGCTGTTTACCACCAACAAATTATTGTTGCAGACGATGGCAGACAATTTTCACCTGGAATGCCTCCTCCACAAATAGCAGTGTGATAATCATCAGATTTATTTATCATATTTGGATGATCTTCACAGGTCCACCCAAGAAGTAGAATATGGTTCACATATACCTCCTCTAACCTCAACTACGGTGTCTGTGGTTCAAGATGTGGACTCCTATACATCAGCGAGACCAAACGTAGACTGGGCGATCGTTTTGCGGAACACCTTCACTCAGCCCGCCTGAACCAACCTGATCTCCCGGTTGCTGGACACTTTAATTCTCCTTCCCATTCCCACACAGATCTTTCTGTCCTAGGTCACCTCCATTGTCAAAGTGAGGCTTAATGCGAATTGGAGGAACAGCATCTCATATTTCTCTTGGGCAGCTTATGGCCCAGTGGTGTGAATGTTGATTTCTCTCACTACAGGTAGCCCCGGCATTCCATCTCTCTCTATCCCTCTCCCACCCAAGTCGCACTAGCTTCTTGTTTTCACCCTACAAACAGCTAACAATAGCCTATTTCCTTTATGTTTAAGAAAGAACTGCAGATGCTCGAAAAATCGAAGGTAGACAAAAATGCTGGAGAAACTCAGCGGGTGAGGCAGTATCTATGGAGCGAAAGAATAGGTGCATCGTTAATCATCCTTTATCATCCTTTATCATAAAGTAAGCATGCAGGTGCAGCGGGCAGTGAAGAATACGAATGGCATGTTGGCCTTTATAACAAGAGGAATCGAATATAGGAGCAAAGAGGTCCTTCTGCAGTTGTACAGAGCCCTAGTGAGATCACACCTGGAGTATTGTGTGCAGTTTCGGTCCCCTAATTTGAGGAAGGACATTCTTGCTATTGAGGGAGTGCAGCGTAGGTTTACAAGGTTAATTCCTGGGATGGCGGGACTGTCATATGCTGAGGGAATGGAGCAGCTGGGCTTGTACACTCTGGAGTTTAGAAGGATGAGAGGGGATCTCATTGAAACATATAAGATTGTTAAGGGTTTGGACACGCTAGAGGCAGGAAACATGTTCCCGATGTTGGGGGAGTCCAGAACCAGGGGCCACAGTTTAAGAATAAGGAGTAAGCCATTTAGAACGGAGATGAGGAAACACTTGTGGTGAGTCTGTGGAATTCTCTGCCTCAGAGGGCGGTGGAGGCAGGTTCTCTGGATGCTTTCAGGAGAGAGCTAGATAGGACTCTTAAAAATAGCGGAGTCAGGGGATATGGGGAGAAGGCAGGAACGGGGTACTGATTGGGGATGATCAGCCATGATCACATTGAATGGTGGTGCTGGTTCGAAGGGCCGAATGGCCCGCTCCTGCACCTATTGTCTATTGTCTGTTGTCATCCTTTATCATCGTTAGTTTTTTGCATTTTTTTTATTCATTGTTCTTTATCTCCACATCACCATCTAGATCTCTCGTTTCCCTTATCCCTAACTAGTCTGAAGAAGGGTCTCGACCCGAAACATCACCCATTCCTTCCCTCCAGAGATGCGGCCTGTCCCGCTGAGTTACTCCAGCTTTTTGTGTCTGCCTTCAGTAAATATGGTCTTGATCAAGTCTTCATCAAAGGCCCTCCCTTCGGTTTTGTTTTGGGAGAATCAGCAATTTCTGGCATGGGCTTTGAACTCACCACCTCACACAGGAGGTGAAGCTGCCGCCATTGTCACTGTGGCTGACATTTTACATGTTAGCTGCTGCTTGACCTTAGTGAGCAGATTTGTGAGCGGGCGGCTCCATGGCGCAGCAGTAGAGTTACTCTACTTCCACAGACGGATTAGGAAGTTTGTCTTGTCCCCAACAATTCTCACTTCAACTTCTACAGATGCGCCGTGGAAAATATTTACGGGGTACATCGCGGCCTGGTTTGGGAACAGCTTCATCTTTGCTGTCGAGGAGGATTCTCTCGAACTTATACAAGTGCACAGTAGAGAGCATACTGACTGGTTGTGTAAATATGCTCTTCTCAAGCTTACCCCTAGTCTAGTTCAGTCAAAAACCACTGAGTCAAGCACTGGAACAACTAATCTTTACTTTTGGATTGCACAACAAATTCCCCTATACGATACCTAAACCACCGTGGGTTTGATCCTTGTATCTGCCTGGCCAAGCCCTTCAGCCTTGTGCAAGCAGAAACACTCCAAAAGGTCACACAGTCCCAAGCGCACTTCCAGAAGATTGACAAAGGACCTCGTGGGGCTGCCTTTTATAGGTCCCCGAACCTTGATGGGCTGAACTACATAGGGGTGGTCTCTTTACAATCCAATCAAACATATTAATGACATCAGTACATTATAGACAGTTCCCCAAATCAATAACAGAGTCTCCCATACATTGTTTCAGGGGAAGCTTCTGGAAGAAGCTAACTTAACTTGAATAATGCAACATTTACCCTGGAATTCAAACCAACCTGCCAAGGTTTAAGACTTTGGCCAATCAACAAACAGCAGGGTAACCGTCTAGCAACATTATTTACAATATATACAATGCTGTTGCAGTAATCCAATCATCTTCATGCATTTTATACTTCCTTGGAGGTCCTCTACAGAAATCTAATTCATTCTGTCAATTGAAGAGATACTCATACATTCCTTATCTGCAACATTGATCTGGGCCCTAGACTTACTGGCACCATTCAGCAGCCTGTCTTATTACTGCAGAGCACATCAGACTTGACCAAAATGGCCTAACAAATACTTGAGTCCTTTACTAATTTTTTGTGCTATTACTGCTCTGTTTTAGCCAGGATTTACGGTTGCATCATGGCTTGGTTCGGCAACTTGAACGTACAGGAGCAGAAAAGACTGCAGAAAGTTGTGACCACTGCCCAGTCCATCACCGGCTCTGACCACCCCACCATCGAAGAGATCTATCGCAGTCGCTGCCTCAAAAAGCTGCCATCATCAAAGACCCTCACCATCCTGGCCACATACTTCCAATGGCCAATACAGAGTTGACGTGGAATACAGAGTTGACGTGGAAAAGCTTTTCCCACTGAGAGTAGGGAATATTCAAACAAGGGGACATGACTTGAGAATTAAGGGACGGAAGTTTAGGGGTAACATGAGGGGGAACTTCTTTACTCAGAGAGTGGTAGCTGTGTGGAATGAGCTTGAAGGTGGTGGAGGTGAAGGTGGTGGAGGCAGGTTCGTTTTTATCATTTAAAAATAAATTGGATAGTCGTGTGGGCGGCCTTTTATGGGAAGGGAATGGAGGGTCTCTTTACAATCCAATCTTATTAATGCGCAGGTATATAGACAGGACAATAACATCCAGTCTCCCATCCCCTTATCCTAACTATCTGAAGAAGGGTCTCGACCGAAAATTGTTTGGGGAAGCGGCACGGAATAGAAGGGTCAAACCAACCTGCCAAGGTTTTTTAAGACTTTGGCCAATCAACAATGCAGCAGGGTAACCCGTCTAGCACATTATTTACAATATATACAATGCTGCTTGCAGTAATCCAATCATCTTCATGCATTTTATACTTCCTTGGAGGTCCTCTACAGAAATCTAATTCATTCTGTCCATTGAAGAGAGATACTGAGGGTTGTGTACATTCCTTATCTGCAACATTGATCTGGGCCCTAGACTTACTGGGCACCATTCAAACAGCCTGTCTTATTAGATACCAGCACATCAGATTTGCTGCTTCCCCACAGCCATCATACTATTAGTCACAACATCAAATAAGCTCTGAACAATAACAGTCTGTTATTATTACTAGACCAAGTGCAGACCCGTTGGGTCTGTTCCCCCAACGTGCGGTTGTGGAGGGGGAGGCGGCATGCAGCGTCACACACACTAACTATCCCCCCTCCCCGCACTCATGCTAATTACCCCCCCTTGATATTATATTAATATTATTAATTTGCTCCTTTTCCCCCCAACCCCCCCTTTCTACTGACGCATAGCCCCCAACTTGCAGTCACATCGAGAGAGGGGGGGAGGGGGAGGGGTAGAGATGAGGGCAGAGAGAGAAGGGGCAGAGACACAGGGAGAGGGGCAAGAGGGAGAGGGGGTGGCGAGGAGGAGAAGAGGGAGGGTGGGTGAGAGGGGAAAGGTGGTGGTGGAGGGGAGGAGAGAGAGAGAGGGTAAGTCAGGGGGAGAGGGGGGAGAGGTGGAGGGGGGAGGGGGAGAGGTTCAGGAGGGGAGGGGGGGGAGAGGTGGGGAGCAGGGAGGGTGGAGGGAAGGGGGTAGGGGGTGTGTGGAGGGGAGGGGGGTTTAGGAGAGGGATGGTGGGGGAGGGGATGGAGGGGAGGAGTGGGAGCACTCAGCTAAAAAAGAGGGGAGGGGAGAGGGGGGGGGGAGAGGATGGGGGGAGAGGAGAGGGGGGGAGGGGACAGGGGAGGGGGGGGGGGAGAGGGAGAGAGGGGGGGAGAGGGGGGAGGGGGGGAGGAGGGGGAGAGGGGGGGAGAGGAGGGGGGGGGGGGAAGGGGGGGGGGGGGGGGAGGGGGGGAGAGGAGAGGGGAGGAGAGGAGACCTCGAGGGCATGGACGGGGGACCCCCCCCCCCCCCCCCCCGGTTCTTCTTGCCGGCCTTTGTCCTTGCATCGACGAATCCCGCCACCCTCCTCTCCGGCCTCCGGTCCTCAGGATGGTGAGGAAGTGAAGTTGTTTGAGCAAGTCTTCTTCATGGAGCTGCTCCCGAAACATAAACCTCACAGGCTTTTTAATGCCCTAGTGGCAGTTAAACAGTGTTACACCAACCTTCAGCACTAAACACCACAGTCATTTAGCCCGGAAAGGCACGTGGATAGGTGACGTTCATGTCGAGACCCTTCTTCAGACTAATCAGACTGATGTGTGTGCTGGGGGGGGGGGGGGGGGGGGGGGGGGGGGAGAGCTGGATGAGAGGAGGGGCAGGACAAAAGGTGGCAGGCAGATAACAAATGGATGCAGGTGAGGTAGGGTGGCTGGGCAGAGGCCAGAGATGAGACAAAATAGAAAATGTGTGAGACAAATGGATTAAAGAGTTGCGAATTGTGAAGCCAGAGGAAGAAATGTAAGTGGAGAGGGAAAAAAATAGGTGTGAGTCCTGGGTGGGGCACATGGGAAGGAATTCTTGATTAGTTCGGGTGTCAGAGGTTATGTGGAGATGGACAGGAGAATGGGGTTAGGAGGGAGAGATAGATCAGCTGTGATTGAATGGATGGAGTAGACTTGATGGGCCGAATGGCCTAATTATACTATCCCGTTTTACCTTTTGAATTGGGGAGAGAATAAAGGGGGGGGGGGGGGGGGGGGGGGGGGGGGGGAGGAAGGGGAGGGGGCTTGTTAGAGGTTATCTAAAATTGGGGAATTCGATGTTCATGCCATTGAGTTGTGAGCTACACAAGCCCTGCTTGACATATTTAGCTCACCCATTTCTAAATTGATTTTGCTTTATCAGTTAAAATCTTCCCAAAATTCAGAAGTCACTTAACATGCTCAGTTTACAATCAATAGCACACATATATCAGTTGCTCTCTATGGATTTATCATGGTAACTCCCAACACTTTGCAGATGATTAATCTACTGAGATGTGGCCACTTTCGACCTTAAGAAACATTCCCATTTACAGAACAAGATCCCATATAGTCGGAAGATAATAAATGGATAGCCATAGAGTCTTATAGTGCAGCAACAGGCCTTCTGACCCAACTTGCCCACACCGACCAACATGCCCCATCTACATTAGTCCCACCTGCCTGTGTTTGGCCCATATCCTTCTACACCTATTCTATCCATGTATCTATCCAAATTATTTTTAGACCTTGTTATAGTATCTGCCTCAACTATCTCCTCTGACAGCTCATTCCATATACCCAATGCCCTTTGTGTAAAAAAGTTAACCCTCAGGTTACTATTAAATATTTTCTCCCCTCATCTTAAACCTATGTCCTCTGGTGAGTTTAGTTTATAGTGTGCGAACAGACACTTCGGCCCCATGAGTCTGCGCTGACCAGCGGTCACCTGTACACTTGTTCTATCCTACACATACAGGAATTATTTTGCAGAAGCCAATTAACCTACGAACCTGCACGACTTTGGAGTGTGGGAGGAAACCGGAGCACCCAGAGAAAACCCACAAGGTCACAGGGAGAGCCTACAAAAACGCATACAGACAGCACCCGTAGTCAGGATCGCACGTGGGTCTCTGGTGGTGTGAGGCAGCAACTCTACAGCTGTTCCACCAAGCCACCTTGAGATCCAAGTTGATCTGAGACGCAATATTTCCAACAATTAGTCAATAATCCATTTGCTCACTGACGCTAAGCAGCAGTTGACATGTAAAGTGTCACCACAGCTACAATGAACACAACTTCATTTCCAGTATGAGGTGGTGAGTTCAAAGCCCACTCCTGGCATTTGAGCATTGCATCCCCATCTATTCCTCGCATGGACTTAAACACCTCTATACGATCACCCCACATCCTCCTGCTCTCGATGGAATAAAGGCTACTGGATTTTTATCTGGGCCCTTATCACAAGCTGTAATGAGCATCATCAGCTTAGCCCCATACATTTCACTGGGATCCCCAATCTTCATTAATAGAGTCATAGAGCGATACTGTGTGGAAACAGGCCCTTCGGCCCAACTTGCCCACACCGACCAACATGTCCCATCTACACTAGCCCCACCTGCCTGTGTTTGATCCATATCCCTCTTAACTTGTCCTATCCATGTAGATGTTGAATTGCTTCTTAAACATTACGATAGTCCCAGCCTCAAATACCTCCACCGGCAGCTCGTTCCATAGACCCACCACCCTTTGTGTGAAAATGTTACCGATCAGATTCCAATCATGTCGTTTCCCCTTCCCCTTAGATCTATGCTCTCTGGTTCTCGATTCCTCTACTCTGGGCAAGTGACTCCACCCGATCTATTCCTCTCATGATTTTATACAGTTATTAATGAGCTAAATGATCAGTTTTTTTTTTTCTCCCTTTTATTTTAATTAATATTAATGGTTTTAATTAACTTACATAAATTGAATGTTTTCAAATTAAGTTATTATTCTTTAATTATTTAAATTATTTAAGTGCTTCAACTGTTCCGACATTTCCCTGATCATCAGTGGAAAGATCTTCTGTCCATGTGAGCTAATTGATCTGGTCTGTCTGTCTGTCAAGGTGAGGGGTGGGTGGGGGATGGAGGGGGGGGGACCTCTGTGACTCAATGGACCACTCTGCCTCACAGAATACACACAGCAGCAGAGCTTAGGAAGCTGAACGGCAACCTCAGTGCCGTAAAACATTGGAGCAGAAGGGGCAGCTTGGGTCAACGGTAGAATTGCTGCATTTTGGGAGCAGTTGTTATTGGGTAAGTCCACGTCTGACATGTGGGAGCCATTTAAAGGCCAGCTGATCAGAGTTTAGGACTCCCATATTCCAATCTGGAGAAAAGATAAGGATGTCAAGGTAAGGGAAGGCCAGATAGATGAAGACCAGAGACCAGTCTAAAGAAAGAATCCGACCCTAAACCTCACCCATCCTTTTTCTCCAAAGATGCTGCCCAACCCGCTGAGTTACTCCAGCACTTGGTGCCTGTAAAAAAAGGTTGTAAATTTGGTTTTAATTGAAAAAGGGAGCGTATGTAAGGTTTAGAAAGATGAAATCAGGCGAGGCTTTTGAGGAATGTGGAACAAGCAGGAACAAACTCTCATCGGCAATTAGAAGGGCCAAAATGGACAAATGTCGTGTCATTGGTGAGTAAGGAAAGTCCGCAGGCTTTTTACACAAGGGGGTAACCAGGCAGAAGGTAGGTCCGCTCAAGGATAAAGAAGAAGTTGGAGGATACAGGTGAGGTGTAGATAGACACAAAGTACAGGAGTAACTCAGTGGCTCAGGCAGCATCTCTGGAGAAAACGAATGGGTGACGTTTTGGGTCGGGACCCTTCTTCAGAGTAAAAGTAGAGTGGAGGGGACTGGAGGTAAGGAAAACCTTTCAGGCTGAAGTAGGGCCCCAACCCGAAATGTCACCCATCCTTTTTCTCCAGATGAGCTGCCTGAGCCGCTGCGTTACTCCAGCACTTTGTGTCTATCTTCAGCATAAACCGACATTCTGTAGTTCCTGTCCACATACTTTGCCTCTGTCTTCTATTCCCACATTAGCTTTGTTTGCAGTTTGCCAAATTGCCCTGAATCCCATGCACCCTAACCTTTTGAACCTATCTCCCATCTGCAATCTTGGTAAAGGCTTTATTGAAGTCCATGTAACCCACTGCTACTGCCCTGCCCTCATTGATACACTTGGTTACCTCTTCAAACAATTCAATCTGATCAGCTGCCAGAGGAGGTAGTTGAGGCTGGGACTCTCCCAACATTTAAGAAACAGTTAGACAGGCACATGGATAGGCCAGGTTTGGAGGGATATGGGCCAAACGTGGGCAGGTGAGACTTGTGTTGCTGGGACATGTTGGCCGGTGTGGGCACGTTGAGCAGAAGGGTCAGTTTCTGTATCATGTATCATTCTATAATCTCCTGAAATGCAGTCTGACCCACTGAGTTAATCCAGCTTTTTGTGTCTATCGCTCTATGACAATATTAGTCAGACAGAATCAGCCCTTGACAAAGGCATATTGACTGCCTCTGATTAGACTCTGATTAGTAATCCGGACCCTCACCATTTTCTCCATTAACTTCAGAGAAGATTTACAACAATGTTGCAAATCTACACTGTATCATTGCAAATGTCGAGTGCCTGAGCTACAGGGAGAGGTTGAGCTGGCTGGGTCTCTTTTCCCTGGAGCACAGGAGGATGAGGGGTGATCTTATAGTGCCATACAAAATCATGAGAGGAATAGATCGGGTAGACACACAGAGTCTCTTGCTCGGAATGGGGATATCGGGAACCAGAGGGCATAGGTTTAAGGTAACGGGGGAAAGTTTTTATAGGAATCTGAGGGGTAACTTTTTCATGTAAAGGCTGTCGGGTGTATGGAACGAGCTGCCGGAGGAGGAAGTTGAGGCAGGGATGATCACAACGTTTAAGAACCAATTAGACAGGTACATGGATAGGATAGGTTTAGAAGGATATGGGCCAAACGCTGGCAGGTGGGCCTCGTGTAGATGGGGCATGTTAGTCAGAGTGGGCAAGTTTGGTTCAGTTCAGTATAGTTTATTGTCACGTGTCCTGAGGTACAGTGAAAAGGGATGAAGGGCCTGTTTCCACACTGTAAGACTCTATGACTCTCTAATTTCCTTCCTACTGCCTTGGATATGGGTTCTGAAAGCAGAAATACTCCCTTCATAGACCAGGCAGCGAGGAACAGCATCTGTTTCTGCTCCTGGTCGTGCTGGAAGGTATCCCGTGGACAGCCATAAGCTTTTTCGACAGCTCATACCATCCACCACCTCGCCACGACTTTCTCCCTGTTAAATAAAGGGCCCTCAGTGAGCCTTTTGGGCTCAAACAAGGAGAGGGGAGGAACACTTGGGAGACTCAACAAGAAGCAGCCAGCGTCCAAGTGAAACCATATCCCCGTGTCAATCAGTGCCTTCCGGAGAAAGAAGGGGAACAAAACCGGAGAGGGGGAAAAGAAATCCCAGATAAAATCACGAGCACTCAGCTCTTGGCTCAATCCTTGCTTCATTACGAGGTTGAGCTCGTTTTTAAATGACTGCGGAAAGGAAAACGGCACGACTGCATTGTAAATCCGGCTGAGGCTTTTATATTTGGAGGGTAATTTTCCAAAGTTAATGCTCCAAATTCAAGGAAAAAAACACATCTGACTTCCCGCTTAGTCTCCATGGTTGACGTGCACTCCACTGCACATGTGATTCCCATTGTCCTATTTGTCTAACCTCGGCTCGAAGGTTCTTGCTCTGTAATAGGAGCAGCCTCTGGGGACCGGTTGATTCCTTGATTGCAGGTTTTTGGGTCGATGTGACCCAGTTTATGGATCGAGCTGCTTACCGGGGCCGTGTAACAGATGGTGCCCTAATGGTAGCTGCCTGCTCCACTGACGGAAGCACAGTTTGGGAGGCAGGGGTGGAGGGGTCCGAAAGGGAGACCTCAGCGGCTCGGAAACATTTCCGGAAGGAATTTGAGAAAATGGTTGAGCGTTTTCACAGACCTTGCTCCCCTTTCTCCTGCACTGCACAATGGAACTACACATCTCTGTCAGGAGCTGCTCGAGTTAAGTTCAGTTTAGTTTGGAAACTTGGCCATCGGCCCACCGAGTCCGTGCCAACCAGCGATCACCCCTTACACTTGTCCAACCTTCCACAATTTACAGATGCTAATTAACCTGCAAACCTGCACGTATTTGGAGTGTGGGAGGAAACCGGAGCACCCGGGGGAAGCCCACACGGTCACAGGGAGAACGTACAAACTCCGCACAGACAGCACCCGAGGTCAGGATTGGACCTGGGTCTCTAGCGCTGTCAGGCAGCAACACTACCGCTGTGCCACCGTGCCGCCAATAGGAGGCACTGCTCTAGAAAAGGTGAACTGACTACTTTCAACATCCATCATCATCTACAAGTTGGGATTGTCTTCCTCGCTTGGACTGATTTAAAATCAGGTTGTGTCAATGGCCACACAAAAATTGGGTGGCACGGTGGTGCAGCAGCAGCATTGCTGTACCAAGGGGTACTGATTTTGGATGATCAGCCATGATCATATTGAATGGCGGTGCTGGCTCGAAGGGCTGAATGGCTAGTTTCTATGTTTCTATGTTACGGTGGTGCAACAGTGGAGTTGCTGCCTTACAGCGAATTTCGTGCCGGAGACCCGGGTTCGATCCCGATTACGGGTGCTGTCTGTACGGAATTTGTACGTTCTCCCCGTGACCTGCGTGGGCTTTCTCCGAGATCTTCGGTTTCCTCCCACATTCCAAAGACGTACAGGTTTGTTGGTTAATTGGCTTGGTAAATGTTAAAAAATTGTCCATAGTGTGTGTAGGATTGTGTTAATGTGCGGGGATCGCTGGCCGGCACGGACCCGGTGGGCCGAAGGGCCTGTTTCTGCACTGTATCTCTAAACTAAACTAAACTAAACCATATACATTCTTTGTTTAAGAAGGAACTGCAGATGCTGGAAAATCGAAGGTTGACAAAAGTGCTGGAGATACTCAGCGGGTGCAGCAGCATCTATGGAGCGAAGGAAATAGGCAACGTTTCGGGACGAAACGTTGCCTATTTCCTTCGCTCCATAGATGCTGCTGCACCCGCTGAGTTTCTCCAGCACTTTTGTCTACCATATGCCTTCTTTAACACTCTATTTACTTGCATTGACACTTTGAGGGAGTTATGGACTTGGACTCCAAGATCCCTCTGTTCATCACTGCCGCAAGGCGGTTGTCATTAGTTATACATTTTCCCTTTTGGCCATTAGTACTCAGTTGTTTGTGGGATGTTATTATGCACAAAGTGGCTGCTATGTGTTAGACATTACAATCGGAACTCATTCTTATAAACAGAGCCTTTTGACAATTTAAGGCCGTAAACTCTCTCTGAAGGCAAGTCTTTGTGTTTGTGCATCTATTTAGCAGTGTCTCCCTTTATCTAAAAAATAATTAATGTCTAGGTGGAAGTATTTGCATAAGATAATTTTCATTTTTTTAATTAACTGCTTAAAAATGCCCTTCAGTGATTTTGTTCTTTATTTGTTATTTTCAAAATCAATTAAAAGGAACAAATCTTAGTTTTGAAAAATTTAGAGTCATGCCTTATGGAAGCAGGCCCTTTGGCCCATCTTGTCCATGCTGACCGAAATAGCCATCAAAGCTAGTCCCGTATGTTGATACCCGTATCACTCTAAACCTTTTCTATCCATGTCCCTATCCAGTGTTAAAAATGTAGAGAAATATTACTATGTTTTGATTGATTTAATATTTGCCTAAACGGGAAGGCCTCGTTTATTTAGCTGTCAAAATTTCCCAATTGCTTTGAAAGTAAGACTTGGTCTGTTCGAATCATAGAGTGGTACAGTGTGGAAACAGGCCCTTCGGCCCAACTTGCCCACACCGGCCAACATGTCCCATCTACACTAGTCCCACCTGCCTGCGTTTTGCCCATACCCCTCCAAACATGTCGTATACATGTTCCCTCTGGTTCCCCTACTCCTTAAACCTATGTCGTCTGGTCCTTGATTCCCCAACTCTGGGCAAGAGAATCAGTGCATATACCCGATCTATTCCTCTCATGATTTTATACACCTCTATAAGATCACTCCTCATCCTCCTGCACTCCAAGGAACAGAGTCCAGGCCTACTCAACCTTTCCCTATAGCTCAGACCCTCGAGTCCTGGCAACATTCTCGTAAGTCTTCTCTGTAACCTTGACAACATCTTTCTTATAACATGGTGCCCAGAACTAAACACAATACTCTAAATGCGGCCTCACCAACGTCTTATATAACTGCACCATCACCTGCCCAACTTCTATACTCCATACTCTGACTGACGACGGCCAATGTGCCAAAGGCCTTTTTGACCATCCTATCTACCTGCGCCTCTACCTTCAAGGAACCATGCACCTGCACTCCTAGATCCCTCTGCTCTACAAAACTACCCAGAACCTTATCATTCACTGTGTAGGTCCTGCCCATGTTAGACTTCCCAAAATGAAACACCTCGCGTCATGTTTTGAATAATTTAATGTTAGTCTACTGGTTTTCAAAATTTATTTGTCCTAATTACTCAACTGTTCTGAAAGCAAGACTTGTTCTGTTCTTCCCACCTCCGGAAGCCTCCTCCAACATAAGCAAATCCAGCTACTTTCAGTGTTTCAGTCTTGTGTTGTGATTATTGCATCTGAACAGCCTGGGAACTGCTCCCACTTGAACTGTGAGCAGAAAAGTGAGCATAAACTTTTCTAAGTATCTGAACATATCGCAGGAGGTAAATTTGATCAGTGTATGGATTGGAGCGAACTTGTACTCAGACAATATTTAGAAGATGTGAAATAATGCTTTATAAAGAGCCGGGACAGGCAGCATCCCTGGAGAAATGGATAGATGACATTTTCGGTCGGGACCCTTCATCAGACTGAGGAATCTATATCTTTTCATACCTCTACTTTCCCTCACCTCTGACTCTCAGTCTGATGAAGGGTCTCGACCCGAAAATTCACCTATTTCTTTTCTTCAGAGATGCTGCCTGACCCGCTGAGTTACTCCAGCATTTTGTGCCTTTCCTTCGTAAACCAGCATCTGTTTACAGTTCCTTGTTTCTACATAGAGCCATTCTTGGTATCACTGAGATTTTTCTTGTGTACTTTGAACTGATTTCATGAGAGTGGATTGGACTCAAGATTCAAGGCTAAAAGCCGTGGTGTAATGTGCTGGATAGAATACAGTGCAGTGCTCCCACTCTCTCTCGCCTACAGCGGCAGAGACCCGGGTTCGATCCTGACTGCAGGTGATGTCCGTGTGGAGTTTGTGCGTTCAGCCTGTGACTGCGTGGGTTTACTCTGGGAGCTCAGGTTTTCCGTCCAGGTTTACAGGTTAATTGGCTTCAGTAAAATTGTAAAACAGTCCCTAATGTTGTGGATAGCGTTAGTGTACAGAGTAACAGTGTTACATTGTTGGTCGGCGTGGACTCGGTGGGCCGATGGCCCTGTTTCTGCACTATGCTTCAAAACTAAACTAAACTAAACTGCCTCTAGAGTGTAGGATAGTGCAGGGTGATCGCTGGTTGGCGCAGACTGGATGGGCCAAATGACCTGTTCCTGTGTTATATCTCTAAAGTCCACAGTCTGAAGATGCTGCCTGACCCGTTGAGTTACCCCAGCACTTTGTGTCTCTCCGTGGTCGGGAGCCCAAATCATCTCTCTTTCTCTCTCCTGCATTAGTCAGAGGTATGGCATTACTCAATGCCATCCAATTGTTCAGAGGTCATAGTCTCTGAATTAAAGGGCGCTCTTTTAGGAAGGAGGTGAGGAGGAACTTCTTTAGTCAGGGGGTAGTTAATCTGTGGAACTCATTGCCACGGAGGGCTGTGGAGGCCAAGTCAGTGGATATTTTTAAGGCAGAGATAGACAAATTCTTGATTAGAACTGATGTCCAGGGTTACAGGGAGATGGCAGGATTAGGAGGCAGAGATCAGCCGTGATTGAATGTTGGAGTAGACTCGATGGGCCGAATGGCCTAATTCTACTCCTATAACTTGTGAATTCCCCGAGAGCACGTGAGATGGGCACGGAGAGAGTTGAGAAGAGACCGTCCTTTATTGCTGAAATCGGAACTTAAAATCCTTTAATGGAAAGCAGCTGATAAATTCAGCCCACATTAGCCGATGGGAAATCAGGGAGAATTTATCAAAAGTGACAGCGATGTGACCTTTGGCAGCTGTTGCTTGTTGAGGATGGAGTCATGATGTGCCCGATTTAAGCTGGAAAACTGCTGAAGGCTGTCGGCGTGGTGACATGGACCCAGTACTGACACGATTCGGGTTTCCCCTGGTTGCGGAGAACGTTGAGCCCCGTCGATCTTCGATGGATGAAGTGGCCTCTCCTCTCCCCGCCGTTAATGGGAGCCGCCTGCTTCACAGCGTGAAGAGCTGCCAGAGACTCTTTCACCATAGAATAACAATTAAAGAGGAAGAGCTCCCCACGCTAACGAGGAGGGAAGAGAGTGATGGATCTATTAGCTGCCTGCTGGCAGTCCCTCTCAATCTGAGGACGGAACGCTGCCGCAAGGGGGGACCGAACCGGCATGTTATGGATCTGAAGAGCGAAGATGTATTACCATATGTCAAAGTGTGTCGATAGAGCCAGGCTAATGGCTCCATCCCCTCCGGGATCAGATGATCCTGGGTTTCAACTCTGCAACAGCAACTTGAGCTTGTAACCGAGGACAGACCCTGCAATGCAACATTGTAGGAAGAGCAGCACAGTCAGAGATGTGTTCCTTCAGGAGAGGCAACACGGGCAAGGTCTGTGTAGACAATAGACAATAGTCAACAGGTGCAGGAGTAGGCCATTCGGCCCTTCGAGCCAGTACCGACATTCAATATAATCATCCACAATCAGTACCCTGTTCTTGTCTTCTTCCCATATCCCCTGACTCTGCTATCTTTAAGAGCTCTATCTAACTCGCTCTTGAAAGCAACCAGAGAATTGGCCTCCACTGCCTTCTGAGGCAGAGAATTCCACAGATTCACAACCCTCATCTCCGCTCCAAATGGCTTACCCCTTATGCTTAAACTGGGGCCCCTGGTTCTGGACTCCCCCAACATCAAGAACACTGCCTCTAGCGTGTCCAAACCCTTAATGATCTTAAATGTTTCATATAGGAGAAGGAACTGCAGTTGCTGCGTTATACCGAAGATAGACTCCAAAATGCTGGAGTACGTCTTTTTATTCTAAGACTATGGTCCAAGACTCTCCCACTAGTGGAAACATCCTCTCCTCATCCACTCTATCCAGGCCTTTCAATATTCGGTAAGTTTCAACGAGGTCCCCGGTTATCCTTCTGAACTCTTCAGACCTTCTTCAGAGGTCTGTATTGCCCCATTTTAGTGGGTTCAATAGACAATAGAATAGGTGCTGGAGTAGGCCATTTGGCCCTACGAGCCAGAACCGCTATTCAATGTGATCATGGCTCAGGTCTCACTGCTGGGGTGGTGGTGGAGGCAAATGCAGTAATGGTGTTTGAGAGGCTATTGGATAGGTGGGTGGATACACAGGGAATGGAGGGATATGGATCATGTGCAGGCAGATAAGTGTCTGTCTTGGCATCATGTTCAGCACAGACATTAGGGGCCAAAGGGTCTGTTCCTGTGCTGCAATGTTCTATGTGGACACAAGAAACTGCAGATGCTGGTTTAACAAAAAAAAAAAAAAAAGTGTTGGAGGAACTCAGTGGATCAGGCAGCATCGCTGGAGAATATGGATAGGTCATGTTTTGGGTCATCTATCCATCTTGTCCAGAGATGTTGCATGACCCGCTAAATTACTCCAGCATTTTGTGTCGTTTCCGATCTATGTTTAATGTTCCATGTTAAGTGTCATGGAGCAACAGAGCATGGAAACAGCCCCTCCAACGTGCGCAAGCTGACCAGCATACCCTATCTGCACTAGTCTTACCTACCTGTGTTTGGCCCTCTGGCCCTAAAAGTTTCATATGCACATATCTGTCCAAATATTTTTTATCTGCTGTGTTATCCCAGACTTTGTCTGAAGACTGATGCAGTTTTACCAATTCAGGAGTTGATGTTGACCTCAACACCTCTATCTACTGTGAACATGCTGCCAAGATAGGCCAATCTTGTGGCGTTTTTCAGACAAATGCCGCTGATATGGCCTAGTGGCGGGATATCCAAGCCTGTAGTCCTCCCTACAGCCCTCTATGCCAGTGAGACGTGGAAAATCAATGTGAAGATGAAAAATAAATTGGATGCATGCCAACAACGCTGCTTGAGGAAGATCCTGAAGACCAGGTACAGAGACCACATCACAAACGAGGAGATCTACCGTGAAACTGCCAGGACATAGAGATACGCAGGATGAGATTTGCAGGACATGTACTCAGAATGTCACCAGAACATGCACCTAAGATAGCAATGACATGGCAACCTGACGGAAGAAGGAAAAGAGGCCGACCAAAACTCACATGGAGGCGAACATTACAGAAGGATTTGGAAGCCCGGGACACAAACCTATCGAGGGTGGAAGACGTCGCACATAACAAAACAGAATCTTGCTGTATACTTCTATCCTCTCTCATGAAGAATAGACTTGCATTCATATATTATCTGTACAAACTCTGGCCATCCTAAAGGGCTATAAGGTTTGTCTCTATAGCCGTCCCCGTTAGGATCTAAGAGGAGGGGGGATCCCTGTAATATCCGCCTTGCATTCCCTCAGTCCTCCAGGAAATGTCAACAACCTCAATAAAAACAGAAAGTGCTGAATATCATGAAGCATCAACTTTATTTCTCTCTGCCGAAGGCACCTGACCAACTGGTTATTTCCAGAATTATTATTTTTCAGGGTTCTAGCATTTTTTTCTGCATTGTGTATTAGTGTGTATAAGATCAGGAGACAAATAGATAGGGTCTTTTGTCCAGAGTAGGGGAATCAAAAACCAGAGGACGTTGGTTTAAGGTGAAGGCGGAAAGATATAATAGGAACCCAAAGGACAACTTTTTCACACAGTGGGTGTATGGAACAGGCTACCAGAGAAGAGGTTGAGGGTCGTACAATAACAACATTTAAAAGACATTTGGACAGGTAGATGGATAGGAAAGGTTTGGAGGGTTACGGATGGATCATCTTGGTCGGCATAAATGAATTGGACCGATGGGGCTGTTTCCCTGCTATATCATTGAGTTTACTTTAGTTTAGAGATACAGCACAGAAACAGGCTTTACAGCCCACTGAGTCCACAACGACCAGCGATCACCCCACACACTAACACTATCCTTCACATTAAGCTTCAAAGGTTCAAAGGTTATTTATTGGTCACATACATCATAGGTGTAGTGAAATGCTTGTTGTCAATGCAGCACGTAAAAAGAAAGAATACAGACAAAACAATAATAAAGAGATTTAAACATAAAAAAACATCCCCTCACAATGGTTCCCATTATGAGGGAAGGCACAAAGTCCAGTCTCCATCCCATGTCCACCCAGTCAGGCCTATTGAGGCCTCCGCAGTCGTCTTTACGGAGGCCTGATGTTCCAGGCCGTTCTCGCCGGATGATGGTGCTCCGGCATCGGGAGAACCCTCTCAGCGAGTTGGGACACCTGGAATGGCCGCTTCTTTACTGGAGACCGTGGCTTCCGAAGCCGGCAAGCCGCGCTGGATGGAGCTCCACCACTGGTGATCCCGGCGAGAGATCCCAGGCTCCCGATGTAAAGCTCAGGGCCGCCGCCTGTGGCTGGCCGCTCCATAGTCCCGCAGCTCCGCAATGTTTCATCGGTGGTCTTCAGCTCACCGGAGCTCCAGCGCGGCGACTCGGGCAAGGCATCGCCCGCTCCGCGATAACGCTCCAGCGCTGCGCTGCCGCCGAAGCCGAGGTTCTGGGCAGTCACCTCAGGAAACGCCGCTCCAGAACATTATTCTCAAGGCAATTGTAGGCCACTAGGACGGGTCGAAGGTGCAGCCCGGAGAAATGCCGCCTCCCCGACTAGGTAGGGACCCTGAAAAGCAATTTCATCCTACCCCCCCCCCCCCCCCCCCCCCCCCCCCCCCCCCCCCCCCCCCCTCCACATACAAAAAAGACTAGAACTCCAAAAACAAAACACTAAAACACACTAAAGAGGTAAAAAACGGACAGCTGCAGGCTGGGCAGCCATTCCCATACAGGACGGCGATGACGGCATTAGGGGCTGTTTTTACAATTTTACAGAAGCCAATTAACCTACAAACCTGCACGTCTTTGTAGTGTGGGAGGAAACCGGAGCACCCGGAGAAAACCCACACGGTCACGAGGAGAAGTTACAAACTCCGTACAGATGGCACCCGTAGTCAGGATCAAACCCGGGTCTCTGGAGCTGTGAGGCAGCAACTCTACTGCTGTGCCACCATGCCGCCCCGATTCTGTGTCGATTCTGTAACTGTAAAAATTCGACACTTAGAAAAGTTCTTGAATGCACATCTCCACAACATGAACATATTTGCAATGTGCTTTTCCACATTTTTATTCCGTAGTTGTACTTTATTTCGGAGTATTTTAAAAATGACAGCACAAGGGAATTGGCCTCCAGGGAGGTTCCTCTGTCTGAAGATGCAGAAGTACATGTAAATAAACAACAAAACATTATTCTCAAGGCAATGGGGTTAACTGGGAATCTCTATTGAGCTTAACTCCGCTCTCTCACACTATCAGGCTGACGAGCTTCCTACTAAAGAAGACACAAAGTGCTGGAGTAACTCAGCAGCTCAGGAAACATCTCTGGAGAACATGGATCGGTGACGTTTTGGGTTGGGACTGATTGTGGGGGTTGGGGGGGAGGGGGGGGGAGTGTCAACCTATGACTGGTATGTCATAGGTTGAAGATAGACACAAAATACTGAAGTAACTTGCCTAAAGGACCTGTCCCACTTGGGCGATTTTTTAGGCGACTAGACTGTCGCCACATGGTCGCCGGGGTGTCGCCTGTCTGGTCATGAGTAGTCTCCTCAATCGCCCGAAAAGCTGTAGTGTCTTTCTGGTCGCCGCTGGATTTTCAACATGTTGAACATTTTTCAGAGACAGTCGGAGACAGTGGGTTTGACGCCAATGAGTGTAGCTTGACATCTCCTGGCGTGGGTGCTGTCGTGGTTGTTGCCAGGTTAACACAGGTTGTCGCCGGTGCTGACTTCATTGTTGTTAAAGTAATGATTCTATTTCAAATGTTATGTCGAAGGGGGGTCCAGTCACCGTTTTTTAGCGACCTGCTACGACTATGACAGTCGCCTAAAAATAGCCTAAGTAGGACAGGCCCTTGAGGTATAGGTTTAGGATTATTATTGTCATGTGTACCAAGATACAGTTAAAAGCATGGTCTTGCATTTTGTCCAATTAATGCAGATAACGTCATATATAAATACAAGCAAGCTAAATGCAAGCACTATAGGCGCGGCATGGTGGCGCAGCAGTAGAGTTGTTGCCTCACAGCGCCACAGACCTGGGTTTGATCCTGACTACGCGAGCTGTCTGTACGGAGTGTGTACGTTCTCCCAGGGACCTGCGTGGGTTTTCTCCAGGTGCCCCAGTTTCCTCCCACACTCCAAAGACGTACAGGTTTGTAGGTTAATTGGCTTGGTAAAATGTTAAATTGTCCCTAGTGTGTGTAGGATAGTGTTTGTGTGCGGGGATTGCTGGTTGACTCGGACTCCATGGGCTGAAGGACCTGTTTCCACGCTGTATCTCTAAACTAAACTAACTCAGCGGCTCAGGCAGCAACACTGGAGAAAAAGAATAGGTGATGTTTTGAACCCTTCTTCAGACTGAAACTAGAGGGGGGAAGTTGCTCTGGCCTATTCTTGCCTCCAGTTCATTTCCCCCCTCCCACTACTTTCAGTCCGAAGAAGAATTCCGACCCAAAACGTCCACTAGCCTTCTCTCCAGAGATACTGCCTGACCCAGTGAGTTACTCCAGCATTTTGTATCTGTCTATCTATCTTCGGTGTAAACCAGCACCTGCAGTTCCTTCTTATGTGAAATGGGTTGATACACTTAAGGGGAGGGAGGGGGGTATATGTGGAAAGAAAGGAGAGGGGGAGGCATATCTGGTAGCCTAAAACTAGATAATTCAATGTTCACACCATTGTGGTGTAAACTACCCAAACAGAATATGAGGTGGTGTTCCTCCAGTTTGCGGTGACCTCACTCTGTCCGGGACAGAAAGGTCAGTGTGGGGATTGAGAAAGGGAGTTAAAATGGTTGGTGCACAAAAATGCTGGAGAAACTCAGCGGGTGCAGCAGCATATATGCAGCGAAGGAGATAGGCAACGTTTCGGCCCGAAACGATGCCTATTTCCTTCGCTCCATAGATGCTGCTGCACCCGCTGAGTTTCTCCAGCATTTTTGTGTACCTTCGATTTTCCAGCATCTGCAGTTCCTTCTTAAACGAGTTCAAATGGTTGGATTCCTACAAACTTATTTTCCCCTGCTGATATCATCAAGCCTCACTTCTCAGTAGACACACAGACGTCATGATCCGGTGCTCTTCGAAGCAAAATCTAAAGGTGAGACGTGGACCTTTTAACGGAAGATTGTCGCAGCTTGAGAGGGTGAAGACGGCTGTGGTGTTCACTTGATAATGTCACACTCAAAGAGGGGTTTGAAAGCGACAAATTATACGGAGTGGGCAAAAATCTTTGACAACCTTTAACTGTGAGACCCTTCCAATTAACTGCAGTATCCTGTCTCGAGGCACTAACGTGGTGTTAGTAATGGAGCTTCCGTCTTTAAGTCAGGAAGTTTTAAATTTAAACCCCGCATGCAGGATGTAATCTAGGCCAATCACTTCAATACAGTACCAATTGCTGTGCTATCAGAAGTGCCACCTTTCAGATGAAGATTTGTCGGAAGAAATTGCAGATGCTGGTTTAAACCAAAGATAGACACTAAAAGCTGGAGTAATGCCCCTGTCCCACTTAGGAAACCTGAACGGAAACATCTGGAGACTTTGCGCCTCACCCAAGGTTTCCGTGCGGTTCCCGGAGGTTGCAGGTGGTTGCCGGAGGTTGCAGGTGGTTGCCAGAGGTTGCAGGTAGTGGAAGCAGGTAGGGAGACTGACAAAAGCCTCCGGGAACCGCACAGAAACCTTGGGTGGGGCGTAAAGTCTCCAGAGGTTTCCGTTCAGCTTTTCCTAAGTGGGACAGGGGCATAACTCAGTACGACAGGCAGCATCTCTGGAGAAAAGGAATGGGTAACGTTTCGGGTTGAGACTCTTCTTCAGCCGAGATATTAGATAAAAGGTTTGAAGTGAAAAAACATTTTAAATTACACGCACTGTTTAAAATGGTATGTTGTATTAGCATGAACGTGACCCAGAGTTATCAACAAGAAAAATAAATGGATTTTCTACGAATAAAAGCAGAAAGCAGGGTGGCACAGTGGTGTAGCGGTAGAGTTGCTGCCTTAAAGTGCCAGAGACACGAGTTCAATCCTGACTACAGGTGCTGGCTGTGTGGATTTAGTATGTTCTCCCTGTGACCGAAGTTCACAGGTTCATGAGCTGATATGTTATCAGAGCAGAATTAGGCCATTCAGCCCATCAACTCTACTCTGCCATTCAATCGTGGCCGATCTATCTTTCCCAATCAAACCCATTCTCCGGCCTTCTCCCCGTAACCCCTGACACCCATACTAATCAAGAATCTATCTATCTCTGCCTTAAAAATATCCATTGACTTTGCCTCCACAGCCTTCTGTGGCAAAGAAGTCCACAGATTCACCACCCTCACCAGAGGTCATAGCCTCAGAATTAAAGGATGTTCTTTTAGGAAGGAGATGAGGAGGAATTTCGCTAGTCAGAGGGTGGTGAATCTGTGGAATTCATTGCCACAGATGCCTCTGGGCCTTCCTTGGTTTTTTGGTCCTCCAAAATATTCCAAATGGAATTTAAACTGGAGGTGGTGAAGGGAGGGCTCCACCAGTCCCTGATCACCTTTTTCCGGTCAGCTTTGTTCTGGCCTTTTCTTACCTCCAGTTCTCTCCCCTCTATTTTCAGTCTGAAGAAGGGTACCAACCTGAAATGTCACCCATCCTTTTCCTCCAGAGGGCGGCATGGTGGTGCAGCGGCAGAGTTGCGGCCTCACAGAGCCAGATAACCAGGTTCGATACTGACTACGGGTGCCATCTGCACAGAGTTTGTGCATTCTTCCTGTGACCTCGTGGCTTTTCTCCGGGTGCTCCGGTTTCTTCCCACACCCCAAAGACGTACAGGTTTGAAGGTTAATTGATTTCCTCCCCCACTCTAAAGACTGGTTTGTAGGTTAGTTGGCTTTGTAAAGATTGTAAATTGGTCCTGGTGTGTATGAATGAGGTAGAATGAGGTCTTGAGGAGCTAAAATTCTCCAGGACCGCTATTAAGGGAGTTCAGCGTAAGTTCCCAGGATGGCGGGACTGACATGTGAAAGAATGGGTGGAATGGGCTTGTATTCACTTGAATTTAGGATGAGAGGGGATGTTATAGAAACATATAATATTCTTAAGGGATACAGGAAAAATGTTCCCCGATATTGGGGGAGACCAGAACCAGGGGCCACAGTTCAAGAGTAATGGGGAAGGCCATTTATGACTAAAATGAGCAAAAAAACGTTTTCACACAGAGAGTTGTGAATGTGGAATTCTCTGCCACAGAAGGCAGTGGATGCTTTGAAGAGAGAGTTACATTTAGCTCTTGGGGCTAACGGAATCAAGGGATCTGAGGAAAAAGCAGGAATGGGGTGCTGATTTTAGATCATCAACCACGATCATGTTGAATGGCGGTGCTGGCTCGAAGGGCTGAATGGCCTACTCCTGCACCTATTGTCTATGTTTCTAGGACCGTTTCAAATGAGTGTAGAAGAATAAAAGTAAACCATGTGAATGACTCAGTAGAAATTGATGACTAGAACTTTGTCATTACCTTATTCCTGAAGTTAGTTTTCTCACTTATGCTTTTTGAGAAAACTTCTTCTTCTTCATGTCCGGCCATCTTCTATATCACGTCTTTGCAGTCGGTCAGTGACGGTTGACGGTCGGTGGTTGCAGAATTGGCTACTTCAGTCAGTCACTGTGGTACAGTTCCTGTCGTCAGCATTGCCCAGGATGTGCCACGTGGAGGCTTCTGCTTGCATCCCTTTGAGAAAACTAAAAATCTCTAATACCAATTCCAGAACAGGATGCTGTCTTTACGGAGTCCCCGTGACTGCGTGGGTTTTCTCCGGGTGTTCCGATTTTTCTCCGGGGGCACCGGCGCAGAGAACAAAGAGGGACCATTAGCAGGGGCGGAAATCGCTTTTAAAACATGGGGGGGACACAATGAGGCCCAACATCTAGGACAGGGATCGGCAACCTACAGCCCACGGATCCGGCCCCTAACCCAAAATCACCTGGCCCGCAGACGGTTTTTTTTTCCCAATTAGTTTTCGCAACCTGGGCACTACAGTCAGTCCTGGGGCACGCAGGTGACCTGGGCGCTACAGCCAGTCCCGGGCTGCTAGATTCTAACAACTGGAATCAACTTTGAGAGCTCCAGTCGCAGAGCCTGTGGACTTACCAACACGGAGCTGGCTGGCCGGAGGCTGTGTTGGCGTTGCGGCTACGACTCGACTTCGGAGACTTCGGCTTTGCTGCAACATGTTTCACAAAACATGGGGGGGGGGGGAAATTGTACCCCACCACTCAAAACATGGAGGACAGACCCCCCCGTCCCCCCCAGGATTTCCGCCCATGCATTGGGGACTACATTGAAGACTTCGTAACTGTCGGCCACCTCTACGTGGCGGCTCTTTGCATACCTTGTGTATGGTGCGCAAAACAAAGAATTTCACCCTGACGTGTCTCATAATGATACTCGTGATAATAAAGTATCAATCCATCAATCAGAATAGATCAGACAATATAGGGCAGGTTGGTTTCTGCAACAACGCCAGTTTTATAACTAGTTTATACCGGATTTCTTTGGCCGACTGAATTTAAATTCCCCAGCTACTGTGTTGAAATTCAGCCTCTCGAGTCCATGCCTCTGTAACAAAGTAAATTAACCCTTTTGATACCGTACCTAAGTGCCCCTGTCCTTATCTTAAATGGGTACACATTATTTCAACACTCTGATCATTTCATTTCCAATCATTTGCAATTAGGGTTGCCAACTGTCCCGTATTAGCCAGGACATCCCATATTTTGGGCTAAATTGGTTTGTCCCATACGGAACTGCCCATGTCCCGTGGTTGACTGCTACAACTCGGGTTGAGGGTACTGCCGGGTCAGAGCACCGCGTCCGGCCCTGCCTCACCTGTCCCGACGTAGTGCAGCCCATGGAGTGCAGCAGCAGCACCTCGCCCGTGGCCCCGTCGATCGGCAGCCAGGCCAGCTGTCCGACCTTCGGACCTTCGCTTCATGAGTTGGATGGGGTGCCGGACTTTGCGTGCGATGTCGCCCGGGCCAAAACTCCTCAGCTGGCCCGCTGGCCGGCTGGGCTTTGTGTGCAGTCCAGCACCCGGGCCAACTCATCATTCACCCAACCATGGCCGAGTCAGTCAACGAATTGCCGTTGGGAATTTGTCCCGTATTTTGACTTTTTGTCCCTTATTTGAGAGTGAGAATGTTGGCAACCCTCTTTGCAGCAGATCAAAGTGGAACAATCAGCTTAGTTCTAGTTGATGCCCATGCAAGGTGGCACCGTGGTAGAGTCCCTCACAGCTCCCGGGACCCAGGTTCGATCCTGACTATGGGTGCTGTCTGTACGGAGTTTGTACGTTCTCCCTGGGTTTCCTCTGGGTGCTCTGGTTTCCTCCCACACTCCAAAGACATCCAGGCTTGTAGATTAATTGGCTTCAATAAAAATTGTACACAATGTCTATCGTGTAGGATAGTGTTAGTGTACGGGGCGATCGTTGGTCGGTAAGGACTCGGTGGGCCGAAGGGCCTATTACCACTCTCTATCTCTAAAGTCTAAAGTCGATGGCAGCCTCGCCAACAGTCTGTCTGTCTTTTTGGCTCCTTTTTGTTATTTTTAGTGCGTTTTCAAAGTTTGTGTTAGTTCTCTGGTGGGTGTGAGGGGAAACCTTTTTTTCAATCTCTTACCTTGCCGGAGATGCGATTGTTTTCTGGATCCCCCCGTCAATGGAAGGCTCGAGGCCCCTGACCCCGGGAGAACAAAGAACGGAAGAAATTGAACTTTTTTTTCGCCTTCCATCAAAGTGAGGAATGTGGTGGAGTCACTGTGGTGGATGTTTATGTTAAAATGTTTTTTGCGTCTCTTGTTGCTTTTTAATATTTTGACTGTATGGCAAATCAAATTCCTCGTATGTTGCAAAACATACTTGGCTAATAAAGTATAATTATGATAATGATTATTATTATGATTAAAGTCTAAAGTTTAAAATAAATTCTAAAGTCTAAATTGCCCATCTACGCTCATTAAGGTTCAAGCTGACAATTATATGTTCTCCTCCAGGTCATGCACCATCTGGCTGTAGTAATATATCGCAGGCTGTTCATCGACACTGGGCCCAAGTCCTTGAGTTCACATCCTAACAGCGCTGTGGGAATGAATGCCTTCTCCAGACACCTGCAGCAGTTCAAGCAGGCGGATCAGCACCATCGTCTCAAGCACAATTAGGGGTGGACAAAGAATGCTCGGCTTGGCAGTGACATCCATGCCCCACGGAGTAACATAAACTCAGTCTCTGCTTACAACCACCACCACTAGGTAGCAACCCCATCTGCCATTGCTATCCAGTTGCCTCATTGAAACATAAGGGAGGAGAGAGAAAGAGAGAGAGAGAGGGAGGGGGGAGAGGGAGCGAGAGAGAGAGAGATGGAGAGAGAGAGGGAGAGAGAGAGAGAGAGAGAGAGGGAGAGAGAGAGAGAGAGAGAGAGAGAGAGAGAGGATGGAGAGAGAGAGGAGAAAGAGGGAGAGAGATGGAGAGAGAGAGAGAGTGAGAGAGAGAGAGAGAGGGAGTGAAGGTGAGGGAGAGAGAGGGAGAGGGATAGAGAGGGAGAGAGCGAGAGAAAGCGAGAAGAGAGAGAGAGAGTGAGGAGAAAGACAAAGAGAGTGACAGAGACAAAGAGAGATAAGACAGACAGACAGACAGACAGACAGACACACAAGACAGACAGACAAGACAGACAGACAGACAGACAGACAGACAGACACAGACAGACAGACAGACAAGACAGACAGACAGACAAGACAGACACAGACAGACAGACAGACAGACAGACAGACAGACAGACAGACAGACAGACAGACAGACAGACACATCAGAAAGTGAGGATTAGAGAGAGGAGAAAGTTATAGAAGCTGTTGACTGGACCAGACACAGTTGGATTTGAACCTAGAACCTTGCAGTCTGTGGTAATTATTTCATAAGTGCGCCATCCGTTCTTCATTCATTAAATTTATGTCCGCTTCTGCCAGATGGAAAATGTAGCTCATTGCTCACTCGAAAAAAGGTCAGGAAAATACTGGGGTTCAATTTGTTTATTTCTAGTGGGGAATGGCCCATTTTACAAAAATATGGCTTAGCCGTTATTCGTTTTCAAACACAACCATTCATTCATTAATGAATGTGGTTAACTCCCGTCATCTTTTGGCCATCTGTTTCTTGCATCTTACAAACCTCGCTGATACATTCCTGGCTGAGAGACAAGAGCCTCTGGAGATCATGCTGACCTAACCCTTGCCTCCTTCTGAAGCCTTTACCCCATGGCACGGTTTTCCTGAGGTCATTGGATTTTAACTCTTATTAACGAGGCACGAACATTGTTGGGAGAACGTGATGCTGCTTCTTCTTGTACATGTTTAGTTTAGTCTAGAGGTGCAACGCAGGAACAGGCCCTTCGGCCCACCGAAACCGCAACAACCAGCGATCTCCGCACACTAACACTATTCTATACACTTGGGACAATTTGCAATCTTTATTGAAGCCAATTAATCCACAAACCTGTCGGTTAGGTTTAGAGATACAGCGCGGAAACAGGCCCTTCGGCCCACGGAGTCCGCACCAACCAGCGAACCCACCGCACACTGACACTACCCTACGCATTAGGAACAATTCACCACCTTTACCCGTTAGCCCAGAAGCCAATTGACCTACAAACCTGTACGTCTTTGGAATGTGTGAGGAAAACGGTCCTGGAGAAAACCCACGCGGTCAAGAGGTAGAACGTACAAACTCCGTACAGACAAGCACCCGTGGCCTGGATCGAACCCAGGTCTCTGGCGCTGCAAGGCAGCAACTCTACCGCTGCGCCACCGTGCTGCCCATTTCTTAGGAGGCTTTAATTATTGCTTCAATTGCAAGTCCCCTTAACAATCCAATGCCCTTTTGGAAAATAAATGTAACTCCCGAGATTTCACCCTGAAACTTGTGTCAGCTGCAGGATGTTAGTTCGAGACCAGTGGTTTGTTTGGATATTGTCGGTCACGGCCAAACAAAGCTTTATCGTGTCACATGCATCAGGTGGCCACATCAAACTACCATCCGTACGTTTCCTGTTTAGGATTCTTGAGTTCATAGTTAATGCAACAAAAAGGAAAATCTGAAGGTTTATTATTGGCCCCCCAGATATACAAGTGAAAACTATAAGTCAAAATGATTAATCCCATGTTCATAGGACTTGAGGAACTGCCAAACTCAATCTGGCTTATTTATTCTTTCATAGGATGTAGGCTTCACTAGTTAGTGTAGAATTTATCGTCTGTCCCTAATTGCTTCCTGAACCAGTAGGTCAGTTCAGAGCGTGGTTGGGAGTCACTTCATGGGTAGACCTGCACTCATGTTTAACTATGTAGGTTTGGGGCAGCACAGTGGCGCAGCGGTATAGTTGCTGCCTTCCTACGCCAGAGACCTGGGTACGATCCTAACTACTAAAGCTGTCCGTAAGGAATTTGCACGTTTCCCTGCGACCTGCGTGGGTTTTCTCCAGGTGCTCCAGTTTCCTCCCACATTCCATAGACGTGCAGGTTTGTAGGTTAATTGGCTTCTGAAAAGATTGGCCCTCGTGTGTAGGATGGAACTTAGTGTACGGGTGATCGCTGGTCGGTGCACAATTGTTGGGCCGAAGGGCCTGATTTCACGCTATATCTCTAAAAAAAACCTCCCAAGAATAACGATGGAATTTCAGCTTTAACATGTGAATTACTGAAGTGTTGATCACCAAAGTATACAGTGAGTATATGTATGGGGGTGTATACTCACCATGGACTCTGGAGAACAACACATAATGGCATCATATGGTGAGTATATATTAATTGATCAACACAGTGTACACTTACCATATACTCATATATTCAAATCCTGAATATACTTTCCATGTGTATTTGCCAGATTTCATCAATGACCATTCATGCTAAGTGCACCACATATTTAGTGAAGCAAAAAAGAATGTGTGGCACGGTGGCGCAGCGGCAGTGTTACTACCTTAGAGCGCCACAGATCCAGGTTCGATCCTGACTACGGGTGCTGTCTGTACCAAGTTTGCACGCTCTTCCCGTGACCTGCGTAGGTTTTCTCCGGGAGCTCCAATTTCCTCCCACACTCCAAAGCCGTACAGGTTTGTAGGCTAATTGACTTGATAAGGTAAAGTAATTAAGTTTATTGGCCAAGTATTCACATACAATGAATTTGCCTTGGTGCTCCGCCCACAACATGACATACAATGACAGTTACGAATGACTCAGAAAACAATAAACATTAATAATAATAAAACATTAAAGATAAAATTGTAAACTGTCCCTAGTCTGTAGTGCTAGTATACGAGGATCGCTGGTCGGCACGGGCTGAAGGGCCTGTTTCCGTGCTGTATCTCTTAACTAAACAAAACTAAACTAAATGAGTGAACTCCATTTCTATGGCAAATATATTCTATCGCAATGAATCGAAAACTTGTGAGTCAGGAAGGAAAAATACACAAAACAGCACAGCGTGCAGCAGCAGCAGCAGCAGTCATTCCACGGAAACTTGACACAAAATCAGAAAATCATGGAGTTACCCATGACGTCAGGCAGCATCTGTGGAGACAGTTTTCCGTTGTCCCTTCCACAGAAATACAAACACCATTGGCAGATTTTTAAGCAAATGCAGAGATGTGCAAAGGGATGCACCGCCTCTTCCATTCCACATGTTCACAAGTTATAGGCGTAGAATTAGGCCATTTGGCCCATCAAGTTTACTCTGCCATTCAATCATGGCTGATCTCTGCCTCCTAATCCCATTTTCCTGCATTCTCCCCATAACCTTTGACACCCGTTCTAATCAAAAATCTGTCCATCTCTGCCTTAAAAATATCCACTGACCTTGCATCCACAGTCCTCTGTGGCAATGAGTTCCACAGATTAACTACCCTTTGACTAAAGAAGTTCCTCCTCATCTCCGTTCTAAAAGAGCACCCTTTAATTCAGAGGCTATGCTCTCTGGTCCTAGACTCTCCCACTAGTGGAAACATCCTTTCCACATCCCCTCTGTCTGTGCCTTTCATTATTCTGTGAGTTTCATTGAGGTCCCCCCTCAACCTTCTAAACTAATCCCTCTTCTCCTCACTCCTGTCGTGCAGAAGGTTCAGAAGTGCAACACCAGACTCTGGAACAGCTTCTTCCCCTCTGTTATCAGGCTTCTGAGCGGTTCTCCCATAAGCTAGGCTACTGTCCGATTCACCTCTACCTTATTGCAGACATTGGACTTTGTTTAGTTCAGTGTTACTGGAAACAGGCCCTTCGGCCCCCCGAGCCCATGCCGATCAATGATCACCCATACATTAGTTCTATCTTATAGACAATAGACAATGACAATAGACAATAGGTGCAGAGGTTGGCTATTCGGCCCTTCGAGCCAGCACCAACTTTCAATATGATCATGGCTGATCACCCCCAATCAGTACCCCATTTCTGCCTTCTCCCTGTGATGTTTGGTGGACTGTGTGGGGTGGGAGGACCCGTGGCTCCTCCCGTGCAGCAGGTGGCACTGCACAGGACAAAGGGAGATGTTTTGTATATAGTTGTTCCTGTAGACAGTGTGTGTGTGCAGCCAGTTTGAATGGTCTTGCTGCAGCATTGAATAATGTAATAAAGACTTCTGTTGTATCTTGAAGACTCTCAGGTTTTATGCAGACAAATACCAAGAACACAAAACTCCCCATATCCCCTGACTCCGCTATCTTTAAGAGCCCTATCTTAAGGGCTTGGACACGCTAGAGGCAGGAAACATGGTCCCGGTGTTAGAGGAGTCCAGAACCAGGGGCCACAGTTTAAGAATAAGGAGTTAGCCATTTAGAACGGAGACGAGGAAATACTTTTTCTCACAGAGAGTTGTGAGTCTGTGGAATTCTCTGCCTCAGAGGATGGTGGAGGCAGGTTCTCTGGATGCTTTCAAGAGAGAGCTAGATAGGGCTCCTAAAAATAGCGGAGTCAGGGGATATGGGGAGAGGGCAGGAACTGATTGGGGATGATCAGCCATGCTGATCACATTGTGCTGGCTCGAAGGGCCGAATGGCCTACTCCTGCACCTATTGTCTATTGTCTATTATCTTACTCTCTCTTGAAAGTATCCAGAGAACTGGCCTCCACCGTCCTCTGAGGCAGAGAATTCTACAGATTCACAACTCTCTGTGTGAAAAAGTCTTTCCTCATCTCCGTACTAAATGGCTTACCCCTTATCAACACGCTAGGGACAATTTAAAGAGGTCAATTAACCTGCGATCCTGTAAGTCTTTGGCGTGTGGGGGGAAACCAGAGCATCTGGAGAAAACCCACTTGATCACCGTGAGAACGTACAAACTCCAGACAGACAGCACCCGTAGTCAGGATGGAACCCGGGTCTCTGGCGCCGTAAGGGCAGCAGCAATTCTGCCGCTGCACCACCATGCCGCTAGGAACAGAAGGATTTTAGTCTACACCGTAAAACTACATCGACGATCACTGCGGACCTCCACCCCGCACGCGCCTTTCATGGTGAAACCTCGTTCTACTTCATAATTAGCAAATTCCGTTTCCGTGCTGCATCTCTAAGCCAAACTAGGGAAAATCTTTAAAACATTTTTAAAAATGTAATTTTCCTCTCCACTTTGTAGCGAGTGGCCAACGGTTTGTATCTACACCCCCTGGTCCTTCATCCATCTGCTAATCAGAATAGCCGGTGTAATCCTGTCCACCTCTATCAAATCTCCCTTCAATCTTCTTTGCCCCCTAGGAAAACACCCCCAGCTTCTCCCGTCCAAGGTGGGAGCTGAAATCCCTCAACGCCCTCATCATTCTCATGAAAACCACTTCATCATGGCAGTGGCATGTGGTTACTTGGATTTCCGTGCTGTATCCTGTCCACAAAGGCTCAACGCAAGAAAACATGTGAAGCAGTGGACCAAATTAGACTACAGACTTTGCCTTCACTCATTAAACTCACAAGTGCACGCTCCAGAAACTGATCTGTAAATTGTAACAACAGTACGGCACGGTGGCGCAGCGGTACGGCTACTGCCTCACGGCGCCAGAGACGCGGGTTCGATCCCCGTGAGATTTCTCCAAAATCTTTGTTTTCCTCCTACACTCCAAATACGTACTGGTTTATAGATTAATTGGCTTGGTATAAATGTAAATTGTCCCCAGTGTGTGAAGGATAGTGCTAGTGTGCGGGTATCGCTTGTCGGCGCGGACTCGGTGGGCTGAAGGGCCTGTTTCTGCGCTGTATCTCTAAACTAAACTAAACTAAAGTAAATAACATTGACAAGAGTATCATTACTGGTGAAACAACTCCTCATATTCCGCTGGGTAGCCGACAACCCAATGGAATGAAAAATTATTTCTCCAAGTTCAAGTTCTACGCCCTCCTACCCTCTCTCTACTTTCCCAGCCCCCCTGCCCCTCTGCCCCCTCCAATCTAGTGCACACAGATTTCTCCTGCCATCTCCCATCACTGAATTCACTTTGCTCCTTTCTCTTCCTCCCTGCACTGACAGCGGCACAGTGGTGCAGCGGTTAGAGTTGCTGCTTAACAGCGCCAGAGACCCGGGTTCGATCCTGACTATGGGTACTATATATACAGAGTTTGCACGTTCTCCCCATGACCCCATGGGTTTTCTCCGGGTGCTCTGGTTTCTTCCCACATTCCAAAGACGTGCAGGTTTGTAGGTTAATTGGCTTGGAATAATTGTACATTGTCCCTCGTGTGCAGGATAAATGGCTTTGGTAAGTTGTAAAACTGTTCTTATTTTGTGTCGGTTGGAAGGACCGGCGTCAGCTCAGGTTCTTCTTGGACGAGCTGGAGAAGGACGCCAAGATCAAGAGCAGCGTTGTTCCTGTTGAGGGTCGAGGGACCAGTGGAGTGTCCCTTGTAGCCAGGGTCCAGAGGGCAAGGAGCACCGCCACTTCACCTAGGGTCCGTAAGGGGAGGAGTGGTTCTGCTGGCAGCGGCCGAAGGACTGGTGACGGGATCTAGGGAGTGGGCAGGGCTGAAGATGTCCTGGTTGGGTTGCTCCTAGGCCTGGCCAAGCTGGCCATCCGCGAGTCACAGCACCAAGCGGAAGAGGGCTTTGCCCGAGCCAGATGCTTGCCCCTTTACTGGGGTTGTACAGTAGTTATTAGAATAATTGTAACATGTGTGTTTGATGATTTTGTAACGGTGGTGGGGATGTCACCAAGGTCTGGGTTTTTTTTTGGTTTTTGTATTGTGTTGAAATTAAATAAATAATTTTTTTATTTTTTAAAATGAGTGTGTGTCGGTTAGTGCTCAACGCGGATTCAATGGGTCAAAACGCCTCTTTCCTCACTGTATCTCTAAAGTCTAAAAGCAAAGTATAGTGATGTGTTGTGTAGGAAGGAACTGCAGATGCTGGTTCACATTGAAAGTAGCCACAAAATGCTGGAGCAACTCAAAGGGCCTGGCAGCATTTCTGGATAGAAGGAATCGGTGACTTTTTGGGTCATGAGTGTCAGGGGAGAGGGAGTCTACAGAGGTATGGAAGGGTAAGGGGTGAAAACAAGACATCAAAGGGGACGAAGCTCAAGAAAAATGTAGATTAGATCATTGTTATCTAGGGGAGGTGATATCAATAGACAATAGACAATAGGTGCAGGAGTAGGCCATTCGGCCCTTCGAGCCAGCACTGCCATTCAATGTGATCATGGCTGATCATCCCCAATCAGTACCCCGTTCCTGCCTTCTCCCCATATCCCCTGACTCTGCTAATTTTAAGAGCCCTATCTATCTCTCTCTTGAAAGTATTCAAAGAACTGGCCTCTGAGGCAGAGAATTCCACAGACTCACAACTCTCTGTGAGAAAAAGTGTTTCCTCGTCTCCGTTCTAAATGGCTTACCCCTTATTCTTAAACTGTGGCCCCTGGTTCTGGACTCCCCCTACATCAGGAACATGTTTCCTTCCTCTAGCGTGTCCAAACCCTCAATAAAATTCCCTCTCTTCCTTCTAAACTCCAGAGTGTACAAGCCCAGCCGCTCCATTCTCTCAGCATATGACAGTCCCGCCATCCCGGGAATTAACCTTGTAAACCTAGCGTACAAAGATAAAATTCAATCTCTAAAGGGCGGACTGGTCAGAGAACTAGGATGGGGGTGGGATGAAGAGAGAGGGAGAGGAAGGGTTACTTGAAGATAGAGAAGTCAATATTCATTCCGGATGTGTTAGTGGCTCTTTTGTATTCATGACTTCTTGAAGAGATGAGCCTGCAGCCACAGCGACATGCCTGCTACCCAACGAATATTTAATGCACATCTTTAATTGCCTCTCAAATGAGTGGCTTTCTGGGCCATTTCAAAGGGCAATAAAGACCCAACCATGTAGCAGCTATTCTGGAGTCATATAGAGGCCAATTTGTTTCAGAACTGAAAGTAATTTTCCTGAAGGCCATTAGTGAATAAAATGGTATTTTTACGATAATCTGGTTATTTCACAATTGCCGTTACTAATACTAGCTTTTTATGCTGTTTTTTATTTAATTGCTTAACTTTAAATTCTTCAGATGCAACAGAAGGATTTAAACATCTCAGATCAATAGTTCAGCCTTTTTGAAGCGAGTGTAATATTTATTCCATTATTTTACCACGATACGCAGTGGCGCAGCTGGTAGAGCTGCTACCTCACAGTGCCACGGTTCAGTCCCGACCTCTGTTGCTGCCTGTGTGGAGTTTGCACGTTCTCCCTGTGACCACGCGGGTTTCCTCCGGGTGCTCCGGTTTCCTCCCACAGTGGTTATGAATGGCATAAGTGAGTGGAATAGCAGTAGAATTGATGGGCTGAATGGCCTAATTCTGCTCTTGGGAATCTATGAACTTATGACCAAATGAGATACAGCGTGGGAACTGGTCCTTTGACCCACTGAGTCCACACCGACCATCGTTCAACCATTTAACCTTTGTCGGGTAATTGGCCCAATTGTGTTGGCAGTCGTTGAGAAATGTGGGATAACATAGAATGAGAGCAAATGGGTGACCAATGGTCAACATGGTCTCAGTGGGCCAAAGACCCCTTTCCGCCCAGCCTCTCACTAGTTCATATGTTTGGAAATTCTGGGAGCAGAATTAGGCGATTGTAATCATGTGTTGTCTTTCCACTGACTGGTTAGCACGCAACAGAAGCTTTTCACTGTACCTCATATTGTGTTTTGAACTGAATTCTGTCTTTAATTTGTGTACTAGTCATGTCTCTACTATTTATTTCATTCCCTTACATGTTTTTCCTCTAGGTGCTAAATTTTTAAAGTTGTCCTTGGGATTCTTGAAAGGCGCCCATAAATAAAATTTATTATTATTATTATTACCTCGGTTCATGTGACAAGAGACTAAAGTAAACCTGGGGTAGTTAGTTAGTTCATTCTTGTCACACATATGAAGATGTAGGTTGTATCTTTAAAATACACGCTGTTATACGGTGTACCCTAAAGGGCCTGTCCCACTTAGACGTCATTTGCGCGTCACGCAGATGGCGTGCAAAGATTTTGTACATCCCAAAATCCTGGGGCGCCTTGGGAGGCCGCGTGTCACTGCTACATCACCACGCAGCATGCACGCGTAATGTGCACTATGCGCGCATCACGTGCGCGGCACAATGCGCGCGGCATGCGTCGTGACGCGTAAATGATGACGCCCAAGTGGGACAGGCCCTTAGCCGAGAGGGAGGCCAGGCCCCTGCTTGTCCCGGGGACTGAGAATCGGAGAGGAGGTGGAGGGAGTCGGCGATGGCTGCGGACGCTGGACTAGCGGCCCGGTGAGATGGTCCGGGGGTCTTACCTTCCATGCCCTTGAGGTCGGCTGTGGGAAGTGTCCCCCTGGGGAACGAGGGCTGAAGAGGTGTGTGGGAAGTTAATGCAGCTGCTGGTTTAAACCGAAGATAGACACAAAAACTCGGGTCGAGTCTGAAGAAGGGTCTTGACCCGAAACGTCACCTATTTCTCCAGAAGGGGCCGAAGAGGGCCGGGCGTGGAGAGGGACGACGTTCACAGGACGATGGGAATGGAGGCGACTGCTGCAACGGGCCTCTGTGGCCAGCTGCAGCTGGGAATGTTAAATGGCGCCAAAATGGTGCCTCTGACATCTGGGCTTGGTGGACTGTTCTGTACATTCTGTATTGACTGGGGTGATTGTGCTCATGCACGGGGATAGCTTAGTTTAGTTTAGTGTAGAGATCCAGTGCACAACAGGACCTTCGGCCCACCTTGTCCATGCTGACCAATAATTCCCCGCATATTAACACTATCCTACACACACTAGGGTGAGGTAGGCCAATTAACCTACAAACCTGTACGTCTTTGGAGTGCGGAAGAAAACCCACGCGGTCACGGGGAGAATGTACAAACTCTGCACAGACAGCACCCATAGTCAGGATTTAACCTGTGTCAGTGGTGCTACAAGCGCTGTAAGGCAGCAACTCTACCGCTGCACCACCGTGCTGCCCGATGATCTTGCTGGTCTGTGTGAACAAAATGTCTCTCATTGCACCTGGTACACACGGTAATAAAGAAACCATTGACCATTGATACAGTGAGAAGCTTGTTCTGCGTGCCATCCAGCCAGATCACACTGTACATGAGTACAATAGACCCTCTTCTGGGACCGCACGCAGAGAGACACCACGTTCCTGCTCCATCTTGCATCTTCCAAGTCTCTGAAAAGTCCGATCTGGGCCAAAGGTGTTGTGCAGCTTCTTCTTTCTTCACTTTGAGGCCGGGTGTCCTGGCAACACATGATGGATGAAGTCGGGGTCGAGCAGGCCCATCGATGCCGTCAGCTCCTTCCACCACCGCTCCATTCGTGCAGCTGCCGCGGGCTGCGCTCGATCCGCTCGCCCGCCCGCCTGCCCGCCCGGCTGTTGTAGGGCCACCCGCAACCGCCACCACCAACTCCCTGACTAGAGACCTCCGCGAGCGGACCGTCCATCATCTCCAGCAGTCGCTCCTCTGCATCCGTGCTCCGAAGTCGCTGTGTCCCACTACCTGAACGGACAACAGCATATTAGGTTGCTTTCTGAGGGTGCGGGAGATGAACGTGGGCAGTCGAAATATAGAAAACAGGTGCAGGGGTTCCTCATCCCAGTCCTAAATGACCTAACCCTTATTCTTAAACTGTGACCCCTAGTTCTGGACTCCCCCAACATTGGGGACATTTTTCCAGCATCTACCCTGTCCAATCCAAGAACTGTATATGCTTCTATAAGATCCCCTCTCATCCTTCTAGACTCTAACCTAGACAGGTCCAGGAATGCTGAGGCCCTGTACAAGAAGGGACAGAGCCGGCTGTACTTTGTGAGAAGGCTCCGCTCCTGCAACATCTGCAGTAAGATGCTGCAGATGTTCTACTAATCGGTGGTGGCCAGTGCCATCTTCTTCACTGCCGTGTGCTGGGGCAGCAGGGCGAAGGCTGCGGACGCCAACAGGATCAACAAACTCATCAGGAAGGCTGGCTCCGTCTTGGGGGTAGTGTTGGATTCATGGGAGGTGGTCTTGGAGGGGAGGATGCTCCTCAAACTGCGGAGCATCTTGGACAATACAGCTCACCCCCTCCATGACATAGAAACATAGAAACATAGAAATTAGGTGCAGGAGTAGGCCATTCGGCCCTTCGAGCCTGCACCGCCATTTAATATGATCATGGCTGATCATCCAACTCAGTATCCCGTACCTGCCTTCTCTCCATACCCTCTGATCCCCTTGGCCACAAGGGCCACATCTAACTCCCTCTTAAATATAGCCAATGAACTGGCCTCAACTACCCTCTGTGGCAGAGAGTTCCAGAGATTCACCACTCTCTGTGTGAAAAAAGTTCTTCTCATCTCGGTTTTTTAAAGGATTTTCCCCTTATCCTTAAGCTGTGACCCCTTGTCCTGGACTTCCCCAACATCGGGAACAATCTTCCTGCATCTAGCCTGTCCAACCCCCTAAGAATTTTGTAAGTTTCTATAAGATCCCCTCTCAATCTCCTAAATTGACACACTGGTCAACCTGAGGAACACCTTCAGCAACAGACTGGTTCCACCAAGATGCAGCACAGAACGTCACAGGAGATCCTTCTTCCCTGTGGCTATCATACTGTACAACTCCTTCCGCTGCTGTCGTGGGGTAGACTGATTGACACCCCTCCCCGCTAATCTTTGCACATCCCCAAGCCTTTCCACTTTCCTTTCATGTTTCATGTATTTTGTGTTTTATGACTGTTGGCAGATCAATTTCCCTCCTGGGATAAATAAATAAAGTTCTATCTTATCGTATCGTATCGAGATTCACATCCCCCGAACATCTGCATCACCTTCCACTGCCGCCATCTTGGATGATGCCACACCAATGAGCCGGACTTGTTGTCTTCTGCTGCGTTCCAGAGGGCCTGGTTTTCTCCAGTGCCCTCTCCTGGTCGGTAAAGATGATCAAGGTACTCGAATAAGCGGAACCATCAAACCCAGGCATCCACATTTGGATAATAGTGGAGATGGAGTCACACTGCACGGAAACAGGCCTCTAGCCCAAGCTGGCCCAATGCCGACCAAGATGCCCCATGGACACTAGTCCCCACTTACCCCCAATTGGCCCGTATCCCTCCAAACCTTTCCTATCCATTTACTGGGCCAAATGTCTTTTACATGTTCAAAAAGGCACACAAAGTGCTGGAGTAGCTCAGTCGGTCAGGCAGCATCTCTGGAGAACATGGACAGGTGACGTTTCGGTTTGAGACCCTTCTTCAGAATGCTTTTTAAATGTTGTTATAGTACCTGCCTCAACGACCTCCTCTGGTAGTGAGGTGACCATCGATAGCGAGGTGGACCATCGAGAGCAAGGAGGGAGGGCCGCTTAAAGCTACCCGATAGGTTCCTGGCGGGGGGGCTCCTGCTTCCACGTGTGCTGGACAGCAGAAGATAGGACTCAGTACCTTTGTCGGCGCCAGAAACTTGGTGACACTTGTGTACTGCCCAGGTGAGGTCTGCTGTCTGATTGAACCAGGTTGTATGCAAAACAAAGTATTTCACCGTACCTGGGTACATGCAACAATAAAGTACAATTGAATCATTGAATCATTGGAGAGGTCATTGTGGGCGGCACGGTGGCACAGCGGTAGAGTTGCTGCCTTACAGCCCTTGCAGTGCCAGAGACCCGGGTTCGATCCCGACTTCAGGCGCTGTCTGTATGGAGTTTGTACATTCTCCCCGTGACCACGTGGGTTTTCTCCGAGATCTTCAGTTTCCTCCCATACTTCAAAGTCGTACATGTACGGGCAAATTGGGTTGGTAAATGTAAAAAGAAAATGTTCTTAGTGTGTGTAGGATAGTGTTAATGTGCATGGATGTCTGGCCATAGAAACATAGATACATAGAGACATAGAAAATAGGTGCAGGAGTAGGCCATTCGGCTCTTCGAATTAGCACCACCATTCAATGTGATCATGGCTGATCATCCACAATTCTGCCTTCTCCCCATTTCCCTTGATTCCTCTAGCCCTAAGAGCTCTATCTAATTCTCTCTTGGTTGCATCCAGTGAATCAGCCTCCACTGCCTTCTGTGCCAGAGAATTCCACAGATTCACAACTATCTGGCTGAAAAAGTTTTCCTCTTTTCAGTTCTAAATGGCTTACCCCTTATTCTTAAACTGTGGTCCCTGGTTCTGGAATCCCCCAACATCAGGAACATTTTTCCTGCATCTAGCGAATCCAATCCTTTAATAATTTTATATGTTTCTATAAGATCCCCTCTCACCAATTATAAATTCCAGTGAATAAAAGCCCAGTCGTTCCACTCTTTCATCATATGACAGTCGCGCCATCCTGGGAGTTAACCTCGTGAACCTACGCTGCACTCCCTAAAGAGCAAGAATGTCCTCCCTCAAATTAGGAGGCCAAAACTGCACACAATACTCCAAGTATGGTCTTACCAGGGCCCTGTACAACTGCGGGGGTTGACGCGGATCCGGTGGGCCGAAGGGCCTGTTTCCGCACTAAACAGAACTAAACTAAACCGCACAAGAACATGGATGATCCAATACAAAGAGTTGAATGCCCTCCTGCATGTCATCTCCAATAACATATTTTAATGAGGAACTAGGTGATTCCCTGTTGCACTGCTCCCTTGTAGCCTGGAGAACCATAAGCCGGGTGTTATAAAGACCCGATTGTCTGGATCCACCCTGATGGGTGGGTAGTTTGCCCCAGGAGCCTATTTTTGCCCCTGTCGTCTATACTGTAGCTGTGTCTTCCCTTTCATGGTCATGTGATAGGAGCAGAATTAGGCCATCTGGCCTATCAAGTCTACTCTGCCAGTCAATCATGACTGATCTGACACTACCCTTGAACCAATAACCCCCTATAGCGGTACTGATCAATATTCTATCTATCTCCGCCTTAAAGATATTTGTTGAGGGAGGAAACCAAAGATCTCGGAAAAAACCCACGTAGGTCACGGGGAGAACGTACAAACTCCGTACAGACAGCACCCGTAGTTGGGATCGAACCCGGGTCTCCAGTGCTGCATTTTGCTGTAAGGCAGCAACTCTACCGCTGCGCCACCGTGACTTAGCCATGGAGGTTTTTTGGTGCAGCTTTGCAGCTGTTATACATCCCTCTCCCCTGTGCTCAGGGACGGAGTGGGTTAACGGAAGGGTCAGGGAAACCGTCAGCCAATAACTGGCCGTCTCAGTTTGACACTTGAGGCGTAACAGCTGCACATTCGCCATCGGCTTTTCTGTGCATCTCCATCGGCAACGCACACACGATGTGAAGAATGGAACAGTCTTGTACTGATCTAGTGCCCTTCCTGATCCCTTCACGATCTTCGTGTGATGGTCCACGGTGGCGCAGCAGAAGAGATGCAGCCTCACGGCGCCAGAGACCCAGGTGCTATCCTGACTGCGGGTGCTGTCCATATAGAGTTTGTACCTTCTCCCAGTGACCCGCGTGGGTTTTCTCCGAGTGCTCTGGTTTCCTCCCACACTCCAAAGACTTAAGGATTTGTAGGTTAATTGTCCCTCGTGTGTGGGAGAGAACTATTGTACGGGTGATTGCTGGAAAACCCGGACTCGGTGGGTCGGAGAGCCTATTTCCACGCTGTATCCCTAAACTTAACTCTCAAGCCAGCACTCCTTCAGTATTCAATGATTCAATGATACTCCAGTCTATTGTCACATGTGCCAAGGCACGGTGTTTTGCGTACAACCGGTAAAATCACGTAGCGGACCTCATCTCGGCTGGAAACGAGTTCACCGAACAGTCCTATCTACTGCCTGTTGCTACACATGGCAGCAGCCCCCCAACCCCCATGCCAGGCCCCTCTTCATTCACCCCCCTCCCCACCCCCTCCACGGGTGTAACAGTAGTGCTAAAATAAACTAACCTAAACTAACCAATCGCCCTTTCACACCAGTTCTATATTACCCCACTCCCTCATCTACTTCACTCAATCGAGTGTCAGAGGTTATGGGTAGAAGGCAGGAGCATGGGGTGAGGAGGGAGAGATTGAACGGCAGAGTAGACTTGGTTCTCGGCTGCCCGAGTGCATCAGCCTGGCGTTTCATGATCAAGTCCCCGGCTGATGGCTGCATTTGCAAGCCAAAGACATAAAGGAAAGATTGCTATGAAGTAACCTGACACTGTGTGTTGGATGATACACAATCTCATAAGGACATTGTAATGTAGTACCCAATGTTCACTCTGATGAGGATGGAATCAATTACTGACACACAGTGTACCATGACTCATTAAATAGAGAGATGCACTTGCCTACGAGACTAATAATGAGAACAATTTCAATGATATGGAGATGTGAAATATAAGTTATTGTGAGCTAAGTATGATAAGTTTACCAATGTCGATTAGGCATTAAATAAATAATGTGGAATGATAAATAAACGCTCTTTTAATACAACAAAGTCTAATGAGCTGCGAGTTAAAGTTTCATTCCTGTTCAATTGGCAAATTTAAATGTGTTTGTTAATCTCAGACTGGGATGAGGTTTTTAACAGTGGCTGTGTCTCCGTGACAAAATGAGATATCGCTGCCACCACAGAATGCTATTCAATTAGCGCTTGATCACAATGCGTTATCGAGTCCACAACCAATTTAGTTCTGAAGAAGGGTCTCAACCCGAAACGTCACCCATCCATTCTCGCAAGAGTTGCTGCCTGTCCCGCTGAGTTACTCCAGCATTTTGTGTCTTTAGTTTAGTTTAGCTTATGGGCCTGTCCCACTTAGGTGATTTTTCAGCAGACTGCCAGTCACCTGCAAAACCGGGAACTGGAACGGCGACTGTCAGAGTGGAACACACACACACACACATCGCATAGGCGGAGCCAGGGCAAGCGGGGGAGCGCAGTCTAAAATATTCCCACGGCGCAAAGCCAAGGTGATACAGACACACACCGCGATGAACAGGAAGGCTGGCGCTGTAATTAAGACGGCTAAAGCACAATGTACGGTAAGTCCTTTAAAAGAGGAGGGTAGAAGGGGGGAGAAGGAGTGGAGACAACTTTTAAGAAACCAGAGATACACGGCTGTGAAGCTTGGCGGACATTTAACATTACCGGTCGGTTCCTCGGTTCCTTGGATCTGAAAACTACTGCTTACCTTTTTTCCCTCAATGAGCCAATGAAATTCACTGGTCAGCACCGGCTACAACCCACGAGAACCTCCGAGAACCTTCGACCTCCTGGTGACCCACCTACGCCACGAGAATTCTCGCTACTCTCCATGGCGGCTTCATTCTAGTCGCCACTAACTTTTCAACATGTTGAAAAATTCCAGCGACCATAATGAGGCCGCGACTAGTTCCCAGAATGCGGGAACTCCTCACGACCATGAAGGCGACTCCCCAGCAACCACATGTGGTGACCGTGTAGTGACTGCATTGTCTCCTGCAGTCGCCTAAAAAGCCTAAAACGTCGCCTAACTGGGACCAGACCCATTAGTTTAAAGATACAGAGCAGAAACAGTCCCTTCGGCCCAACCGCGTCCATGCCGACCAGCGGTCACCATGTACACTAGCACTCTGCTACACACTAGGGATATTTTACAATTTTACTGATTAACCTACAAACACGTACGTCTTTGGAATGTGGGAGGAGACGAGAGAACCCGGAGAAAACGCACGCGGTCACAGGGAGAACATACAAACTCCGTACAGACAGCACCCGTAGTCAGGATCGAAACCGGGTCACTGGCGCTGTAAGGCAGCAACTCTACCGCTGCGCCACCGCCATGCCACGCCATGCCACGCCATGCCAGCCTGATGGAAGTAAACTAACCGCTCATTCTAGCGTTGCAAGAGAGCAGCCAAACGAGCAGGCCTGCCGCAGACTAACAGATGGCAAATTATGTCTACATGTAACTGATGTACCATCCATGACAGTGCAAGCTCTGAACATCATTATATTTACTGAAGCTGAATAAACAATATTACCCTGAACCTTTGTTCTGAGCTATTGGTTCCACTAACAGAGTCAGACTGAACACTGTAGCAGCGACCTAAATCATACCTGCTTACGTGGAGACATTTTTGTGATGATAAAGAGACAGTATGAACATCAACTATTGCTCTCGTAGCCTCAGACGGCACATGGATTAACCGTTTAAATAATTTACATTGAATGGCTTAGAAAGTGGCACGGCGGCGCAGCGGTAGAGTTGCTGCCTAATGCCCCTGTCCCACTTAGGAAACCTGAACGGAGGTCCCAGAGGTTTTTGTCAGTCTCCCTACCTGCTTCCACTGCCTGCAACCTCCGGCAACCACCTGCAACCTCCGGGAATCGCACGGAAACCTTGGGTGGGGCGCAAAGTCTCCAGAGGTTTCCGTTCAGGTTTCCTAAGTGGAACAGGGGCATTACAGCGCTTGCAGCGCTAGAGACCCGGGTTCGATCCCGACTACGGGTGCTTAACTGTACGGAGTTTGTACTTTCTCCCCGACACCCCCATGGGCTTTCTCCGAGATCTTCAGTTTCATCTCACACTCCAAAGACGTACAGGTTTGTACGTTAATCAGCTTCGGTGTCAATGTAAATTGTCCCTAGCGTGTGAAGAATTGTTGGTCGGTGCAGACTCGGTGGGCTGAAGGGCCTGTTTCCACACTGTATCTCTGAACCAAACTGAACGAAAGATACTTCCCCAACGTGAATCGCACCTGCAGGAAGTGAAGGAAATTAGTACGTCTAAATAATTAGAAGACTATATCATTTATGAATGATGAGGGTGCAGATTTCTGGTATTAGCAGTGATTGATTGAGATATGATTCAACATCCAGACAATAATGACTGTATCAGCAAATACTCAGCTTTCTGTTTGTATCTAACTCACTGGAATAAATGAAAGGAAAAGTGGACAATTACTTCATTACGGGTCAGGGAAAACGATTAATTTTGCTGTACCTTTTACAGATGGGTATTGGATAACGAGGGGATAACAAGGATGCTAAATGCACGAGGGGAAGTGAAGCGAACCTTGCTATGAACATGTGTTGCAGTTTGTTTTTAGTGCATTGAGTGAAAGTCTATTTTGACTAACTACTGTACGTAGACAATGCCCATCTGTTTTGAATGAGGAACCGTAACCCTGTTGGCCTGCTCCTAACTCCGAAGCCTCAGCTGCTCCCCAGGATGAGGTTTTCTTCCTTTCATGTTAAATCCACAATCCACTCAAATTCTTCGTGTTGCCCGCCTTTCAAACAAGGGTCACATTTGCTTCCTGTGACAATGTTCGACATCCCACATAGCTGTTTCAGTTTTAAAAACCATGATTCCTCTCTCTCTCTCTCTCTCTCTCTCTCTCTCTTGTGTGGCATGGTGGCGCAGCCGTAGAGTTACATCGCCGGAGACCCGGGTTCGATCCTGGCTACGGGTGCTGTCTGTATGGAGTTTGCACCTTCTCTCCGTGACCGCATAAGTTTCTCCGAGATCTTCGATTTCCTCCCACACTCCAACGACTTACAGGTCTGTAGGTTAATTGGCTTGGTGTATGTGTAAATTGTCCCTAGTGTGGAGGATAGTGTTAGTGTGCGGGGATCGCTGGTCTGTGTGGACTCGATGGGCCAAATGGCCTGTTTCCTTGCTGTATTTCTAAACTGTTCCACCAGTGTCCTGCCATGTTGGCATCACATGGTAAAAACTATTGTCTCTTCCATAGGTTTGTGTCCAGTGCCAAAGTGAGACTTTAAACTTTAGAGATACAGCGCGGAAACAGGCCCCTTCGGCCCACCGAGTCCGCGCAGACCGATGATTGCCCCATACAGCAACACCGTCCCACATATACCAGGGACAATCTTTACCAAAACCAATTAACCTACAAACCTGTATGTCTTTGGAGGGAAACCGGTGCACCCGTAGAAAGCCCACACAGTAACAAGGAGAACGTATAGACATACAGCATCCGTAGTTGGGATCGAACCTGGGTCTCTGGCATTGTAGTGCAGCAACTCTACCGCTGTGCCACCATGCCGCCCACTAACTGTTCCTGAGCCGTAGCCAGCAGCACTCAGGAATGGAGGAACCTTGAAATTCTATTCAAGTTGGTTGCCTCAATACACGATAGGATTTGTTAATGCCATAACTATACAGTGCAACAGACAGCATTGTAGCTTTGCCTCCTGTGTTTGATCCACTGGTGCTGTCTGTGTGGAGTTTGCTAGGTCTCTCTGTGACAATGTGGGCTCTGCATTATGGTGTCAGGTTTTCAACAAGAGATGTTCTGGTGGGTTCATTAGTTCCTGTAAATTACCCGTCTGAAGAAGGGTTTCAACCTGAAACGTCACCTATTCCTACACTCTATGATCCCCCAGGATAGCAGCCAATATAATCAAGAAACGAGAAACTGCGGATACTGGCTTACAAAAAAAACGCCACAAAGTGCTGGAATAACTCAATGGCGCAGGCAGCATCTGTGGAAAACATGGATGGGTGACATTTTGAGATGGGACCTTTCTTCATACTCTTTAAGGCCCTGTCCCACTTTCCCGAGTTACTCACGAACTCTCCCGAGTTTTCCCCTTGATTTGAACTCGGGGAATATCGGGTAATGTCGGTAGCGAGCTTGTAGGAGCCCGTGGGAGTTTGTAGATGTTTCGTAGCGGCTCGTAATGCCAGCCGTAGGAACTCGGGGCATCAGGTAAGTCGGGACGTTTTTTGAACATGTTGAAAAATGTCCACGAGTTAAAAAAAATAGCCCCGAGTACCTACGAACGCCTATTACTGTAATTCTCCAAGTTCGAATTAAGGGGAAAACTGGGGAGAGTTCGTGAGTAACTCGGGAAAGCGGGACAGGGCCTATAGTCTGACTCAAAATATCACCTATCCATGTCCTCCAGACAAGCGGCCTTACCCGTGGAGTTACTCCAGCATTTTGTGTTGATTTCCCCTGTAAATCACGCCTTGGTTTGGGATTTGCATGAGGATTCACAAATAAGTTGACAAGGTTAGGGGAGGGAGAGTAAGATGCAGGGATGCAGAAAAGTCAGAACCTTCTTCCCCAAGGATGGAAACAATGAAATACTAGAGGGCATAGGTTTGAGGTGAGAGGGACAAAGATTAAAGGAGATGTACGGGGCAACACCTGGAACGTGCTGCCGGGGGTGGAGCTTGAAACAGATACGATAGTGGTTGCAACGGCAATTTCCTAACTTTCCAATGTCCAACTTTTAATTGCCGTTACTACCCGGAGATGGGATGCAAGCAGAAGCCTCCACGTGGCGCATCCCGTTCAAATGCTGATGACAGAAACAGTGACTGACTGAAGTAGCCAATTCTGCAACCTCCGACCGTCAACCGTCACCGACCGACCGACCGGAAAGACGTGATATGGAAGATGGCCGGACAAGAGGAAGAAGAACCCGGAGATGTAGAAGTGATATAGCTTACGCACTTGTTGATAGTAAAAACCAATCTTCCAGTCGTTATTTCATGATTAATTGGTCCTTTATTATAATACAAAACAAAGAAATGATTCATTTCAGGTACTCCTTATTCCAATGCAAATTGTAACTTTTTGTTTTTACTAACTGTTCCATCCGTGGCGTGTCGTGTGGCACCGCGTGGTAAAAACAGTTGTCTCTTTCCATCCCCGAGGCTATTCTGACCAGCACACACACTCTCTGTGGCTACACAAGCTTCCTCAGATGTAGACACACCCATCTGTGTATCAAATCTCACCCACAAGCCTACAAAAAAGATACAGCTAGAAGTCTCTATACAAAATACTCTAATACATTAACAATAACTAACTTAAGCATAAATGGCTCCTACAGTCACAGTGGTACTTAAGAGAGTTATGGATATGCAGGGAATGGGGTGCGAGGGGGGGAGGGGGGGGGTATGGGTTATCATGTGCAGATTGATGAGAGTTGGTCTTGGCATCATGTTCAACACAGACATTGTGGCACGAGGGGCCTGTTCCTGTGCTGTGTTGCTCCATGTTCTATGTAAAATAACGAGAGGGACAATGGATCTGATGGGATTCCTCTGCTGAGAACTGGTCGACCCCAAATGAACTCCTGCGTTGCTGTAATTAAAAAAAATTAATTAAATGGAGCGGTACAGTAGTACAAATGGTAGAGCTGCTGCCTCACAGCACCAGAGACCCGGGTTCAATCCTGCCCTCGGGTGCTGTCTGTGTGGAGTTTGCGAGTGTGCAATTTCCTCCAGGTGCTCCGGCTTTCTCCCACATCCCAAAGACTTGCAGGATGGTAGATTAATTGGTTACTGTACAGTAAACTGTTCTGAGTGTGAAGGTGAGTGGTAGAATCTGATGTGGAGTTGAGATAATATAGAGAGTTGGGTTAGGTTAATGTAGGATAAGTGTAGATGGATATTTCATGGTCAACGTGGACTCGGTGGGCCAAAGGACCTGTTTCCATGCTGTGTATCTCTCTATTAAAGAAAAGACTGATTTTTTTTAAATTTTACTATCTATCGTGAAGGGAGAACTGACTAAATTAAATATGAGAATTATATACTACATGTGAGTTTAGACTGTAGACTTTAGCGATACAGAGTTGAAACAGGTCCTTCAGCCCACCGTGTCCGTGCCGGCAAGCAATTAACCCATGCACGAGCACTATCCTTCCTACACATTAGGGACAATTTACAATTTTACCAAAGCCAATTAGCCAACAAACCTGTGCATCTTTGGAGTGTGGGAGGAAGCCGAAGCACTCGGAGAAAACCTAATCAACCACGGGGATAAACGCACAAACCCCGTACTGGCGGCAGCTGTTGTCAGGAACAAACCCGGGTCTCTGGCGCTGTGAGGCAGCAACTCTACCACTGCGCCACCGTGCCACCCCTCACCTGCACAATTAGTTGTATTTTGCAACGTTCAGTATTTTCAAAAGGTGAGTGGTTGAACGGTGTTGGTGTTCAAAGGGATGAGGATGTTCTTGTACATAAAGCGGGAAAGTCAACATACAGGTGCAGCAAGCAATTAGGAAGGTAAATGCAACATTGGCCTTTGTTGCAAGACGATTTGAGTACAAGTGCATAAATACTTGAATGACATTACATAGAGCCCTGGTGAGACTGCACCTGGAAAATTGCATACAGCTCTGCTCCCACAACACAAGAAAGCATATACTTGTGATCACAGCTTTTATTATAGGCGATAAGGTGCCCATACACATAACATCCCTTGCTGTTGGTGCCTGTGATGCATCAGCATTCTAAAAGCCTGACCACTCAATTTAACTGATGAATTAGACTATTTGTAAGGGTTTCGGCCCGAAACGTTGCCTATTTCCTTCGTTCCATAGATGCTGCTGCACCCGCTGAGTTTCTCCAGCATTTTTGTGTACCTTAGGCTATTTTAAACTTCAGTCGTCTTTTCAGCTTACTTTAGTTTAGTTTAGTTTCGTTTAATTAAGTTTAATTAAGTTAAGTTAAGTTAGGTTAGGTTAAGTTAGGTTAAGTTAAGTTAAGTTGTTAAGTTTAGTTTAGTTTAATTTAGTTTAGTTTAGTTAAGGTTAGTTTGGTTTAGTTTAGTTAAATTTAGTTAAATTAAGTTATGTTAAGTTTAGTTTAGTTAAGGTTAGTTTAGTTTAGCTTAGTTCAGTGAAACAGAGCGGAAACTGACCCTTCGGTCCACCGAGTTTGAGCCGATCTGTAATCGTACACTATCGCTGTCCTACAAACGGGACAATTTTACAATTATACCAAAGCAAATTAACCTACAAAACCTGCACGTCTTTGGAGCGTGGAAGGAAACCAGAGCTCCTGGTGAGAACCCACGCAGGTCACGGGGAGAACGTACAAACTCTGTACAGACAACACCCGTGGTCAGAATCGAACCCGGATCTCTGGCGCTGTACAGCAGCAACTCTACCGCAGTGCCACCATACCGCCCTATATTCTATATTTAACATTTTTTCAATGTGAAAATCTATTGTTTAACTTTTTTAGATGTGCCGAAACGCTGCCACAAAAAAAAAGCACAGCTTGCAATAAAGGGAGTGCAATAAAAGTTCACAGATTGATGCATCGTTGTCTGAGGAGTGATTCAGCTGTCGGAGCCTACGTTCCCTTGGGTTTAGAAAAAAACCAAGAGGTGATCTCATTAAAGCATGCTAAATTCTTCAGGATGGATGCAGACATCATTTATCACCTCTCTGTAATGTCTAGAACAATAGGGACCACCATTCAGGACTGAGATGAGAAGTCTTGCATTCATCAACAGGCAGTAAATAGAGTCATAGATTCATACAGGCCCTTCAGCCCAACTTGCCCAGACCGACCAAGATGCCCCATCTACACTGGTCCCACCTGCCCACATTTGGTCCATATTCATCAACACTTTTCCTATCAATTTACCTGTCCCAATGTCTTTTAAATATTGTTATAGTACCTGCCTTAAGTTCGGCACGGTGGTAGACTTGCTGCTTAAAGCGCCAGAGACCCGGGTTCGATCCTGACCACAGGTGCTGTCTGCATGGAGTTTGTACGTTTTCCCTGTGACACTCGTGGATTTTCTCCGGGTGCCACGGTTTCCTCCTACACACCAAAGACTTGTAGGGTTGTAGGCTATTTGGCTTGGTAAAATTGTACATTGTCCCTAGTGTATGTAAGATAGCGTTAGTGTGCTGGTCAGCGCAGACTGGTAGGGTGAAAGGCCTGTTTCCGCGCTGTATCTCTAAACTAAACAAAACTAAACCACCTCAGGCAGCTTGTTCCATATCCACACCACCCTCTGCATGAAAAAGTTGCCCCTCAGGTTCCTATTAAATGTTTCCCGTCTTACCTCAAGCCTGTGTCCTCTAGTTCTTGATTCCGAATGTTTTTAATTCTGTATCTTGGGAGAGTGTGGAAGTTCAGTTGCAGAGATCAATGGATTTTTCGGCATTAAAAACATCAAAGGATATCGTGTCCGTGATGGAAGGTGGCATTGAAGCGAAAGATCAGGCGTAATCCTTTTGAATGTCAGAACTGAACACAATATTCTAAATGCGGTCTCACCAACATCTTATACCACTGCAACATGACCTCCCAATACTCAATACTCTGACTGATAAAGGCCAATGTGCCAAAAGCCTTTATGGCATCTTATCTACCTGCGACTTGACCTTTAATGAACCATGCACCTGCACTTTTAAGGGGCTGTCCCACTTGGGCGACCTAATTGGCGAGTTTGGAAGAGTTTAAGAGAGTCTGAAACCATCTGAAACCATCTGAAACCCTTCTTCAGACCAAGAGTCAAGGGAGAGGGAGACATAGAGATATGGAAGGGTGAGGTGTTCAGACTCACCCATTGTGCCGGGTGTGGATGAGAAAATAGAATAAGATAGAACTAGTGTGAACAGGTGATCGACGGTCGACATGGACTTATGTGAACAGGTGATCAACCCAGTGGGTTAACGGGCCTGTTTCTAAACGAGATTAAACTGGATGCTTTAAACTAAATAATTAATTGGAATCTTGAATAAGGACAGGCAGCATCTCTGGAAAGAAGAAATGGGTGACGTTTCGGGTCAAGACCCTTCTTCAGACCAAGAGTCAAGGGAGAGGGAGACATAGAGATATGGAAGGGTGAGGTGTGAAAACGGGAAATTAAAGGGGACAAACCTCAAGGAAAATGTAGAATGGTTCATTCCCACCTTATGTCATCTCTCATTTTCACACCTTATCCTTCCATATCTCTATGTGTCCCTCTCCCCTGACCCTCAGTCTGTTAACTAAAGGAAAGTGTTTGGTTGGGGCAAAGGCAATAGGTGACTTTGAGTGTTGGAATGCAGAATAGGTATTACAGATGTGGGCAGGCGGAACTGCAGATGCTGGTTCACCAAAAAAGACACCAGGTGCTGGAGTGACTTGGAGTTATTCATGTTCTCCAGAGGTGCTGCCTGAACCGCTGAGTTTCTCCAACACTTGGTGTCTTTCACAGAGACAGGGAGATGGGAGGGGAGTATGAAGTGGAAGACAGGTCCATGAAAGGAGGATTTCTGAGGTCAATAACAAATGTATGAATGAAAAATGAATGAAAACTTTATTGTCAAGCCACAGTGAAATTCTTTGTTTGCAAACCTTGCAAAGGTCGGCACTCCGACCTCTCCGCTATCATCGCCGGTTCCTCGCCTGAGGCCTCTGCAGCGCTGGCCCGGACGCCAGCCGCGAGCTCGGCCAGCTGCTCCACTGATTCGGGCTCTGTTTGGGATCCGCAAGGCCCCGGCCTCGTGAATGAGACTAGAACAGATCTGTGTGTAGGTCAGGAATGATCAGTGTGAATTATGGTTAAAGGGCTCTGGGAGTGGAAGATAGATCATCTGAAGGATCAGTGGCAATTGATAGCTCTGTTTTGGGGGGTCTTTAATGGATTACGAAGGAAGGGAATTTCTGTCAAATTTTTCAGCCTGCGACTTTTACTTTCCCTCTCCACACATGCTGAATATTTCTAGCATTTTCTCCTTTTTAATTTTATTTTCCCAATATCTGCAGCTGTGTTTTTTTAGCTTTTCAACTGTGTGGTTGCTACAGTAACAACACCCGATGATCAGATTATTGACGGGAGTTTAAGATTCCGTTGACCTCAAAGCAGTTTACAGTTGGCAATGTTAGCGGCACAGTGGTGCAGCTGGTAGTGCCGCTGCCTCACAGCGCCAGAAACCCAAGTTGGAATCCGGCCTCGGCTGGTGTCTGTGTGGTGTTTGCACGTTCTCGCTGTAACCGTGTGGGTTTCCTCCGGGTGCTCTGGTTTCCTCCCACATCCCAAATTGTCCCTCTGTAAATTGTCCATAGTGTGTAGGGAGTGGAAAGTGGGATAATATAGAACTGGTATGAACGGGTGAACTAGTGTGAACAGTTTCCTTGCAACCGCAGGAAATGCCACACTTGTCACTTTACTTCCTCCCTCGACTCCATCCAAGGACCCAAGCAGTCTTTCCAGGTGAGGCAGAGGTTCCAGGTGTCAACTTCTCTACATCGGCGAGACCAAGCGCAGGCTTAGCGATCGCTTGGCCCAACACCTCCGCTCAGTTCGCAATAACCAACCTAATCTCCCAGTGGCTCAGCACTTCAACTCCCCCTCCCATTCCAAATCTGACCTTTCTGTCCTAGTCCTCCTCCATTGCCAGAGAGAGGCCCAGGGCAAATTGGAGGAACAGCACCTCATATTTTGCTTGGGTAATTTACACCCTAGCGGTTTGAACATTGCCTTCTCTAATTTCAGAATGTGCTTGCTTTCTCCCTCCTTCCCCTCCCCCTTCCCAGATCTCCCACAAGCCTATTGTCTCCACCTCGTCCTTTCTATCGCTCTGTCCCCCCCCCCCCCCGACATCAGTCTCAAGAAGGGTCTCGACCTGAAACGTCGCCTATTCCTTCTCTCCATGGATGCTGCCTCACCCGCTGAGTTCCTCCAGCATTTATATCTACGGGCGATCAATGGAGGTAGGTAGTGGTAAGGGGCAGATATATGGTTTGGAAGGTTTTGATGGCTATGGGACAAATGCAGTCAAAAGGAACTTAGCCCAATATGCCAATTTGGTCGGTGTACTCTGTGGGCCAGATGGCCTGTTTCATTGCTAAACTAAACTAAATTAAAAACATAATGTAATAAAAAGGAACTGCAGACGTATGTAGGATAGTGCTAGTGTGCAGGCTAGTTGTCAGCACAGACTTGATGGGCTGAAGGGCCTGTTTCTGTGCTGCATCTCAAAACTAAACTAAACTAAACTAGACCTGAGAGGGTAGTGGTGAGCAGCAAATCGCCATGGTCCATATGGGCACCAATGCTACAGGTAAGAATGAAAATGAGGTTTTGCCAAGAGAATTGAGGGAATATGTGGGTTAGCAAACATGACCTCCAGGATTGTAATCTCCGATTACTACCTTTGCCATATGCTAACGAGGCAAGAAATAGAAAATGGTTCTGTTGGATACGTGACTGGTGCAGAAAAGAGGGCTTCAGAGATTTGACTTTAGACTTTAGAGATACAGTGCAGAAACTGGCCCTTCGTCCCACTATGCCTGCACCAACTACAGATTACTCTGTACACTCGCACTATCCTAAACACTAGGGTCAATTTACAATTATTTTACTGAAACCAGTAGGTCTACAAACCTGTACGTCTTTGGAGTGTGCGAGGAAACCGGAGCACCCGGAGAAAACTCACGCAGGTCACGGTGAGAACATACAAACTCCGTACAGACAGTACCCGTAGTCAGGATCGAACCTGGTCTATGGTGCTGTGAGACTACAACTCTACTGCTGCACCACTGTGCTGCCCTGCGGGTCACGTATTTGTAGACAGGAGGTGGTGAGTGCCTGGAACTATCTGTAATCGGACTATCTTTCATCGGATGACTTTATCTTGTACTGAACGTTATTCCCTTTATCCTGCACCTGTACACTGCGGAGGGCTCGTCTGTAATCACGTGTAGTCTTTCCGCTGACTGGTTAGCACGCAGCAAAAGCTTTTCACTGTACCTCCGTACACCTGCCAATAAATTAATCCAAACTAAAACTAAACAGGATTGGCCTTCTTCATTAGTACGGGTGTCAGGGGTTATGGGGCCGCAGACCGGGGAATGGGATTGAGAGGGAAAAATAGATCAGCCATGATTAAATGGCGGAGTAGATGTGATGGGCCAAATGGCCTCATTCTACTCCACTGACATGAATTTATGAACTTATGACCCTGGGTGACGGGCTGTGTGAACTGTAATTCTGTGCGATTGGTTCTTGATATTTTCTCTCTTGGAAAACTACAATGCTGTGTGTAAGGACTTGATATTACATTGCTATTGCCAGCCAGTTCCATTCCGTTCTCTATCATCAACCGAGCAGTAGACCTCAGGGGGTCAGGAGGTTCTGTAAAACTGACAGGGAATGTGATTGACCAGAGGGCAAGATGAAAAACACAGAGTGTTCCTGTGGGTAGTGAACCTATACCTGTCACCCTGCATTGTTCCAGCAGTCTGCTATCCAAAGCATAATCTTGGAGAGGGATGGCATGACCTGTCAGGCGACTAAAATCGACTTTCTTGTTGATGTTTTTGATATTTGCAGAGGTTTGTTCCCTGGTTACTTTTAAAACTGCAGTCTTACTCCTTTCATCTTGACCTGCGGTCATTTTCTTAGGCCTGACAAAACAAACTCACAAAACTAAATGGAAAAAGTCAGTATCAACATTCCCCTCTAGAGTCGTGGAAACAAGCCCTTCGGTCCAATTCTGGCCTTTATTTTTTACTCTATATCTACATATATTACGTGTATATATGAATGAATGAATAAGTTTATTGGCCAAGTGTGTACACATACAAGGAATTTGCCTTGGTGCTCCGCTCGCAAGTAACAACACGTGATAAAGTAAACCATTAAGAAAAAAACATAAAACATTAAAACATTAAGAATAAAATGTTAAAACATTACATACACTTCAAGCTCGATAGGGTTCAGATTCAGCTTAAAATGATGCAGAGAAGATTTACGAGGATGTTGCCAGGACTCGAGAGATTGAGCTCAGGGAGAGGTTTAGCTAGCTTTCGTGTTTGTTTTCTAGATTTGCACAAAACATGAGAGTCTTTAATTTATAACAGAAGTCTTTAATGCTTTACTCAATGCTGGGAGCAAGACAACTCAAAAATGGCAGCACACACACACACCGTCTACGGACAGGATAAACTATATACAAAACATTTCCCTTTGTCCTGTGCAGCGCCACCTGCTATATGGGAGGAGCAATGGGTCCTCCCACCCCACAGGTCCACCAAACATCATACTAGCTATGACTTTATTCCTTGGAGCGCAGGAGAATAAGAGGTGATCCCTGGTTAGAGACCGACTTCGGGAGCTCCAAGCCGTGGGAGCTTTGACCACCCCGATGCGTGAGCTTCAATCGGCCTGATGCGGGAGCTTTGATCGCCGGCTGTGGGAGCTTCGATTGCCCTGACTGTGGATGGTTCGACTGCCCTAACCGCGGGAGAAAAGAAGGAAGGACGATAAGACTTTACTGCTTTCCATCACAGTGGGGAATGTGGAGCAACCAATGTGGTGGATGTTTATGTCAATTTTTTATGTAGTTGTGTATCTTGTGTTTTTGGTATGACCATATGGCAAACCAAATTCCTCGTATGTTGCATTATGATTATGATTATGATTATGATCTCAGAGAGGTGTACAAAATTGGGAAAGGAATAGATCAGGTAGATGCACAGTCTTTCACCCAGAGTAGGGGAATTGAGAACCAGAGGACATAGGTATAAGGTAAGTGGGGAAAGATTTAATAGGAGCATGAGGGGTAATGTTACTACACAAAGGGTGGTGGGTGTATGGAACGAGCTGCCGGAGGAGGCAGTTGAGGCAGATGCTATCATAACATTTATAATACATTTGGACAGGAACATGGATAGGTTGGTTTAGAGGAATATGGGCCAAATGAGGGCTGGTGGGAATAGTGTAGATGGGACAAGGTGGTTGGTGTGGGCAAGTTGGGCCTAAGGACCTGTTTCCCCATTGAATGACTCTATGGCTCTATGCCTCAATAGAGTTTCCTGTCAGCTTACTGCACTTCTTGAACTTTGCTTAGTATTTTACTTGGCTACTTGTCAACTGACTGGACAACATGTCCATCTTCAAATAAATAGGTTTCTAATCTATCGTCAAGGTGACTGTTCACTCAATATCATCTCCTGTCTGAACCACGGCCTAAACATAAATGTCCCTATTTTTGCTCTTGGACTCTTCTTCCACTTAAGGGAGATGCCAACCAAGATGTCCCACCACCACCCCCTCCCCTTAATCTAGTTACATTGCCTGTGATCTATCTATCTATCTATCTATCTATCTATCTATCTATCTATCTATCTATCTATCTATCTATCTATCTATCTATCTATCTATCTATCTATCTATCTATCTATCTATCTATCTATCTATCGCTCTATCGCTCTATCGCTCTATCTATCTATCTATCTATCTATCTATCTATCTATCTATCTATCTATCTATCTATCTAATCTTTATCTTATTTTTATTATTATTATTATTATTATTATATCTGTCTAAAACTCTGATCTTATCTTCCAGTTTGCGCAGTTTTTCTATTTGCGCAAAAACGGTACGTGGTAGTGCTACGTTTTTTCTCCATCTCACTCACCAATCGGTGGCATAATGTAAAAGTTAGCGAGGTTCAAAAATCTTAAAAAAACGCGCGTGCTCAGATCGATCTCCTCTCCTGCCAGTCAACGCCGTGCGGATTAGCCTCTTCTCCTGTCACTCCACGGGACAGTCCACCCCTTCCTGCACCATCATGTCTTTATTGGAACTGAGGGACACTCTGGATGGCCGGCGGAGGTTTTGAACTGGACACAATTTTCGGAGGTTCAATAATCCTGGGACACAAACACATGGATCATCACACAAGGAACTGCAGATTTAGGAATAAAGACACAAAGCGCTAGAGTAACTCAGTGGCCAGGTGGCGCGGTGTGGCATGACGCGGAGTCAGAAATGGCGCCGATGTCGCCAAACGGAAAGCGGAGACTCTGATCCCGGCGGAGAAGAACGACCAGCGACCAGCGCCCGCTGTGAGTCCCCATCGCACCGCCAGCTCCAGGCCCTTCCGCTCTGGTCCCCCTCGCTGACTCCTGGCCCCCCTCCCCCATGATACCCCCTTCTCCCCCATGGCTCTTCCCCATCTTTTCTCTGAGCTCTCTCCCCCTCCCCCCCCCGTCAACACACCCCCCTCCTCCCGCGCAACACCCCCGCTCACACACTCCCCTATCCCCATAACAACCCCCCCCCCCCCCCCCCCCCCCCCCCCCACCGCCCACACCCCCCCTCTCCCCACAACTCCCCCCGGAGTTGTGGGGGAGAGCGGAATTAGGCCATTCGGCCCATCAAGTCTAATCCGCCATTCAATCATGACTGATCTATCTCTCACTCCTAACCCCATTCTCTTGCCTTCTCACCATAACCTCTGACATCTGCACTAATCAAGAATCTATCCATCTCTGCCTTTAAAATAACCATTGACTTGGCCTCCACAGCCTTCACTAAAGAGTCAAAAATAAAGGCCAGTTTTGACCTCTGATATAGAGAGAACTAGCCATTCTCAGAGAGTCATTTTGCCAACAAAAACCAAAAGCCAAGAGTGTTTAATTGTTATATGTACTTACAACAGGGCCATGAAATTCTTACTCACATCACTCGAACGGGTCCATAAACGCAATACGCACAGAAACAATAATAAAAAAAATCATTGATTTCATAACTGTAATACGAGTGTTAAAAGAAAACAAAGTCAGTGAGTGGTACGACCAAAGTCAGCCCACCGCAGGCAGACACAAAATGCTGGAGTAACTGAGCGGGACGGGCAGCATCTCTGGAGAGAATGAATAGGTGACGTTTCGGGTCGAGACCCTTCTCCAGCCCATCGAGTCCAGGCCGACCATCGATCACCCGTCCAAATTAGTTCTATGTTATCCCATTTTCTCAGACCGCTCACTACACACTAGGGGCAATTTACAGAGGGCCAACTAACCTACAAACCCGCACATCTTTGGGATGTGAGAGGAAACCGGTGCATCCAGAGGAACCTTACACAGTCACATGGAGAAGGTGGAGATGCTACACAGACAGCACCCGAGGTCGGGATCAAACCCGGGTCACTGGCGCTGTAATTGTCTGTTCACCTGGTGAAACAATTATTCTCAAATCTCTCAAACCAGCCAACTTTTGGGGTGGAAGTTTGGTTCGCCCAGTTTCGACGAATGCAATCAAAGCAGCGTGCACAATGAAATAAGATCAAATAGAACAAGTTGTCCTACAACTTTAGGCTGTGCACGCCATACTCACGAAGGACAAGCCAACTTGTTATCTCCAGACTGATTCATTTGATCCTTTTATGAACTAATCCTTTCATTTACAGAGACCGATTAACCTATAAACCCACGTCTTTGGGATGTGGGAGGAAACCAGAGCACCCGGAAAAAGAAATGGTCACGGGGGAACGGGCAGACTCCCCAGTGTGTCAAAAATTTGTTCAGTTTTGAAAGCTCGTCTTATTGTTTTATTAAAAACCCGCAGCATCCGAATGGATTTGAGAAAAGGCAAAACCTGACTTCCACTCACTTTTTGATCATTGGTGCAATTCAATTCCACCTGCATTACAGCAAATTCAGGATCCATGTGGAAAAAGGAGACGGTTGGCCATTCGGGTTGGGACCCTTCAGTCCCGACCTGAAACGTCACCTAACCATATTCCCCAGAGATGACGCCTGGCCGCTGAGTTACTCCAGCGCTTTGTGTCTTTATTCCTAAACCAGCATCTGCAGTTCCTTGTGTGATGATCCATGAGTTTGTGTCCCAGGATTAGTTAACCTCATATTCGGATCTAATCTCACAAGCACGTCCACTAATGGGAGAGTCGAGGACTAGAGGCCATAGCCTCAGAATTAAAGGACCTTCTTTTAGGAAGGAGATGAGGAGAAATGTCTTTAGTCAGAGAGTGGTGAATCTGTGGAATTCATTGCCATAGAAGGCTGTGGAGGCCAAGTCAGTGGATATTTTGAAGGCACAGATTGATAGATTCTTGATTAGTACGGGTGTCAGGGGTTATGGGGAGAAGGCAGGAGAATGGGGTTAGGAGGGAGAGATAGATCAGCCATGATTGAATGGCGGAGTAGACTTGATGGGCTGAATGGTCTAATTCTACCCCTATCACTTATTGTGACCACTCCAAGCAGTAGAGCCTAGAGTCAAGAGGCTTTTGTTGTCCGACACGGAACAATGCAATTCTTACTTGCAGCAGCAACACAACAGCCTTGTTAAGAGGCAGCACAGTGGTGCAGTGGTAGAGTTGCTACCTTGCAGCTCCAGGGACCCCATGTTCGATCCTGACTGCGGGAGCTGTCTGTACGGAGTTTGTCCGTTCTCCCTGTGACCGTGTGGGTTTTCTCTGGGTGCTCTGGTTTTTCTCCCACACTCCAAAGACGTGCAGGTTTGTAGGTTAATTTGCTTTGGTAAATTTGCTCGTGTGTAGGATAGAGCTGGTGTACGGGGCAAGCACTGGTCGGCGCGGACTCGGTAGGCCCTTGTTTCTGTGCTGTAAAGTCTAAAGTCAAAACTCTTTTTTTTTAAATTAAAAGCTTATGTACCAATGATAATAAACAACAGACTGCTTACAGGGTTCTTACATTGCTTCAATTATTTAAGTTTTTTTTTTAAGGAATAGAAATAGAGAAAGAAAGAAATAAAATAAACTATAAATTAATAAAAAGGGGAAAGAAGAAAAAAAAGGCAAGAAGGAAGAGAGATTACAAATATAAAGATTGTGGAGATAGATCCGGGAGATGTTGAGTATAGTTGTTCATCCAACTCTAAACTCAAGTAGTGACTTTAATTTTGTGTTAAACCAGTTTACTTTTTTTTTAAATTCAATAAATGGAGACCATACTTTAGAAAGGAATTCTGGTTTGCCAGTTAATACAAATCTTATTTTTTCTAAATACAACGACTCGGTCATTTCCCTAATCCACATTTTAATTGTGAGGGGTAAAGTCAAAACTGTAAAGTAAACATTTGCAAACACAGTACTCAATTGATGATATAATAAACAACGAAGAAAAATATTTCAATTAATAAGAACCTATTGCAGTGCAAAATAACTCCCTTGTCGAAACCAGGCAGTTTGTGATTCAGAGTTTAGTTGGGGTTCGTCAGACTGATAGCTATAGTCAGTCTCATAGATTCATACAGCATGGAAGCAGGCCCTTCGGCCCAACTTCCCCACACTGACCAACATGTCCCATCTACATGAGTTCCACCTGCCTGCATTTGACCCATATCCCTCTAAACCTGTTCTATCCGTGCACCTGTTCGAATATTTCTTAAGCGTTGCGATAGTTCCTGCCTCAACTACCTCCTCAGGCAACTTGTTCATACACCCACCACCCTCTGTGTGATGAAATTACTCCTTAGGTTCCTATAACATCTTTTCCCTCTCACCTTAAACCCATGTCCCCTACTCTGGGCAACGGACTCGGTGTACGTCTACCCGATCTATTCCTCTCATGGTTTTGTACACCTCGATAAGATCACCCCTCATCCTCCTACGCTCCAAGGAATAGTCCCAACCCAGTCCTAGTTGTTAGGGAGAAACTGCTCTGAACCTGGACGTTACAGTTTAAAGGCTCCTGTGCCTTCTTCGCGATGGCAGGAGTGAAAGGCGAGGGTGGTCAGAGTGTTGTGTGCCTTGGGCATTACTGGCTGCCTTTTTGAGACAGTGTCACGAGGATCCCTGCGATGGTGGGGAGGTCAGTACCCCTGATGGACCGGGCAGTGTTCACCACAAGAGGCAGTCACTTCACATTGAGCAGTCGTGGGAGGTCTCTCTGATTTTATTCCTTCCCTGTCACCTAGAGACAAAGGTAGATTATCTGATCGATGATTTCACCGCCAGTGGCAAAATCATTAAGTGGTTTAACGCTAGAATTCCAATCCCACTGATTAGAAAATCGAGGCTGATGTATTTAACTAGGACAGATTTAAAGTCATAAAAACCATTGCAAAATCAGAATTGCTCAAGGCGAGCTCCACCACTCTGCTTACTTGTAGTTTTCATCACCCACTGTTTGTGAGTTCAACTTAGCCAGCACCTTAGGTTGGTTAACTTTAGTTTAGTTTAGTTTAGTTTAGTTTAGAAATAGGGCATGTTTCCGCGTTGTATCTCTAAAGTCTAAAGAGTCTGAAAACAGTGAGGACGAAATTGATCTTTCATCTGGCGTAACGCGCTTTCAAACTTCTTCATCTTCTGCCCAACAGGGGAGGGGAGTAGGGAGAATGATCAGGGTCCTTGATGATGTTGGCTGCTTTCCCAAGGCAGCTTGAAGTGTAGATGGAGTTGATGGGGAGGGGAAGTCTGGCTTGCGAGATGGACTGGGCTGTGTCCACAACTCTCTGCAGTTACTTGTGGTCTTGGGCGGAACAGTTGCCACTACAAGCTGCGATGCATCCCGTGACGATGCCTTCTGTGGTGCAAGTGTTGAAATTGATCAGAGTCATTGCACGCATGCCTAATTTCCTAGTCTTCTGAGGGAAGTAGAGGCACTGGCTGTTAATCCTGCTCAATGTACCCTTCATTAAATGCTACAGGCTGCTATCGGAGTTACTTCTGTTTAGTTTATTGTCACGTGTACCGAGGTACAGTGAAATGCTTTTGTTGCGCGCTAACCACTCAGCGGAAAGACAATACATGATTACAATCGTGTCATTTACCATGTACAAATGCATGATAAGGGAATAACGTTTAGTGCAAGGTAAAGGCAGTAAAGTCCGATCAAAGATAGTCCGAGGGTCCCGGATGAGATAGGTCGTGGTTCACGAATGCTCTCTGGTTAGACTAATCCCACCTGCCTGCATTTGGCCCATGTCCCTCTAAACCTGTCCAATCCATGTACCTGTCTAAATGTTTCATAATAGTCCCTGCCTCAACTACCTCCTCCGGCAGCTTGTTTCATACACCCACCACCCTTGTGTGAGAAAGTTCCTATTAAATCTTTCCCCCCTCACCTTAAACCTATGTCCTTTAGTTCTTGATTCCCCTACTCTGGGCAAGAGACTCTGTGCATCTACCCGATCTATTCCTCTCATAATTTTGTACACCTCTATAAGATCACCCCTGTATTTTACCTCTATAAGATCACTCCTCCTCCTCCTGCGCTCCAAGGAACAATGTCCCAGCCTGCTCAACCTCTCCCTATAGCTCAGGCCCTCAAGTCCTGGCAACATTCTCGTAAAATCTTCTCTGCTCCCTTTCCAGCTTGACAACATCTTTCCTGTAACATGGTGCCCAGAACTGAACACAATCCTATAAACGTGGCCTAACCAATGTCTTGTATTACTGCGACACGACCTCCCAACATCTATACTCAATACTATGACTGATGAAGGCCAACATGCCAAAAGCCTTTTCCACCACCCTATCCACTTGTGATGCCTCTTTCAATGAACTATTTTCCTACACTCCTAGACCCACTGCTCTACAACACTCCCCAGGGCCCAACCATTCACATTTCTCCTCCCGTTGTTTGGCCTTCCATCTCAGGTCCCCACCTACATCCATAGTCCATCACACCCTCCCCATCTGACTCCACCTATCGCCTACCCCATCCTCGAACCCAACTCACCTCCCCCTCCTATTTCTATCTGTCCAACATCCCCACTATTGGCACCATTTATCATCCTTCATTCTGCCAAATCCTAGCAATGTTTCCCCTTCCAATTCAATCTTGATGAAGGCTCTACTTTTTTGCATATCTTTCATTCATTGTTCTTTATCTCTACATGATCGTCTATATCTTTTGTTTAACTTATCCCTAACCAGACTGAGGAAGGGTCTCGACCCGAAATGTCACCCATTCCTTCTCTCCAGAGATGCTGCCCGTCCTGCTGAGTTACTCCAGCTTTTTGTGTCTATCTTTGGTTTAAACCAGCATCTGCAGTTCCTTCCTAGACCACCCTATCCTATCATCCTATCCATCTGTCCATCACCTATCCGTCGGCCCGCCCCCAACCCCCTGACCCGCTGTGCTGCCGTGATGTTCGCTTTTGACTGTAATGCTGGTTTAGTTTAGTTTACTTACTTTAGTTTAGTTTATTGTCACATGTTTCAAGGTACAGAGGAAAGATTTGTTTGAGTGATACCAAGTCAGCAGAAAGACTATACATGCTCGAGCCATCCACAGTGTACAGATACAGGATAAAGGGAATAAGGTTTAGTGCAAATCAAGTCCAGTGAAGTCCAGGACCTGTTTCCAAGCTGTAAGATTCTATGACTCTATTGCAGACATAGTCCTTCCATAATCTAGAGTACTGCCTCAGCCCCATAGTGAACATTGGATCTGTCTCTGGAACTGGCTGTGTCGGAAGGAACTGCAGATGCTGGTTTAAACCGAAGATAGACACAAAAAGCTGGAGTAACTCAGCGGGCCAGGCAGCATCTCTGGAGAGAAGGAATGGGTGACTTTTCGGGTCGAGACCCTTCTTCAGTCTAAAGATTCGGAATTCCTCCCAACTATCCTGCTCGCTAGCAGTGCGTAGAGAAGGCCGGTACCTGAATGGTTAAAATGGGGAAGGCAAAGCACAAACAAGAGCAGGGAGGGGGAGCACAGGAATGCTGCCGTTGGGGATCCCAGGCCTGGTTTGTCAGTCACACACGAGCTGGCATGGTTGACGGAGTTTCAACACTTCTCAGTCAGGCCTCTCAGGTCAGGGGGCAGGAGCGCGGCCCCGTGTAGCAGGTGCAAGAAGAACTCAAGCGAGCCTGCTGGCATATCAATGCTCCGTCACACTGACAGGGCCGCTGCTTACCTGGCTCCACGCTCCACTCGTGTTCTCCATGCTGCCAGCAGCGAGGGCAGAGCCAGGGGAGGCAAAGTGCTGCTTTCAATTCAGGACTCACTTTGTGCACTTGTCAAGCACGGTCCATCAGACTCGGGAACTTCCCCTCTGTTGTCAGGTTTCTGAACAAACTTTCCACAAGCTAGAATACTGTCCGATTCACCTCTACCCCATTGTGGCCATTGGACTTTGTTTATAGTCCTTCCTTCAGCTGGGGTATTGTCCAATTCACCTCTACCCCACTGCGGACATTGGACAATGTATCGTCCTTCCATAAGCTAGAATACTGTCCGATTGTGGGTGGTGCAGCGGTAGAGTTGCTGCCTTACAGCGCAAGAGACCCAGGTTCTATCCTGACTACGGGTGCTGTCTGTACGTAGTTTGTACGTTCTCCTTATGACCTGCATGGATTTTATTTGGGGGCTTCGGTGTTCTCCCACAACTACAAAGATGAACAGGTTTGTAGATTAACACAAAATGCTGGAGTAACTCAGCGGGTGATACAGGATCTATGGAGAGAAGAAATTGGCGACGTTTCGGGTGGAGACTCTTCTTCAGACTGATGTCAGGGGACTCTTGGGGGGCGGGACAAGGAAAGAATGTAGGCGGAGACAGTAAAACTGGTGGGAAAACTGGGAAGGTGGAGGGGATGGGGAGAGAAAGCAAGGGCTCCCTGAAGTTAGAAAAGTCAATGTTCATACCGTTGTGGTGCAATTTGGTTTGTTATAATAGGTTAATTGGTTTTGTTATAAATGTAATTTGGGCCGAGTGTGTACAGGATAGTGTTAAGACCCTGTCCCACTTTCCCGAGTTACTCACGAATTCTCCTGAGTTTTTCCCCTTGATTCAAACTCAGAGAATGTCCGTAACGAGTCTGTAGGAGGCCGTAGATGTTTCGTAGTGGCTTGTAATGCCAGCCGTAGGAACCTGTGGCTTCAGTTAAGTCGGGACGTTTTGTCAACATGTTGAAAAATGTCCACGGGTAAAAAAAATAGCCCCGAGTACCTGCGGCTGGCATCTCCGAGTTTGAATGAAGGAAAACTCGGGAGAATTCGTGAGTAACTCGGGAATGTGGGACAGGGCCTTTAGTTTGCAGGGATCACAGGTCGATGCGGACACAGTGGGCCAAGGCACCTGTTTCCAAACTATATCTCTAAATAAACTAAAAAACTAAACCTCTTGCGAACATTGGACTTTGTCTCTGGAACTGGTGCCCAACAATGCTGAGAACTGTCTGCACTCTGTAACTTCCCCTTCTGCTCTGGCTATAGTTGAACTATTGAACTGATTGTTTCAATCAGTGGTGTACCTGATCGGTTTGGATAGCAGGCAAAAAAACGCTTTGTAAGGTACTTGGATACATGTGACAATAACAAACCTAAACCTAAAAAATTGGCAACTTTGGAACAGAAAGTCACTTCGGACTAAGCACAGAATGTCCCAATCAGGTAAAGCACCGTAAGATCCAAAGTAACGTTCCTTTCCTTTGTTCTAACAATGGGCCTCGATCTTATCTAATATCTTGGCCATGTCTCAGAACATCCAAATCCATCAATGTAATGACCTCCCCACCATCGAAGGGATCAAGTGGGGACACTGCCTGTAAACGGCAGCTAATGTCTTCAATGACAACAAGCACATCAGTTGAATTATAAGGTCATAAGGAAGAGGAGTAGAATTAGGCCATTCGGCCCATCAAGTCTACTCCACCATTCAATCATGGCTGATCTATCTCCCCTTTAACCCCATTCTCCTGCCTTCTCCCCATAACCTCTGACACCTGTACTAATAAAGAATATATCTATCTAACTTGGCCTCCACAGCCTTCTGGAGCAAGGAGTTTCACAGATTCACCACCCTCTGACTAAAGACATTTCTCCTCTTCTCCTTCTTAAAAGATCGTCCTTTAATTCTGAGGCTGTGACCTGTAGTTCTGGACTCTCCCACTAGTGGAAACATCCTCTCCACATCCACTCTATCTAAGCCTTTCAGGATTCTCTATGATTCAATAAGGTCCCTCCTCATTCTTCTAAACTCATGCATGGGAGGTGGTCTTGGAGGGGAGGATGCTCCTCAAACTGCAGAGCATCTTGGACTATACAGCTCATCCCCTCCATGATCAACCGGAGGAGTACCTTCAGCAACAGACTGGTTCCACCAAGATGCAGCACAGAACGCCACAGGAAATCCTTCTTCCCTGTGGCTATCAAAGTGTACAACTCCTCCCCCTTCTGCCATGGGGTAGGCTGACTCCCCTCCCCCCCCCCCCCCCCCCCCCCCCCCCCCCCCCCCCCCCCCCACCCCTTACCTTTGCACATCCCCAATTCTTTCCACCATCACATTAATTTCATGTTTCATGTAATTTGTGTTTCATCATGACTGTTGGCAAATCAATTTCCATCATGGGATAAATAAAGTTCTATTGTATCGTATCAGCCTGGCCACCCTCTCATCTTGCTACTACGATCGTGATGAAGGTACAGGAACCTGCAAACTGTGACCTTCATGTCCAAGAGCAGCTCTTTTTGGCAACAGTCAGTATCTCGAACACTGCACAACTTTAACCACAATCTACCTCAGCAACTATGATCTTTTTCTAAATGGGAAGGGGATGAAGGAACTCGGAGGAGCAAAGGGACTTGGGAATGCTGTACAGGATTCCAAAGAGGGTTAGGTTGAGTCAATAGTAAGGAATGCAAATGCAGTGTTGTCATTCATTTCGAGGGGATGAGCATATAAAAGCAAGGATATTACTGAGGCTTTACAAGACTGATCAGGCCACATTTGGAATATTGTGAGCAGTTTCGGGCCAGATTTTGAGGGAAGGATGTGCTGGTGTTGGACAGGAAGTTTACAATAATGATATCAGGGATGATTAAGTTCATATGTGAAGAATGTTTGATGTCTTTGCATCAGTATTCAGGCGTTTGGAAGGATGAGGGGCAATCTCAATGAAATGTAGGCGGCATGACTCTCGTCAGCAGCGGCCTCTGCAGCCCGTCTGCATTTTTATTATTTTTTGTCAATGTTTTTATGTAGTTTTTGATATTTTTTGTTGGGGTATGTGTGTGGGGGGATGGGGGGGGAGGGAGGGGGTAACTTTTAAATCTCTCCCTGCACGGGAGACCCGACCTTTTCTTTGTCGGGTCTCCGTTGTTGTTGGGGCTGCAACGGGGAGCGGCCTCCAACAGGAAGACCGGGGGCTCTGGTGCCGACTACTCACCTCACTGCCGCGGAGCTGGCCGAGTCCAGAGCGGGTGGGGTGGTGGTGGAGCGCTGCTGCAGCCCGACCTCCGGAGATTCGGAGGCTGCAACTGCGGGTCTGGCGGACGGCGGCACCGGGAGCCCGCGTGTCCCTGGAGGGAAACCGCTTTTCAGGGCTCCCACAACGGCGACTTCTCCCGCCCGAGTTGCGGGAGTTGAAGAGCTCCTGGAGCGGGGCCTTACAGCACCGCCCCGCGCGGCATGGAATGGCCGCGGGACTCTGCGAGCGCACGCCGGGGCTCTAACATCAAGACCCAGTGTGCGACCTTGCACCACCCGGCGTGGCTTTAATGGCCGTGGGACAATCGCCATTGCCTGCCGGGGGCTTTGACTTTGACTCTGACATCGGGGGGGGGGGGGGGGGGGGGGGGGAGTGCAGTGGAGAGATAAATATTTTAAGTTTTTTTGGCCTTCCATCACAGCGATGTGATGGATGTTTTATGTAAATTATATTGTGTCTAATGGTCTATTTGAATTATGTTGTGTCTTGGGCTGCAGAAACGTCATTTCGTTTGGACCTCAAGGGGTCCAAATGACAAATAAATTGAATCTTGAATCTTGAATCTTGAAATCTACTGAATAATGAAAGGCCTGGATAGAGTGGATGTGGAGAGGAAAGTTTCAGCAGTGGGAGAGTTTAGGATCAGAGGGCACGGCCTCAGATTAAAACCACATACCTTTACGATCGAGGTGAGGAGGAATTTTTTTAGCCAGAGGGTGGTGAATCCAAGGAATTGATTGCCACAGACGGAGGTGGCCAGGTCATGGGGTATTTTTAAAGCGGAGATTGATAGCTTGTTGATTAGTAAGGATGTATAAAGGAACAGAATCTCGCTCCACTGCACAGAACAGATCATTGGCCTTCATCTTGTCGCTGCACTGTGACATTCCCTTTGTAACAAAACCTCACCGCCATCTGCCCAACGGTAATATACCTGAACCAACAAATGATTAAAACCTGGTGAATGCTGCCGCTGAACCAACGCAATGTTTTGTATCCAAATCTATTAATAACGCTCCTTCACTATCAGTGATGCACCCATCCCCAAGGTTATGCAGCCTTCTGGTATGGGCTGGCTATATATCATGTTAATGGAGAAAGGTTGAATTCTAAGTTTCTTCTCTTGCACTCTAGTTACATTTTCTGATTCCCATTACCTTCCCCATGCCAATGGTGCTAGATGTTTAGTTTAGTTTAGTTTAGTTTAGAGATGCAGCGCGGAGGGAAACGAAGCACCCAGAGAAAACCCATGGGGAGAGCGTACAGACTCCGCACAGACAGCATCAGTGATCAGGATCGAACCCGGGTCTCTGGGACTGGCGCTGTAAGGCAGTAACTCTACCCTTACGCCACCTTACAGTCCTGATATTTTGTACCTTAGTTTTGTTCTGAACCTTTACAAACCTCTAGTTTCCCCTTCTCTGGCTCTCAGTCTGAAGAAGTCTGGACCCAAAATGTCACCCCACCTTTTACTCCAGCGATGCTGCCTGACCCGCTGAGTTGCTCCAGCATTGTGTGTCTATCTTCAGTGTAAACCAGCATCTGCAATTCTTTCCTACATATATGTACTTATTTTATTAATCATTCATTACAGGGATATGGGCTTCACATGCAGTGTAAGTAAGAATGATGTTACCTCTATAGTGTGTCTCACGAACCTTCAGCACGGCCAAAATAATTTTTCAGAAATTTGAGGGACTAGCACCTTTCGTTTTACATGATGGTGACGTTAGTCATAGAGACATAGAGTGATACAGTGTAGAAACAGGCCCTTCGGCCCAACTTGCCCTCACTGAACAACATGTCCCAACTACACTACTCCCACCTGCCCGCGTTTGGCCCAAATCCTTCCAAACCTGTCCTATCCATGTACCTGTCTAACTGTTTTTTAAACGTTAGGATAGTCCCAGCCTCAACTACCTCCCTTGGCACCTTGTTCCATACGCCCACCACCCTTTGTGTGAAAAAGTTACCCCTCAATTTCCTATTAACTCTTTTCCCCTTCACCTTAAACCTATGTCCTCTGGCCCTCGATTCGCCTCCTCTGGGCAAGAGACTCTGTGCGCCTACCCGATCTATTCCTCTCATGATCTTATACACTTCTATAAGATCACCGCTCATCCACTTGCCTTCCAAGGAATAAGATTCCCAGCCTACTCAATGTCTCCCTATAGCCCAGACTCTCTAGTCCTGGCAACATCCTCGTGAATCTTCTCTGAACCCTCTCCAGCCTAAGAAGCAGTGTGCAATTCAAAAATGCGTACACTAAACATATGATACGTGACTGCACTGCTAGGTCTAAACTTGAGATTCCAATAATGTAAATCAATCCATGGAAATCAGGTATTCTAAGGTTATTAGGTCTTAGGAGTAGAATTAGGCCATTTGGCCCATCAAGTCTACTCCGCCATTAAATCATGGCTGATCTATCTCTCTCTTCTTACCCCATTCTCCTGCCTAAATTGCCCATAATTGCTCACAATATTCCAAATGCGGCCTTACCAGCGCCTCTGCATTACATCCCTGTTTTTGTATACAAGCCCTCTTGAAATAAATGCTAACGTTGAGTTTGTTTTCTTGAGCTCGTTAAGTTTGCTCTCCCTCTAGTTTGGGCCATCGAGTCATGGCAACATCCTCGTAAGCCTTCTCTTCACACTTTCCAGCTTTTAGCTTTTGTTTGTTTTATTGTCACGTGTACCGAGGTGCAGTGAAAAGCTTTTGTTGCACACTGAAAGACAATCGCAGAGATAATATTCCAATAATATTTTTCACCCAGTGACAGTAGCAGCAGAGGTCCTGACTATTTGCTGTGTTTTATGTTCTACGTACCTTTACATATCTCTCATATCCATCCCCCCTGAGTCTGAAGAAGGGCCTCGACCCAAAACATCACCTATTCCTTTTCTCCAGCGATGCTGCCTAACCCGCTGAGTTACTCCAGCATTTTGTGTCGATCTTTATAACCATATAACATATAACCATATAACAATTACAGCACGGAAACAGGCCATCTCGGCCCTACATGTCCGTGCCGAACAAATTTTTTTCCCCTTAGTCCCACCTGCCTGCACTCATACCACAACCCTCCATTCCCTTCTCATCCATATGCCTATCCAATTTATTTTTAAATGATACCAATGAACCTGCCTCCACCACTTCCACTGGAAGCTCATTCCACACCGCTACCACTCTCTGAGTAAAGAAGTTCCCCCTCATATTACCCCTAAACTTCTGTCCCTTAATTCTGAAGTCATGTCCTCTTGTTTGAATCTTCCCTGTTCTCAAAGGGAAAAGCTTGTCCACATTAACTCTGTCTATCCCTCTCATCATTTTAAAGACCTCTATCAGGTCACCCTTCTGCGCTCCAGAGAATAAAGACCTAACTTATTCAACCTATCTCTGTAACTTAGTTGTTGAAACCCAGGCAACATTCTAGTAAATGTTTAAATAGTAAATAGTTTATGTGTGAATTAATTGTCTTAACAAAGCATACATTTTCCGCAAACCATCATGCTTCTTTGAAAATAATACAGTGAGGTCTTATTTCACCTCGTACTTCTTTGAAATAATGTAGTGGGGTTTCAGAGAATAGACAGGGTATGAAAAGGTTGAGAACTCTTTAACAGCCAACAATGGACCATTGAGGGCTCCACCTTTCCTTGGTCATCAGTGCCAGTACTGATTTGTTCTGAACCTTCAAAGCCAGAGGGAGTAATGGAAGGGGACTAGGGGAGGGGAGAGAGTGTATTATTTAAAATTCAATGGTCATATCATTGGGTTGTAAGCTACCCAAGACGTATAATACTGTTCCTCCAGTTTGTGTGTAGTCTCACTCTGACAATGGAGGAGGCCCAGTATCTGTGGCAATGAATCCCACAGATTCACCACTCTCTGGCTCAAGAAATTCCCCCTCAGCTCCATTCTGGAGATACGTCCTTTTATCCTGAGGCTGTGCCCTCTGGTCCTAGACACTCCCATTGCTGGAAACATTGTTTCCACATCCACTCTATCTGTGCCTTTTATTATCCTGTAGCTTCAATGAGATCCCTCTCATTCTTCTAAACTCCAGCGAGTACAGTCCCAGAGCCATTAAACGCTCCTCATACATTATCCCAATCAGCCTTGGGATCATTCGCATAAACCTGCTCTGGACCCTCTCCAACACCAGCAGATTGTTCCTCAGTTATGGGGCCATTTGTGCCATGATCAGTTTAAAGGCACAGCATGGAAACAGGCCCTTCAACCCAATGAGTCCACGCCGACCAGCAAGCACCCATACACTAGTTCTGTGTCCTACACACGAGGGACAATTTACAGAGACCAAATAACATACAACCTGTTTAAGAAGGAACTGCAGATGCTGGAAAATCGAAGGTAGACAATAATGCTGGAGAAACTCAGCGGGTGCAGCAGCATCTGTGGAACGAAGGAAATAGGCAACGTTTCGGATCGAAACGTTGACATCAGTCTGAAGAAGGGTTTCGAACCAAAACGTTGCCTATTTCCTTCGCTCCATAGATGCTGCCTCACCCGCTGAGTTTCTCCAGCACTTTTGTCTAACGTACAACCTGCACGTCTTTCGATTGTGGGAGGAAACTGGAGCACCCGGAGAAAACCCACGCAGTCGCAGGGAGAACTGGCGCTGTAAGGCAGTAACTACCGCTGTGCTATCGTGCCACCAATATGCCATTTGTCATACTCAAATAAAAAGGCGATAATATCTATACCAGAAATACTGAAATTCTACAGTAGTGGCGTGATGGTGTGGTGGTTAAGTTACAGGACCATCAGCCAGAGTTTTAGACAATTGATCCAAAGGCACAGGTTCAAATCCCACTATTGGCATCAGGACGAATTTAAATTGAAATAATTAAATTAATCTTGGTTTAAAGGGTTTAAGAAAGAAGTGCAGATGCTGGAAAAAACAAAGGTAGAAGAAAATGCTGGAGAAACTCAGCGGGTGAGGTAGCATCTATGGAGCGAAGGAATAGGTGGCATTTCAATAGTCAATCAATAGTCAATAGTCAATTTAATTGTCATTTGGACCCCTGGAGGTCCAAACGAAATGCCGTTTCGGGTCGAGACTCTTCTTCAGACTGATGAGGGGGCAGGAAGAGGCGGAGACGGTGCTCTGTGGGAGAGCAGGGAAGGAGGAAGGAACCAAGGACTACCTGAAATTGGAGAAGACAAGAGGTGGTTTGGGTGGGAAGGACCGCAGAGACCACTCCCTCTGTAACTCCCTGGTCAATTCGTCCCTTTCCACCCCTCCCCTGGTACTTTCCCTTGCAACCGCAGGAAATGCTACACTTGTCGCTTTACCTCCCCCCTCGACTCCATCCAAGGACCCAAGCAGTCTTTCCACGTGAGGCAGAGGTTCACCTGCACCTCCTCCAACCTCATCTATTGCATCCGCTGCTCTAGGTGTCAACTGCTCTACATCAGTGAGACCAAGCGCAGGCTTGGCGATCGCTTCGCCCAACACCTCCGCACAATTCGCATTAACCAACCTGATCTCCCGGTGGCTCAGCACTTCAACTCTCCCTCCCGTTCCCGAATCGGACCTTTCTGTCCTGGGCCTCCTCCGTGGCCAGAGTGAGTCCCACCGCAAATTGGAGGAGCAACGCCTCATATTTCGCTTGGGTAGTTTACACCCCAGCGGTATGAACATTGACCTCCAATTTCAGGTAGTCCTTGCTTTCTCCCGCCTTCCCCTCCCCTTCCCAACTCTAGCACAGCCTACTGTCTCCGCTTCTTCCTTTCTTCTTCCCACCCCCTCCCCACCCCCTCATCAGTCTGAAGAAGGGTCTCGACACAAAATGTCACCTATTCCGTCGCTCCATAGATGCTGCCTCACCCGTTGAGTTTCTCCAACATTTTTGTCTACCTTGAGCTTAAAGGGTAATCAGTGGAATGGGAACAAAGAAACTAGTAGATTAATGTCCAATTGTTATTGTTATGTCAAGTATTACCACGGTGGCGTAGCGGTAGAGTTACTGCCTTACAGCGCCAGAGACCCTGGTTCGATCCTGACAATTGGTGCGGTCTGTATGGAGTTTGGATGTTCTTCCTATGTCCGTGTGGGTTTTCTCAAGGTATTCAGTTTCCTCACACACTCCAAAGGCTTACAGGCTTGTAGATTAATTGGTTGTGGTAACAATTGTGGTAACAGGGATCGCTGGTCGGCGGGGACTCGGTGGGCCGAAGGGCCTCTGTTCGTGCTGTATCTCTAAAGTAAGCTAAATAAAGAAAACAGATTTCAGGTGAACAGTGAAAAGCCTGAATAAAGTGGTTGTGGAGAGGATGTTTCCACTAGTGGGAGAGGCTAGGACTTGAGGTCACAGCCTTAGAATTAAAGAACATACCTTCAGCAAGTAGATGAGAAAGAATTTATTTAGTCAGGTGAATCTGTGGAATTCTTTGCCACAATAGACTGTGGAGGCCAAGATTGTGGAGGATAATTTTAAGGCAGAGTCAGATAGATTATTGATTAGTACGGGTGTCAGGGGTTATGGGGAGAAGGCAGTAGAATAGAGGGAGAGATAGATCAGCCATGATTGAATAGCGGAGTGGACTTGATGGGCTGAATGGCCTAATTCTGTTCATATCACTTATGGCCTTATGACATATGACCCTCAGAATAAGCATCCCAAAATATTGACTTCTCTGAGATTTGCTGCCTTCCTAAACCCTTATTCCCCAACCACTCCGGTCTAAGTACCACACCCTGAACAACCGCCATGGTATTAAAGAACAGCGACGTGTGTGTGTGTGTGTGTGTGTGTGTGTGTGTGTGTGTGTGTGTGTGTGTGTGTGTGTGTGTGTGTGTGCGCGCGTGTGTGTGTGTGCGTGCGTGCGTGCGTGCGTACGTGTGTGTGTGCATGTGTGTGTGCGTGTGCGTGTGTGTGTGCGTGTATGTGTGCGTGTGTGTGTGTGTGAGTGTGTGCGTGTGTGTGTGCATGTGTGTGTGTGTGCGTGTGTGTGTGCATGTGTGTGTGTGTGTGTGCATGTACGTGTGTGTGTGTGTGTGTGCGTGTGTGTGCGTGTGCACGTGTGTGTGCGTGTGCGTGTGCGTGTGCGTGCATGTGCGTGCTGTGTGTGCGTGTGTGCGTGTGTGCGTGTGTGTGTGTGTGTGTGTGCGTGTGTGTGTGTGCGTGTCCCGCTGCTAGCAGATTCATCTCGTTCATGTGCGTGTCCCGCTGCTAGCAGATTCATCTCGTTCCAACATGAATATTTAAGATGCCAGGACTGCTTCGGGTAACTGGCCAATTAAAGGCGATATGCTACTTTCAGGCGGAGTTGACATATGTCAGCTTAAACGCAGGATTCCACCTTGTCTAGTGCCTTGCGGACACCACAGTAACCCGCCCCGTCACTCATTTCCCCTCTGGGGAATGTTTAACCTGTTTCTAATTGTAATAATTATTAGTGCAGAACTCATTTGAAGAGGAATTCAAAGTTGGAATATTCCACTGGGCACCATGGCACACAGCAGATGATTCTGAAGGTAGTTATTTATTCAGAAAACTCCCGAGCTGTTAATCTAGTGAAGTTCACTTCAGTTTATTGTCACGTGTGCCGAGGTACAGTGAAGAGCTTTTGTTGTTGCATGCTAACCAGCCATCGGAAAGACAATACATGACTCCAATCATGCCAGTTACAGTGTATAGATACATGATAAGGGAATCACGTTTAGTATAAGGTAAACCCAGCAAAGTCCGATCAAGGATAGTCCGAGGGTCAACAAAGAGGTAGATAGTAGTTCAGCACTGCTCTCTGGTTGTGGTAGGATGATTCAGTTGCCCGATAACAGCTGGGAAGAAACTGTCCCTGAATCTGGAGGAGTGCGTTTTCTCACTTCTGTACCTTTTGCCCGAGGAGAGAGGGGAGAAGAGGGAGTGGCCGGGGTGCGACTCGTCCTTGATTACGCTGCTGGCCTTGCCGAGGCAGCGAGAGGTGTAAATGGAGTCAATGGAAGGGAAGGATGGCCAGGGCTGTGTGATGGTCAGGGCTGCGTCCACAATTTGCTGCAATTTCTTGTGGTTTTGGATGGAGCTATTCACAAACCAGGCTGTGAAACATCCTGATACAAGGCTTTCTGTGGTGCATCTGTAGAAGTTGGTGAGAGTTGTAGGGGACATGCAGTGGCATTGGCCCATATACATCTAAACCTACCGTCCATGTACCTGTCCAAATGTCTTTTAAATGTCATACCTGCATCAACTACCTCCTCTGGCAGCACGTTCCATGCACCCACCATTGTCTGAGTGAAAAGGTAGCCCCTCAGACTGCTATTAAATCATTCCCCTCTCACCTTACACCTACGTCCCTAGATTCTTGACCCCTACCCTAGATAAAAGACTCAAAATGCTGGAGCAACTAAACGGGTCAGGCAGCATCTGTGCAAAACATGGATTGGCGAAGTTTCGGGTCGGACTCATTCTTCAGACTTTATGGCTTTCAGATTTCCTTCAGTTTCCTTGTTTCTACTCAGGGTAAAAGACTATCTGCACTCACCTTATCAATTCCTTTCAAGATTCTGTACACCACAATACCTTCATCCCTCAGCTCCCTGCGCTCCAAGGAATAGATTCCTGGTGAGCAACTGGGTGAAAGATTACTGTAAGTAGATGGGAACGCTGACTTATTAGGATCAGATCAACCAGGATCTCATTAAATGAAGGAGCAGGCTCAAGGGGCAAATTGTTTACTCCTGCTCCTAATTTGTGTGTTTCTAAGTTAAGTACTTGAGAATTCTTAAGCTTGGAATCATCATTGTGATTCTCTGCTGAACCTTTTCTAAACCCATTATATCATTCATCATGCTTGGAGAGTAAATGGAGATGCATTATTCCAGACACTATCTAATGAACAACTGGTGTCACAACAGAATAAGATGCAACTTTATATTTAACCAAACCATTAAAGGCTGGAGTTTAGTTTACTTTGGTTTAAGAGATACATCGCGGACTTAGGCCCTTTGGTCCACCAAGTCCGCATCGACCAGCAGTACCCGCACATTAACACTATCCTACACACACTAGGGACAATTTTACATTTTATGCCAAGCCAATTAACCCACAAACCTCTTTGCCTTTGGAGTGTGGGAGGAAACCGAAGATCTAGAATAAAGGGGAGGCCACTTAAGGCTGAGGTGAGAAAAAAAAGTTTTCACCCAGAGAGTTGTGAATTTGTGGAATTCCCTGCCACAGAGGGCAGTGGAGGCCAAATCACTGGATGGGTTTATGAGAGAGTTAGATAGAGCTCTAGGGGCTAGTGGAATCAAGGGATATTGGGAGAAGGCAGGCACGGGTTATTGATTTGGGATGATCAGCCATGATCACAATGAACGGCGGTGCTGGCTCGAAAGGTCAAATGGCCTCCTCCTGCACCTATTTTCTACGTTTCTATGTTTCTAAAACCCACCCAGGTCACAAGGAGAATGTAGCAACTCCCTACAGACAGCACCCGTAGTCAGGATCGAGTTACTGTCCAAATGCTGAGTAAAAAGCATTTGAAAACTCATTTGCAGGATCTAGGGTGTCATTGGGACCCTAACGTTAAATTCCTGGGAGTCAATATCATCAACAACTTCTCCGGGACCGCCCATATTGAAGCAACGACTAAGAGAGCACACCAATGCCTTAACTTCCTTAGAAGGGTTCAGAAGTTCGCCATGTCACCAACAACTCTCACCAACTCCTACAGCTGCGCCGTAGAAAGCATTTTCTCAGGATGCATCACAGCTTGGTTTGGGAACAGAAAATAGACACAAAAAGCTGGAGTAACTCAGCAGGACAGGCAGCATCTTTGGTGAGAAGGAATGGGTGACGTTTCGGGTCGAGATCCTTCTTCAGACTATTTTGTGACTATCTTCGGTTTAAACCAGCAAATCTGCAGTTCCGTCTTACACATTTGGTTTGGGAACAGCTCCATACAAGACCGTAAGAAATTGCAGCGACTTGTAGATGCAGCCCAGACTTTCATACAAACCAACCTCCCTTCTATTGACTCAATTTATACCTCCCGCTGCCTCGGCAAGGCCAGCAGCATAATCAAGGACGAGTCACATCCTGGTCACTCCTCCCCTATGCCAACAGGCAAAAAATATAGAAGTGTGAAAACGCACACCTCCAGATTCAGGGACAGTTTCTTTCCCTGTTATCAGGCAACTGAATCATCCTGCCGCAACCAGAGAGCAGTGCTGAACTACTATCTACCTCTTTGGTGACCCTCGGACTATCCTTGATCGGACTTTGCTGGCTTTACCTTGCACTAAACGTTATTGCCTTATCATGTTTCTATACACTGTAAATGGCTCGATTGTAATCATGTATTGTCTTTCCGCTGACTGGTTAGCGCGCAACAAAAGCTTTTCACTGTACCTCTGTACACGTGACAATTAACTGTAAATTGTAAATGTAACATTGAGCCTACTAGTTTTACAGGCTCAATATTAGTTGCCCTAGGAAGATGGGGATTGATGGAGTGACAAGCTAAATGCATGAGCCAGAGGGACCCCTTCGCTCAGGTTTGTTGCGGACCAATGCTGAGAGCAACACAGTGACACGTAGGTAGAGCTGCTGCCTCACAACGCCAGAGACTCAGGTTCGATCCTTACCTCGGATTCTATCTGTGGAGTTTTCACGTTCTCCCTGTGACCGCTTGGGTCTCCAGCGGGTGCTGTGGTTTCCTCCCGCATCCCAAATACGGAGTGCGGGTTTTTAGGCTAATTGATCTCTGGAAATTGTCCTTGGCGAGCCGGGAGTGGTTAAGAAAATGGGATAATAGAACTGGTGTGAACGGGTGATCAAAGGTCAGCATGGACTCTGTGGGCCGAAGGGCCCGTTTGCCGAGCTCTAAACCCATTCAGTGCCTAAACTTCTTCTCCTGAGAGGCAGAGCCACTTGAGCAGGCTGGTCGAGTTATTCTCCATTGCGTGATGTTTCTCGTTTTGTAGTGCGGTTGGAGTAAGGGTATTGTATGATTAATTTAAGTTCTTGTCACAAGTGAAGCATGCAACACTCTTATTATCACTCATGGATCATGGCCATCGCTGACAAGCTCAGCATTCGTTGTCTAGACCAGGGTGGCCACAAGAAGATAGTGGTATTGCTCCTCCACCTTCTGAGCACTTGGACCAATTTATCTCCATCACAAAGGATGGGCATTGTACTGACATCTACTATCCATTGACGCCCACATTTGCATTGACTACACCTCCTCCTGTCGTCGCCAATCATCTGGACTGTGACAACTTGCATTCATTTCCAAACACCCATCCCTTCTCTCCAGAGATGCTGCCTGTCCCGCTGAGTTACTCCAGCATTTTGTGTCCATCGACACTTGATTTACTTGTGGGGTCAAAGAAAGAGCATTCATGTCACGGCCCTGTTTCCACCCAACTTTCCACCATTAGGATTCTATTCCTCCAAGGAATAGAATCCCAGCCTGCTCAACCTCTCCCTACAGGTCAAACCCTCTAGCCCTGGCAACATCTGAAGAAGGGTTTCGGCCCGATTTCCTTCGCTCCATAGATGCTGCCGCACCCGCTGAGTTTCTCCAGCATTTTTGTCTACCAACATCCTTGTAAATCTTTTCTCTACCCTTTCCAACTTGACAACCTTTCCTATAACACGGTGCCCAGAACTGAACACAATACTCTAAATGCAGCCTCACCAATGTCTTATCCAACTGCAACATGACCTCCCAACTTCAATACTCAATGCTTTGACTGACGAAGGCCAATGTGCCAAAAGACTATCTGACCACAACTATCTACCTGCAACTATCTTCAGGGAACTCCTCGGTCCCTCTGCTCTACAACACTCCCCTGAGCCCTGCCCATGTTCGGCTGTCCAAAATGCCACACCTCCCATTTCTCTGTATTAAATTCCATCGACCATTCCTCAGCCCACCTGGCCAACCGATCAAAGATCCTGCTGTAACTTCATCTTCAAGTAATAATCAGGAGGCACCTGCCCGTTTTTGATCTTTCTGATATCTGGCCATGATTGGTGTGAAAGCCTTGCTTCCATCTTGTATCATTCTACAATTACAAATCCTCATGTCAGATTACCCAATCAGTATATTTAACTCTTGTACATTGTGTATTGACATTCATCAGCCTTGTTTTTGTATCACAGGACAGGATATCTCAGCAGCTAAGCGCCCGTATCAGTAATCTGCAGCTCAATTCTGAACGTGGAACGCAAGTGATTGTTGAACAGGGGTGATTCGAACAAGGTTATCGGGGCAGTTTTGAAAAGGTTACTAGTCCATCAGCTGACAGGGTTATCAATCCTTATAATCCCTCTTCCCGGCTGCATGTGATGGCCATATTAATTAGCAAACCACCTTCATGCCACACACCGTGTGGGGCTGTCAGAGTGCGAAGGAGACACAAGTGGGAGAAAGTAAAAAGCTGCCTTAAACAGGTAACTTCGCAACTGAAGGGTTCTCGAATACATTGACTCAAGAGACAAGAGAGAGGAGCGGCTTCATAATCTCATCATCTCCTCCATTGTACAGGTCTCTAATTCTGGTCACAGTCATAGAGTCATAGTGTGTGTAAACAGGACCTTCGACCCAACCAGCTCACACCAACCACCATGTCCCATCTACACTATTCCCACTTGCTTGCATTTGTGCCATGTCCCTCTAAACCCGTCCTATCCATCTAGGCCACTAGGGACGCTGCATTGATGGCAGCCTCTGCCTACAGTCTTGTCTGTTTTTCTGTGTGTTTTTTTTTTAATTTTTAGACAGTTTTAAAAGTTTGTTTGGAGATTTCTTTAGCTTTTCTATGTGGTGGAGGGGGGTAGAGTAAGGGGAAAACCGTTTCCCAGTCACTTCCAGGCGAAGACACGACTATTCTCTGAGTCACGTCCTCGCCTGCCCCTCCTCGCGGCCTACCAACTGGATTGGAGCGGCCTTTCCTGCCGGGGACCCGGACCACAGCTTCAGCAGTGGCGGCTCAGCGCTGGATGCATCGCGGAGCGGGCGATGTCTTACCTGGATCGCCGTTGAAGCTCCGGAGTTTTGGGCCTGCTGCTACAACATCGGAGATGTGGTTCGTAGAGCTTCCAGTGCGGGTGGCGCTGACTTCAACATCGCGGAGTCCTGGGGCCCTTTGCAGAGGGCCGCCAGCATTGAATCTCCGCCCAACGCGGCCTGTGGACTTCGGGAGCCGCGGACGCCGGTAGGAGGTGGCCGATTCGGATGTCCTCCAGTCCTGATGTCGGACTTCCATCACTCCGGCGAGCGGGCCTGAACATCGGGCCGCCAGTAGTGGCAACAGCGGGGGGTTCAGGAGCCCCCCCCCAACCACGGGAGGACAACAGAGGAGGATGACTGAATTTTGGAGCCTTCCCTGACAGGAAACTTTGATCCCGCTGTGTGGGGATGTCTGTGTTAAAGACTACCGTGTTCTGTGCTCTTTATTATTCGTATGGCTGTATGGCAACCACACATTTCACTGTACCAATTGGTGCACGTGACAAATAAATGTATCTTGAATCTTGTATCTTGTACCTGTTTAATTGCTTCTTATACACTGCGATAGTCCCTGCCCCAACTACCTCCTCTGGTAGCTCGTTCCCGGTTTTCAGGCTCCTGTACCTTCTTCCCAATGGTAATTCCAACATGGGAGTGTCAAGTCAAGTCAAGTCAAGTCAAGTCAAGTTTATTTGTCACATACACAAACGAGATGTGCAGTGAAATGAAAGTGGCAATGCTCGCGGACTTTTGTGCAAAAGACAAACAACAAAACAACCAAACACACTATAAACACAATCATAACACACATATTCTTTTACATAATAAATAATGGAAGGAAAACGTTCTGTAGAGTTAGTCCCTGGTGAGATAGGCATTTACAGTCTGAATTGCCTCTGGGAAGAAACTCCTTCTCAACCTCTCCTTTCTCGCGGCATGGCAACGGAGGCGTTTGCCTGACCGTAGCAGCTGGAACAGTCCGTTGCAGGGGTGGAAGGGGTCTCCCATGATTTTGTTTGCTCTGGAGTTGCACCTCCTGTTGTATAGTTCCTGCAGGGGGGTGAGTGAAGTTCCCATAGTGTGTTCGGCCGAACGCACTACTCTCTGCAGAGCCTTCTTGTCCTTGGCAGAGCAATTCCCAAACCAGAAGGTAATTGTTCCCGGACAAGATGCTTTCCACCGCCGCTGCGTAGAAGCACTGGAGGATCCTCGGAGACACTCTGAATTTCCTCAATTGCCTGAGGTGGTAAAGGCGCTGCCTTGCCTTACTCACGAGTGCTGAGGCGTGTGATGCCCATGTCATATCCTCAGAGATGTGGACTCCCAGATATTTAAAACAGTTCACCCTATCCACAGGATCCCCATTTATCCTCAATGGAGTGTACGTCCTCGGATGATGTGCCCTCCTAAAGTCCATGATCAGCTCCTTCGTTTTTTTGATGTTCAAGAGGAGGCTGTTATCCTGGCACCAGAGTGCTAGATCAGCCACCTCCTCCCGGTAGGCCTTCTCATCGTTGTCTGAGATCAGGCCCACCACCACAGTGTGGCCAGGGTGATGTGGGTCCTTGATGATAATGGCTTCTATTATTGAGTTGGCGTCTTTTATATTTTCCATTAATTGGGTCCACACTGCTCTTATGCTTCACATGTACAGGGCAGGCAACAAACATGGTCTCTTCAAATATCCCTTGTGTTTTCTCCCGTTGGTGTATTTAGTTGCTGAGAATGTCTGCTGCTGTATTCTGACTTCGTGGAATGATGTTACTGAACCACAGCTGTATGTTGTCACGGGCCTGTCCCACTTAGGCGACATTTTAGGCGACTGCAGGAGACTATGCAGTCGCCCCACGGTCGCCACTTGTTCGCGGGTGGTTGCCGGGGAGTCGCCTTCACGGTCGTGAGTAGTCCCCGCGATCTGGGAACTAGTCGCATCCTCATTATGGTCGCTGCAAATTTTTCAACATGTTGAAAAATTAGCGGCGATTAGAATGAAGACGCCATGGAGAGTAGCGAGAATTCTCGTGGCATAGGTGGGTCGCCAGGAGGTCGAAGGTTCTCGTAGGTTCTCGTAGGTTGTTATCGGTGCTGCTGAATTTCATTGGCTCATTGGGAAAAAAAATTTTAAGCAGCCGTTTTCAGAACCAAGGATAACAGACCGGTAATGTTAAATGTCCGCCGGGCTACACAGCCGTGTATATCTGGCTTCTTAAAAGTTGTCTTCACTCCTTCTACCCCCCCCCCCCCTCTCCCCCCCTCCCCCCCCCCCCTTCCCCCCTTCCCCCCCTCCTCCCCCCCCCCCCCCCCTCCCCTCTCTTTTAAAGGGCTCACCATACACTGTGCTTTAGCCGTCTTAATTACAACGCCAACCTTCCTGTTCATCGCGGTATAACATTGGCTTTGCACCGTGTGAATTTCAACCAGACACGCTCCCTCCCCTTGCCCTGTCCCCCGCCTGTATAACGGGCTGGTGAAGGAAGCAATGTGTGTGTGTCCTTAGTGAGCGGGTGATCGCTGGTCGGCGCAGACTTATTAGGCCGAAAGGCCTGTTTCCATGCTGTATCTACAAAGTCTAGTCAAAGTCTCTGAACTGACATAAAAAAACTAAGCATAGTCCCCTAGTCAGAAAAACTGATGGTTGAGGGAGGTTTCTATGCACAATTTAGGTCTGTGTTTTCTACATTTCAATGATGGCTACATTAGAAGGATGAGGGGGACCTCATTGAAACTTACCGAAAAGTATAAGTCCTGGATAGAGTGGATGTGGAGAGGATGTTTCCTCTAGTGAGAGAGTCTAAGACCAGAGGGCACAGCCTCAGAATAAAAGGACGTACCTTTAGGTAGGAGCTGAGATCCATTGCCACAGAAGGTTGTGGAGGCCGTTAATTAATATTTTTAGGGTCGAGTATTGTTGAATCATTGACGGAAGTTGAAAACTGTGACCACCAGGTTCAAGAATAGCTTCTTCCCAGCCTCCATCAGGCACTTGACACTATACAACACTAATCTCAGCAACTATGACCTATTGACTGTGACTTTAGTTGAACCATGGACTTTGGTTTCTTTTAACACTCATTGTTATTTTTTCATTATTGTAAGTATCTGTGTGTATTGTGTTTATGGGCCTGTTAACCTGCTGCAAGTGAGAATTTCATTGCCTTGTTGTAAGTACATATGACAATTAAACACTCTTGGCTTTTGACTTTTTTTTGGCAAAATCACTCTCTGAGAATTCCTAGTTCGCTCTATATCAGTCATAACTGGCCTTTATTTTTTACTCTATCCAGAAGACTGTGGCGCCAAGTCAGAGGATATTTTTAAGGCAGAGATAGATAGGGGGTGCCGTCCTGTATAGTGTGGCTGTCCAGCCTGCAGCTGATCGTTTTTCACTCTTTCTTTTTAATTTTTAGTGAGTTTTAGTGTTTTGTTTTTGGAGTTCTAGTCTTTTTTATGTGGGGCTGTGAGGGGGGGGTAAACTTCTTTTCAGGGTCCCTACCTGATCGGAGAGGCGACTTTTCTCTGGGCTGCACTTTCGACCCGTCCTTGCGACCTACCAGCGGGCCTGGAGCGGCGTTTCCTGAGGGGACCACCTAGAACCTCGGCTTCGGCGGCGGCACAGCGCTGGAACTATGCGTATGCTTGAGACCGCCGAGAAAACCTTTGCGGAGCTGCGGGACTGTGGAGCGGCCAGCTGCGGGCGGCGGCGCTGACTTTAACATCGGGAGCCTGGGATCTCTCGCCGAGATCGCCAGTGGTGGAGCTCCATCCAGCGCGGCCTTGTTGGCTTCGGAAGCCGTGGTCTCCGGTAAGGAAGCGGCCGTTCCAGGTGTCCCAAGCCGCTGAGAGGATTCTCCCAACGCCGGAGCACCATCACCTGACGAGAACGGCCTGGAACATCGGGCCTCCGTAAAGGCGACTGCGGAGGCCTCATTAGGCCCGACTATGGGTGGACATGGGATGGGGACTGGACAATGTGCCTTCCCTCATAATGGGAACCATTGTGGGGGACGATTTTTTTATCTTTAAATCTCTTTATTATTGTTATGTCTGTATTCTTTCTTTTATGTGCTGCATTGGCAAGAAGCATTTCACTACACCTATGGTGTATGTGACCAATAAATAACCTTTGAACCTGTGAACCTTTAGATTCTTGATTAGTATGGGTGTCAGGGGTTATGGGGAGAAGGCAGGAGAATGGGGTTGAAAGATAGATAAGCCACGATTGAATGGCGGAGTAGACTTGATGGACCAAATGGCCTAATTCTGCTTCTAGAACTTACAAACTTATGAATTTTGGAATATATGGAGGAGATGAAAGGTGCTATGTAAATGCAACTACGTTTAGAGAGCTGAAGTTATCTTTTGGAGGGAATTCACGGGAGCAATCCTGCAAAGAAGATTTTCGGTGGGAAAATTATGACATAATTTTAGCAACAAGGTATATGAAACTGAAAAAAAAAATGTTTCATGCTGATAGTGTCTCAATCTGTAGAAAGTGATGGATAATTAGACATTCCATTCTGAGGAACCTTTCAATATCGAAATGGCCTTTCAGACAGAGATGAATTTTTGGTGCCATTTCCAATTAAAATTTTAATTGAAGGGTGAGGGATTTTTTTCCCAAAACATTGTCAAAAAATTATAAGCTTTAAAGCTTAGAAATTGCCATGAGCGATTGCGTTTACACGAACGGTAAGTGTGCAATTATAGGACTAATGTCAGAATTGGCGATTTCAGCATGTTTTTTTTATCCCCAGATTCTTTGAAGATAGCTTGCCCCTTTTTTATTTTACCCCCCGAGGGTTTGCACTGATTATTTTTCCAACCACAGTAAACCCTTCACAGAGTCAAATCACGAGGGGCGACCCAATCTCTCTCTGGGATTTATGGAATAATCTCTTGGGTACCACAGCGACACAAATAACATTGACACTGAAGATATTGTATTGTTTCTCAGCTACTTTGGACACTTTCATTTCTGAGTTATTAAAATGTTTGCGTTTGGAAAAGGATTGTTTTGGGGAAGAAGTAGCTCGAGGCAAAAGATTATTTTATTAAAGCTTCATAAATATCATTCTTCATTTTAGTTTAGTTTTAGAGATAGTTTACTTTAAGAAGGGCGGAGTGTGGTGGCGCAGCGGTAGAGTTGCTGCCTTACAGCGCCAGGGACCCGTGTTGGATCCTGACCCCAGGTGCAGTCTGTGCGGAGTTTGTACGTTTTCCCCGTGAGTTTTCCATGGGTGCTTTGCTCCCACGCTCCAAAGACGTACAGGTTTGTAGGTTAATTGGCTTCGGTAAAATTGTAAATTGTTCCTGGTGTGTAGGACAGTGTTAGCGTATGGATATCGCTGGTCGGCACAGATGTGGTGGGCCGAAGGGCCTGTTTCTGGGCTGTATCTCTAAACTAAACAAAACTAAACTAAAGATACGGCATGGAAACAGACCCGTCAGCCCAGTAAATCCACGTTGACCAGTGATCTTGTTACCTTGTTGCTACCTGGTCTGTGCCAGGCAGTTTGGTTTTGATTGATTGAAAGATACAGCATGGAAGCAGGCCCTTCATCCATCCAAGTCAATGCTGACCCTCAATCACCCATTTACACCAGCTCTATATTATCCCACTCTTCCATACAATCTGTTTTTTATTTAAGGCAGGATGAACCGGTGTAGGGGTAGAGTTGCTGCCTTAGAACGCCACAGACCCCTGTTCCATCCTGACTACGGGTGCAGTCTGTACGGAGTTTGTACGTTCTCCCCGTGACCTGTGTGGGTTTTCCCCAGGCCCTTCGGTTTCCTCTCACTCTCCAAAGACATAGAGGTTTGTTGCTTAATTGACTTTGGTAAAATTGTAAATTGTCCTTGACGTGTAGGAGATTGTTAGTGTACGGGAATCGCTAGTTGTCGTAGACTCGGTGAGCCGAAGAGCCTGTTTCCATGCTATCTCTAAAAGAAACTAAATATACAAAGTGGAAACACCGTATCTACGCTGACCAGTGATCACCCATATACTGGTTCTATTGTGTCTACCTGGTTCTACCAGGTCTTGTTTCTACCTCATCAGCGCCAGAGACCCGGGTTCGATCCTGACTATGGGTGCTGTCAGCTGTACGGAGTTTGTACTTCCTCCCCGTGACCGCATGGGTTTTCTCCGGGAGCTTTGGTTTCCTCCCACACTCCAAAGATGTACAGTTTTGTAGGTTAATTGGCTTTGTAAAATTGTAAATTGTCCATAATGTGTGCAGAGTAGTGTGAAGGTGCAGTCATCGCTGGTCGGCGCAGACTCGAAGACGGCTGTTTCCGTGCTGTATCTCTAAACTAAACTTAACTAAACAATCGCCCTTTCATGCCAGTTCTGTATTACCCCACTCCCTCATCCACTCCATTCAATCGGGTGTCAGAGGTTACGTGGAGAAGGTAGGAGAATGGGGTTAGGAGGGAGAGATAGATCAGCCATGATTTAACGGCGGATTAGGACTGATGGGCCGCATGACCTAATTCTGCTCCTATCTCTTATGATCTTATGAATCTGGGGTCAAGGAAAGAGCATTCACGTCACGGCCCTGTTTCCACCGATCTTTCCACCACCACGCACAAGAAGTGACAAGACGGACATCATTGTGCAGATGCCGAGAAGTGTGTTCAGCTCATGCTGAACAAACATCTAATCTTGTGTGTGGATTCGATAAGAAGAAGATCTTATGAATCTGATTCTTTTAAGGCAGGATGAACCTCAGTTTCATACAGTTCACCCCCTCTATGACACACTGGTCAACCTGAGGAGCACCTTAAGCACCAGACTGGTTCCACCGAGATACAGTACAGAACGCCACAGGAGATCCTTCTTCCCTGTGGCTATCAAACTGTGTAACACCTCCCCTATCAGTGGTGGGGTAGACTGAGACTGAGACTAACTCTCGGGGACCCCCTTTTTCTTCCCAATTCTGGAATCTCCACTCATCACTTTAATTTCATATTTCATGTATTTTGTGTCTTTATATTTTTATGACTGTTGGCACTTCGATATACCTCCTGGGATAAACAAAGTTCCATCGTATCGTAGTGTAGTATCACAGACAATAACCCATCCACCAATCCTTGTATTGTGTATCAAGATTGGCTTTGTTCTTGAGTTTCTGGTGTGAGTTGAACCCTCGACCTATCCACACTGCGCAAGGCCTTAAGGTGGGGAAACCCAGCAGAGGTCGTGTTCTTTGGGATATTGGCCAACAGAATGCAACTACTGTAGTTTATATACATGGGGTCATTGTGAAAGTCGTGCATGTGTGCATCAACTTAAATTGGCTTCGAGTGATACAAGTGCTTCACCCTGTCCAGTGTGATGTTGTTGGGAACTCAATATCTTTTTGCAAGACACCTCTCCATCTGAGCCAGAGTGGAGTAAGAATTCTTCATCCGGCGTAACTGTTTGAAACTGTGAAGATTTATTTGACATTGAATACATAATTCTGCATTTAATAACTATGAACGCTGACACAATGGAATACATTCTGCTCATGTTTCACCCTGTCAAACAAATCTGTGACATGCAGCTTGCAGTTACACTCCAGCAGATGTTACTCTTACACTCGATGTTCCCCACAAGCTATGCTAAGCCAAAGCTATGTGTGTGTCAAAATGCAGACACAAGGAACTGCAGACGCTGGTTTACAACAAAAAAAAAGACGCGCATGCTGGAGTAACTCAGCGTGGCAGGCGGCATCTCTGGAGAACATGGATAGATGACGTTTTGGGTCGGGACCCTTCTTCTATTGAGGGAGTGCAGCGTAGGTTCACCAGGTTAATTCCCGGGATGGCGGGACTGACATATGATGACAGAATGTGTCAACTGGGCTTGTATTCAATGGAATTTAAAAGGATGAGAGGGCATCTTATGGAAACATATAAGATTCTTAAGGGATTGGACAGGCTCGAAGCAGGAAAAATGTTCCCGATGTTGGGGGAATCCAGAACCAGGGGTCACAGTTTAAGAATAAGAATAAGATTTAAGACTCAGATGAGGAAAAATCTTTTCACCCGGAGAGTTGGGAATTCTCTGCCATAGAAGGCAGTGGAGGCCAATTCACTGGATGTTTTCAAGAGAGAGTTGGATATGGCTCTTAGGGCTAACGGAATCAAGGGATATGGGGAGAAAGGCGGAACGGGGTACTGATTTTGGATGATCAGCCATGATCATATTGAATCGCGGTGCTGGCTCGAAGGGCCGAATGGCACCTATTTTCTATGTTTCTATGTTTCAGATAATTACAGTCTTAAACAATTGTGTGGACATTGTGGGCTGAAGTGCCTGTTCGTGTTTATTTTAGAGATACAGCGCGGAAATAGGCGTTTCAGCCCACCGAGACTGCACCGACCAGTGATCCCTGCACATTAATACTACCCGACACACACTAGGGACAATTTTTATATTTTATACCAAGCCAATTAACCTACAAACCTGTATGCCTTTGGAGTGTGGGAGGAAACTGAAGATCTTGGAGAAACCCCATGCAAGTTACGTGCAAACTCCGTGCAGACAAGCACCCATAGTCGGGTGGGTCTCTGGCACTATAGGGCAGTAGCTCTATTGCTATGCCACTGTGCCACACTGTCCTAACCTAAATCGTTCTATTACTTTATATCCATGCCTCCTCCTCTCTGGCCCCTTTGCTGCCTTTGATTGATCATTCCACCAGGTGGCGCCATCATTGGCTGCCTCACCAACAGTCTGTCTGTCCTTTCCCTCTTTGTGTTATAATTGTATGTGCTAAATGTATGTTTTTAGTCTTGTTTTATGTGGGGAGTAGGAGTTGGGGAAAACTTTTTCTAATCTCTTACCTCGACAGAGATGCAATTTTTTCCGTATCGTATCTCCGTCCACACTGTGGCCTAACATGGCGGCCTCTGCTGGAGACCGATTTTGAGAGCTCCACCGCGGGTGCCTGCGGACTTACCATCATGGAGCTCACGATCCCTTTGCCAAGGGTCGACCTCGGACACCCAACCGTGGGTGCCTGCGGACTCGACATCACGGAGCCCGCGGTCTCTGGTCACAGACCGACTTCAGGAACTCCAAGCCGCGGGGTCTTCGACCACCGGCTGCAGGAGCTTCTAATAGTCCCGACGGATGGTTCGACTCCCCAACCGCAGGAGAATAATGCAGAAGAAGATTGGACTTTTTACCTTCCATCACAGTGAGGAACTTGTGGAATCAGCTGTGGTGGATGTTCATGTTTATTTGAGTATAGGAGCAGAGAGGTTCTACTACAGTTGTACAGGGTCTTGGTGAGATCACACCTGGAGTATTGCGTACAGTTTTGGTCTCCTAATCTGAGGAAAGACATTCTTGCCATAGAGGGAGTACACAGAAGGTTCACCAGACAGATTCCTGGGATGTCAGGACTTTCATATGAAGAAAGACTGGATAGACTCGGTTTGTACTCGCTAGAATTTAGAAGATTGATGGGGGATCTTATCGAAACTTACAAAATTCTTAAGGGGTTGGACAGGCTAGATGCAGGAAGATTGTTCCCGATGTTGGGGAAGTCCAGAACAAGGGGTCACAGTTTAAGGATAAGGGGGAAGTCTTTTAGGACCGAGATGAGAAAAACATTTTTCACACAGAGAGTGGTGAATATCTGGAATTCTCTGCCACAGAAGGTAGCTGAGGCCAGTTCATTGGCTATATTTAAGAGGGAGTTAGATGTGGCCCTTGTGGCTAAAGGGATCAGGGGGTATGGAGAGAAGGCAGGTACAGGATACTGAGTTGGGTGATCAGCCATGATCATATTGAATGGCGGTGCAGGCTCCAAGGGCCGAATGGCCTACTCCTGCACCTAATTTCTATGTTTCTATGTTTTCTATGTTAACTTTTATGTAGTTGTGTGTCTTGTTGATTTTTTATTCGCATGGCGGTATGGTAATTCGCATATCACTGCACCTTAATTGGCACATGTGACAGTAAAAGTCCTTTGAAACCTTTGAAACTGTTTTGATATAGATTTATATGTATCGATTAAATCTCCCCTTAGCCTCCTCTGTTGCAAAGAAAATAACTTCAACCAATCTCACCTCTTTCCAGAGACAAAACTTTCCCCAGGCATCCTGGTTAATCCATTTTGCTCCTGTGCCCGAGAATTACATCTGGTTCGGCATGAGGAGGCTGGAATCATGCACAAAACTCCAGCTTTGGCCCAACAGTTATCGAACGTAGAGCATAGCTTAGTGGGAAAAGATTTTATAGGAATCTGAGAGGTAACTTTTTCACACAAAGAGTGGTGGGTGTATGGATCAAGGTGCCAGAGGAGGTAGTTGAGGCAGGGACTATCCCAATGTTTAAGAACGTTGGATAGGACAGGATTGGAGGGATATGGACCAAACACAGGGAGGTGGGACTAGTGTAGCTGGGACATGTTGGCCGGTGTGGACAAGTTTGGCCGAAGGGCCTGTTTCCACACTGTATCGCTCTATGACTCTACAACATGGAACATACAACGGTACATCACCACCCCCCCGGCAGCATGTTCCAGGCATTAACCACCTCTATGTAAAAAAATTGCCGCTCACATCTCCTTTAAACTTTGCCCCTCTCACCTCAAAACTATGTCCTCTCATTTAGTTTAGTTTAGAGATACAGCACTGAAACCGGCCGTTCGGCCCACCATGTCCACGCCAACCAGCGATCCCTGTATATCTGCACTATCTTACAGAATGGGGACAATTTACAAATTTTTACAGAAGCCAAACTAACCTATAAACCTGTACGTCTTTAAAGTGTGGGAGGATACCGGGGCACCTGGGGAAAACCCACGTGGTCACGGAGCGAACATACAAACTCTGGACAGACAGCAACCGTAGTCAGGGTGGAATCTGAGTGTCTGGCGCTTTAAGGCAGCAACTCCACCATGGAGCCACCCTGCCGCCCAAAATATTTGATTTTTCCATCCTGGGGAGAAAGATCTGACTGTCGACCCTATCAATGTCTCTCATAATAATCGGACTATACTTCTCCCTGCAACCTCCGGCAATCCAGAGATAAACAATCCAAGTCTGTCCATCCTCCCCCTGTCGTTAATACCCCCTAATCCAGGCTTCATTCTGGTAAACCTCTTCTGCATTTGTTCCAAAGCCTCCACATCTTTCCTGTCGTGGGGTGACCAGAACTGCAGTCAATGCTCCAAATGCGGCCTAGCCAAAGTCCTATAGAAGCTACATCATCATAATCATAATCAGTGGCGGACCGGGTCTAAAAATATTGGTTGCCAGGATACAAAGGGGGCCCACCCACAACTACAATGCCATCATTTAACAGGGGCCCACTTGCCATCATTTGCTATCACTTCATCAGGGGCCCACTTGCCATCGGGCAAGCTGACACCCTGGCCAGTCCGCCACTGACATAATCATAATTATACTTTATTAGCCAAGTATGTTTTGCAACACACGAGGAATTTGATTTGCCATACAGCCATACCAATAAAAAACAACAGAACACACAAAATACATTTTAACATGAACATCCATCACAGTGACTCCTCCATATTCCTCACTGTGAGGGAAGGCGAAAAAAAGTTCAATCTCTTCCCTTCTTTATCATCCTGCAGTCGGGGGCCTCGAGCCTTCTGTTGATGGGACGATCTTGGCTCCCGTAGCCGGTGACATTTGGGGCGATCAAGCTCCCGCATCGGGGAGGAATCTCAGCTCTCCCACGCCGGGCGATCTGACCACAGGTCGGGGCTGGTCGAGCCTTTTGTGTTGTTTGGAGCTTCCCAACTTTACCCGAGACTGCAAACTCCTCGATGGTGAAATCCGCAGGCCGCGGTTGGAGTGTCGATTCCAGGCAAGGGATCGCAGGCTCCGATGGTAAGTCCACGTCCCTGCGGTGGGGCTCAGAGTCAGCCCCGAGCAAGGCCGCCAGCTCCATGATGTTAGGCCGCAGAGCGACCAGAGATACAACCCGGAAAACAATCGCATCTCCGGCAAGGTAAGAGATTGAAAAAAAGTTTTTCCTGACCCCCTCCCCCACCCCCCACATAAAACAAACTAGAGAACATTAACACAAACTTTTAAAACACACTAAAATTATCAAAACTAAGACGAAAAGACAAACAGACTGTTGGCGAGTCTGCCAGCGTGCAGCGCCCCCTGGTGGCATGACTTCCTGACTCTTATACTCAATGCCCCGATCGATGAAAGAAAGCATATCATATGACATATTTATTATTAATTGAAAGATACAACATGGAAACAGGCTCTTCGGCCCATTGAATCCATGCTGACCATCAATCGCCCGTTCACACCAGTTCTAAAATTATCCCACTTTTGCAACTACTACACAGCGAGCAATTTACAGAGGCCATATAACCTAAAAACCCCAAACGTCTTTGGGATGTGGGGGGAAACCGGAGCATCCGGAGAAAACCCACAGTCACAGGAAGAACTCCGCACAGACAGCACCCGAGGTCAGGATCGAACCGGATCTCCGGCTCTGTGAGGCAACACATCTACCTGCTGCACCACTTTGCCGCACAGCTCTGTTTTATATGTTAATATAGAACGGAAAGCATGACATTTGCCTTTTTAAACACTTCATTGGCATATCTTGCTACACCTTGCCGTATCCTCCCATTTATTGCCTGTTTAGCTTAGTTTAGTTTAGTTTAGTTTAGTTTAGTTTAGTTTAGTTTAGTTTAGTTTAAAGATACAGCGCGGAAACAGACCCTTTGGCCCACCGAGTCCGCACCGACCAGCGATTCCTGCACATTAACACTACCCTACACACACTGGGAACTATTTTTAAATTTATACATTTATATCAATCTAATTGACCTGCAAACCTGTGCATATTTAGAATGTGGGAGGAAACAGAAGATCTCAGAGATAACCCATGGAGGTCACAGGGAGGACGTACAAACTCCGTACAGACAGCACCCGTAGACAGGATAAAATTCGAATCTCTGGTGCTGTAAGGCAGCAACTCGACTGCTACGCCACAATCTATTCCTTTGTCATGTTACAATCCCCCAAATATATTTCCTCCTCTTCAGAGTCATAGTCATACAGCATGGAAACAGGCCCTTCAGCCCAAATTGCCCATGCCGTCCACTTGCCCGTCTACAACTAGTTCCACCTGCCCGCATCCAACCCATATCCGTTTAAACCTTCATGTCCATTTTTCTCCAGCCTACATTCCACTTGGCATTATTCTATTCCATCGACCACACCATTTATAACCTCCTGCAAACGGAAATATTCTTCCTCACTTCAATGATGCAGTGAATATTTGTATCGCTTGCAAACTTCATTATCACATTCCCCTATCAACATCTAAATCATTAATTGCTCTGAGAAATTAATGAATGAATCTTGGCTGTTATCAAAGGATAGGACTGTTTGTTCTTTGTAGCAAATGCATAAATATGGATGTTACAAAATCATAATAAATTAAATTATAGCTAAATTGCTATGATGTTGGTGGCACAGCTGGTAGAGTTTCTGCCACAGCACCAGACACCCTGGTTTAATCCTGACCTCGGGCGTTGGTTCATGTGGAGAATGTGTGGAGATTGCTATTTCTCCCTGTGACCGCATGGGTGTCCTCTAAGTGCTCCGGTTTCCTTCCACATCTCAAAGACGTGCGGGTTTGTCGGTTACGTGGTCCCCTGTAAAATTGCTCCCCTAGTATTGGGAGTGGATAAGAAAGTGGGAAAACTATTGTGAAGGGGTTCAGGTCCATAAGTCATAGGAGCAGAGTTAGACAATTCAAGTTATGTCCAGTCAAGAGAGTTTATTGTCATATGTCCCAGATAGGACAATTAAATGATAGGACAATGAAATTCAGACCATCGCGTCTACTCCGCCTTTCAATCGTGGCTGATCTATCTTTCCCTCTCAACCCCGTTCTCCTGCCTTCTCCCCATAACCCCTGACACCCGAAGGGCCCAGTTTTAGTTTTTAATTTTTTTGGTTTGCGAGAAACAGCGAGGAAACAGGCCCTTCGGCCCACCGAGTTCATGCTGACCAGTGATCACCTCGTACATTAACTAATCAAGTATCTGTCAATCTCCGCCTTACAACTGCCCAAGATTGCTGGTTGGCATGGACTTGGTGGGCTGAAGGGCTTTCTTCATGCTGCATCTTTCCATTCAATTCAATCTGAGTTTGCGTTAAAAAAATCTCCTGCCGTTTTATCAGAAGTGCATCGGTCAAGCCATTCATAACTAGAAAGTGAGTATGTGAAGCGTACAACCACAGGAAATGGTTGAGACAAATAGCTTAGATGCATTTAATGACCAGAGTGGATAACTACAACAGGGGGAACTGAGGACTGCTGACAAAGGAATGGAGGCGGAGAGATTTACAGAGAGCTTAGACATTTGCAACATGTTTGTTGTTCTGACTGGCCTCTTCCTTGCACTTTGTTCTATTTGCAACAGATGTGCATCGTAGCAGTTCGAGAAAGGGCAACATTTCAAATCTATGTGTAAAAGTTAAGTGCACCAAAAAAAAACTTGGGTAAATTTGGGTCAGGACCCTTCGTCAAACAGGTTGTGGTACTGGGAAGAAAGCTGAAAAAGAGGGGTGGGTCTGGGACAAAGCCTGCAAGCCTGCCAGGACTGGCACATGGATAGGAAAGATTTAGAGGGATGTGGGGTAAACGCAGGCAGGTGGGACAAGTGTAGATGGGCCATCTTGGTCGGCGTGGGCATGGGTCGGCATGGGTTTTTCGTTTTTTTTGGTTTGCGAGAAACAGTGAAGAAAGAGGCCCTTCGGCCCACCGAGTCCATGCTGACCAGTGATCACCTCGTACATTAACACTATCCTGCACACTAGGGACAATTTACAATTTTTACGGAAGCCAATTAATGGGATCCATGGGATCATCGATGTAATGGTGTAGCCTAGATGGTTCCGCTGACTTCCACTGGTCTCTCCATTTTGTCTTGACCCAGGCGGCCTTAGAAGCATCAGCCGCTGGTGTTGTGCAGAGCAGCTCTTGGGCTTGCGTGGCAAAGGGGCACCGTGACATGAAGCACACTCGTCGTGGTGTCTCTGTGACGGTCTGATGGAGGAGGTGGGATTCACCGTCCGTGCCTTTCGACAGAGGGGAGACAAAGACAGCCTCTATGCGGCCTGTACGTGGCCTCCCCCACGAGTAGCTTACAGGCTCATAAGTCCACAAAGCGAAACCAATGTCTTTACTGCACCTGCAGACCGCTAAAAGCCATGCCTCCCCAGGCCAGGTGGCACCGTTAAATACCGCCAACTGTCGAGGTTTAGCACTACTGCAGCTCAATGTTGAAGGCCTTACCACCGCCAAGCTCAACGTCATCGAACACATTGCCATAAAAAAAAACATTTTGGGTCGAGACCCTTCTTCAAACTGAGAGTCAGGGGAAAGGGAAACGAGAGATACAGACGATGTAGAGAGATATAGAATAAATGAATGAAAAATATGCAAAAAAGTTACGATGATAAACAAGCCATTGTTAGGTGTTTGTTAGGTGAGAATGAGTACAGACAATGAGACGAATTTGAAGTGGGGTGGGGGAGGGATGGAGCGAGAGGGAATGTAGGGTTGACTTGAAGTTACCCCTGACTAAACTAAACTAAATGTGAGCGCACTGCGGTGGGGCAGTTAGGGGCACAAGAAAGAGGGAGGGGGTGGGGAAGGTATTACTAAAAAGTAGAGAATTCAATGTTCATACTGTTGGGTTATCATCACAAATCATAATCGCTCTCCTTCTCTTCATTTCTTTCTTTTGTTCTGTTCTTTTTTTCTTTTTAAATGCACAAATAGTTGCAGGTTTATTTATTCTCATCAAGGCTGAGATTGAAGAATTTATAATGAGAAATGAGGAATTGGCAGTGGAATTAAAGAACCACTTTGTGTTTGTCTTCAGGGTACAGGATGCCAAAAACCTGTCATAAATACCAGAGCACCAAGGATCCAACAGGCACAAAGAGATGAAGTAAGTCATAGTTCGAAAAAAAGTACCAGACTACCGTTTTTGGGGTTCCTTATTATTGTCACGCTTAGTTTAATTTAGTTTAGTTTAGTGTAGCTTAGTTTAGAGATACAGCATGGAAACATAGAAACATAGAAACATAGAAATTAGGTGCAGGAGTAGGCCATTCGGCCCTTCGAGCCTGCACCGCCATTCAATATGATCATGGCTGATCATCCAACTCAGTATCCCGTACCTGCCTTCTCTCCATACCCCCTGATCCCCTTAGCCACAAGGGCCACATCTAACTCCCTCTTAAATATAGCCAATGAACTGGCCTCAACTACCCTCTGTGGCAGAGAGTTCCAGAGATTCACCACTCTCTGTGTGAAAAAAGTTCTTCTCATCTCTCGGTTTTAAAGGATTTCCCCCTTATCCTTAAGCTGTGACCCCTTGTCCTGGACTTCCCCAACATCGGGAACAATCTTCCTGCATCTAGCCTGTCCAACCCCTTAAGAATTTTGTAAGTTTCTATAAGATCTCCTCTCAATCTTCTAAATTCTAGAGAGGTCCTTCAGCCCATCAAGACCGTGCCGACCAGCAATCACCGTACATAAGCGCTACCTTACACACGAGGGACAATTTATTATTTTTACCGAGACCAATTAAGCTGCAAACCCGCACGTCTTTGGAGTGTGGAAGGAAACCCGAGCACCTGGAGCAAACCCACGCAGGTCACGGGGAGAATGTACAGACTCTGTACAGACAGCGCCCGTGGTCAGGATCGAAATCGGGCCTCTGGCGCTGAAAGTCAGCAACTCTACCACTGCGCCACCGTGCCGCCTAAGGATTTATGAGGATGTTGCCATCACGAGGGGACTAGATAGGGTGAATGTTGCTCTTTACGACTGGTGCGATTTAAGTTACGAATTCAATCGCTTTGCTGTTGCAGCATCAGTTTTCCAATCCCAGGTTGAATGGGTTAACCAACGAGCATTGAGAATCACTTTAATAGCAAGTTGCCTGAAGCACAGGCTTATTCCTTCTCAGAGCCTGAACGTGGTGCAGCATGAAATAAGGAGAATGTCAAAACTAATCCTCAGCAAGAGTTCAAGTGTTGGTCTCTCTCTGTCTACATGAACCTTTACCCCCTTCATTATTCTAATCACCTTAAGTAAAACAAGGCTTTTTTGCTGATTTGAAACCATCAAACAAACTCACTGGTCAAGGTAAAATAAACTCTTGCAGATGTTGGCATTAAACCAGATGGAATGTGTTCTGAGAGCTAACAATTACACAAACGTTTAACGTTGATGACCATATCTCATCATGTTTTCTATTTTACATTTTGGAAGACTTATGAACAGATGTATTGGATAGGAATAGTTCAGAGGGCCATGGGCCATATGGGACAAGTCTAAAATGCCTATTTGGTTGGCATTGGCAAGGTGGGCCGAAGGGCGGAATGGTGGCGCAGCAGTGAAGTTGCTGCCTTACAGTGCCAGAGGCCCAGGTTCAATCCTGACTGCGGGTGCTGTCTGTATGGAGTTTGTCGGTTCTCCCTGTGAACGTGTGGGTTTTCTCCAGGTGCTCCGGTTTCCTCCCACACTCCAAATACGGGCGGGTTTGTAGATTAATTGGCTTCTGTAAATTGTCCCTAGTGCGTAGGATGGAACAAGTGCATGGGCGATCGCTGGTGGTGTGAGCCCAAAGAACTGTATTCATGCTGTATCTCTAATCTAAACTAAACTAAACTAAACTAAACCTGTTTCTTTCCTGTACTGTCTTTGATTTTAAAGCCATAACCTTTCCGATTATATCTTCATGAGTGTACTCGGGTCATGACCAATAGTGAACAAACAAAATTGGCAGTGAACAGGTTAATGCTCTTTTTGGACATAAGCGATTGCCCAGCTTCTACCTGATGTTATTTCTTGCACTGAATGCTGTACCCACGCACTCTTGTACCACAAGACATTGCAGAGACTTGTCCATCCAACAAACAACCTCTCACCCTACCCACTGCATCTACACTTCATGCTGCCTTGGGAAAGCAACCAACATAATGAAGGACCATGGACACCCCAGTCATTCTCTCTTCCCCCTTCTCCCACAGGGCGTAAGATACAAAAGCTTGAAAGCATCTACCATCAGTTTCAAGAATAGCTTCTTCCCTGCTGTTTTCAGTCTACTGAACGCTTTACTCCAAACCTAAGGATGTTTCCTCATCTTCCAATCTACCTCATTGCAGCCTGTCACTTATTTTGTACCTGCACTTTCTCTGTAGCTGCGCTCTGCTTATTTTCGCTTTTGCACTACCTATTAGAACACCAAACATAGGCCAGTACAGCACAGAAACAGGCCCTTCGGCCCACAATGTTTGTGACAAAAATGATGCCTAGCTGAACTGACCTCATCTGCCTGTACAAAGTCCATATCACTCTATTCCCTGCATTTTGTGTTTGCCTATCCAAAATCCTCTTCACATGTGCCATCGTATCTGCCTCCAAAACCTCCCCTTGCAATTCATTCCAGGTTACCACTATTTTCCATGTATCTCTTAAAAAAAAGTAACTCAGAATAAAACCAAATAGGCTGCCCAACATACCACAAGGCACCAGATTCAGGCATTGGAAACCCAGCTGTCATTGTTCAATCCTCCTCTCAAATACTTGGGAGCGTGGCTAGTATAGGAAATATCTCCCACAGTTTTTGGCAACACCTCCAGACCACCAGCATGTGTAAGTAGAGCTGAAGTGTGGAAATGCCAGAGACCCGGGTTCGATCCTGACTGCTGAGTTTGTACGTCCTCCTCATGACCTGTGTGGGTTTTCTCCGGGAGCTCCAGTTTCCCCCCACACTCCAAATACGTACATGTGGGGGGATCTTATAGAAACTTACAACATTCTTAAGGGGTTGGACAGGTTAGATGCAGGATGATTGTTTCCGATGTTGGGGAGGTCCAGAACAAGGGGTCACAGTTTAAGGATAAGGGGGAATTCCTTTAGGACCGAGATGAGGAAAACATTTTTCACACAGAGAGTGGTGAATCTCTGGAATTCTCTGCCACAGAATGTAGTTGAGGCCAGTTCATTGGCTATATTTAAGAGGGAGTTAGTTGTGGCCCTTGTGGCTAAAGGGATCAGGGGGTATAGAGAGAAGGCAGGTACGGGATACTGAGTTGAATGATCAGCCATGATCATATTGAATGGCGGTGCAGGCTCGAAGGGCCGAATGGTCTACTCCTGCACCTATTTTCTATGTTTCTATGTTTCTAACTACACTTTCTCCTCCACATTACACTCAACCTGGATAGAGTGGATGTGGAGAGGATGTCCCCACAGGTGGGAGAGTCTAGGACCAGGGGTCATAGCCTCAGAGTTAAAGGACGTTCCTTTAGGAGGAATTTCTTTAGTGAGAAGGCGGCGATTCTGTGGAATTCATTGCCGCAGTGGGCTGTGGAGGCCAAGTCAATGCATATTTTTCAGGCGGAGATAGGCAGATTCTTGATTAGTACGGGTATTAGGGGTTATGGTGAGAAGGCAGGGGGAAGAGATAGATCCGCTATGATTGAATGGTGGAGAAGACTTGCTGGGGCGAATGGTCTAATTCTGGTCCTAGAACTACAATTAATTTATGAATCTATGAACCTTGGTCAGCCTAGCTTTACAGAGCTGAGTCTAAATGCTGTATCTCCTTCCCCAACTGTATTGGGAATGTCCCAACACCACATGGATCCCAAGGAGATAGGTCGCCATTATCGTAGAACATGGAACATAGAAGAGTACAGCACTGGAACAGACCCTTCGGTTCACATGGGCCGGCGCCGAACACCTTCCCAAGGATGTGTAGGAAGGAACTAGAGTTAGTTGATACCGAATACAGACACAAAATGCTGGATTAACTCAGCGGGTCAGGCAGCATCACTGGAGAAAAGGTATAGGTGACATTTCAGGACGGAACTCAGTCTGAGGAAGGAGTCCAACCTTAAATATCACCGATTCCTTTATTCCAAAGCAGTCTTTAGGGTTTCATAACGAAACATCACTTATTCCTTTTGTCCAGAGCAGTCTGAAGAAGGGTTCCAGCACAAAACATCACCTTTTCGTTTTTTCCAAAGATGTTGGCTGACCCGCTGAGTAACTCCAGCAGTTTGTGTCTCTATTCTCAAGGGGAAATTCCAAACCTATGTGTCTTTGGAGTGTTGGGGAAAACCGGAACACCCAGGGAAAACCCACGTGGTCCTGGGGAGAACATACAAACTCCATCCAAATAGTACCAGTAGTCAGGATCGAACCGGGGTCTCTAGCATAGCAAGGCAGCAACTCTACCGCTACACCACTATGCCGCCACAGTTCCTAAAGATGTGTGGGTAAGTAGGTTAATTGGCCACTGTAAATGCTTCTCAATGAATGGTAAAATCTAGGAGGAATTAAAATGAATGCGGGAAGAATAAAAGGCACGGTATTCGTAAAGTATTCCTGCAAACTTCCTCTTGGGTCACTTACAGCTACGGCATGAACATTGAATTCTCCAATTTCATCAATCTAACCAACAACAAATCCCTGCCGCCCTCCCCCCACCATCCTTTTCCTCCCCATCTCTCTTTCCTGTTGTCTATCCATTCCTTCCATCGATGCTGCCTGACTGATAAGATACTTTGTGTTTTGGTCAAATTTCCAGTTCTACAGTCTAAATTTCCAGCATCTACAGTTCCTGGTATCTCCACAACTTGTTTTTAATTGTTCACTGAAGCTACAGTATGTGTCTCTGGCAAGGCCAGCAATTATTTCCATTCTCCATAAAAGCAGCCAGCATCGTCAGAGACCCACACCATCCTGGCCACGCACACATCTCACCCCTGCCATTGGGAAGAAGATACAGGGACTTGAAAACCGTAACGTTCAGGTTCAGGAACAGCTTCTTCCCTGCAACCATCAGGCTATTAAACACCACTAGTTGTTATATATATATGTAGATGGTTTATGCATGCAACCTATAATGTAGCTACCTCAACACCACTAACCACGCCCAGCCATACCAGTATAACTGTGATATCCTCCCCTTGTTCCTCCCTTTTGGTTCCAGTATGCCTGAAGACTAGATGCAGTCAGTGCTGGGACGTGTGTGACATGTGCTTTAATAAAAGACTCAGTAACGGTCACAGTGTGTCAGACTGGACTCCTTTACATGGTGTCAGCAAGTTAAACGCGCGCCTCCTGTTTATCGGGTTTTATTTGTCCCTAGTGTAACTAGTGTTTAATTCCCCATTCATTATGGCATCCTCATGCCAAAAGCCCTCTCCCCTTGTCTTTGACGCTGACATTGCGGAACGATGGGCTATTTTCGTGATTGACTACAACCACTTCGTCAACATCGTGCACCAAAATGACCCAGATGCGGTTTAAGCTTCCCTCCTGCTGAACCTTGCCGGTCCCGACGCCATGAAACGAGCTCAGGCTTTCACCTACAATCCAGCGGTCCTGGATGACAACGACCAGGTCGTCGAGCCGGCGGAATCTGCCAATGACCCGGTGTGTCTCTTACGCAAGTTTGCAGAGATTTATGACTTATCCTCCAACCGCATATTGGAGCCGGCTAGATTTTTTACACGGAAGCAGCAGCCTGATGAGCCTGTTGAATGTTTTATCGCTGACCTGCGCTACCTTGCTCAGCGGTGCGATTTCGATACCATGCGTGACCAGCTCACCAGAGATATCCTTGTCACCGGCATGCTCGATCAGAAGCTACGTGCTGATCTACTGCAAAGACCTGACCTCACCCTGACTCAGGCAATGCATGCATGCCGCATTGCTGAAGTAGTTGCCCCGCCACATGGGCAGAGGGGATCTGACAACCGAGCTATAAATCTGACTGGCGTTGCCATGCCACGTCGAAAGCAGGACAACTTTCGCCCTCCGCCGCGGCCCATTCATGCTCCTCGGGTCCCGCTTGCCAAGAAGTGTCCCAACTGCAATTATGTCCACTCCATGCAGTCCCAGTGCCCAGCATTTGGCAAAGCTTGCAATTTCTGTAGGAAAATGAACCACTTTGCAGCTGCCTGTCGCTCCCGTGGGAACGTTCCCCCGGCTCCTAGACAATTCTTAAACAACCTTCAGCAGGTTGATAGTGAACTCGATTCCCAGTCTTCTGTCGACACTGCCCCCGACTCTGAGCCCAGCATTTCCATGGGAGATACTAGTGTTTACACTCTCCTTCATAGCCGATCTCGCCTCCCCGATCCCTCTGTGCTCGTTACTGTGAACAACAAGTCCTTCTCCGCGAAGCTGGATACGGGGGCGAAAGTGAATGTTATGTCAACATCCCTGTTCAACCGGATAAGAAATAATGAGCTGTTGACTGCTGATCGCTCTGTATTGCGTGCTTATGGGGGAGAGGAGCTAACACCTGTGGGGAGGGCCACCTTCCATTGTGTGCTGCAGAAATCATCCCGTGACCTGTCGTTCTTCATTCTGGACTGTGACTGTGTAACTCTCTTGAGCAATCAAGCCTGCCAGGATCTCGGTCTGGTGTCTTTCGACCGCACGGTCCACGAAGTGCAGGCGATGCTGAATCCACTCTCCGAGCACCCTGACCTATTCGACAATAAGTTAGCGGTGTGGAATGAGCTTCCAGTGGAAGTGGTGGAGGCATGTTCATTGGTATCATTTAAAAATAAATTGGATAGGCATATGGATGAGAAGGGAATGGAGGGTTATGGTATGAGTGCAGGCAGGTGGGACTAAGGGGAAATCTTGTAGGGCCGAGATGGCCTGTTTCCGTGCTGTAATTGTTATATGGTTATATGGTTATATGGTAAGTTGGGGAAGCTGCCGCTTGTGTACAAGATCGCAACTGACCCCTCGGTAGTGCCTGTGATCCGTGCCCCACACAAAGTATCGTTTGCCATGAAGGGCAAGGTGGAAGCCATGCTGAAAAACATGGTTGACATGGGAGTGCTGGAAGCCGTCAGCGATCCCACCGAGTGGGTCTCCACCATGGTCGCCACCATGAAGAAGGGTAAGAACAAAATACGGGTGTGCATCAACCCCAAGGATTTCAATCTGGCAATAAAATGCCCCCACTACCCTATGAGGACTGTAGAAGATGTTGCTGCCCAGGTCGGCCAGGCCACTGTGTTTTCCGTCCTCGATGCCAGGAGCTCGTTCTGGCAAATACCCCTGGACAAACGCTCCTCGGACTTAACCACTTTCGGCACACCCTTCGGCAGATTTAAATTTTTGCGGATGCCGTTCGGCATCAACTCCGCTAGCGAAGTGTTTCAGCGCTCTATGGAGCAACTGTTTGCGGGTCTGCTGTGTGCCATTATTGTGGATGACATTCTTGTTTATGGGAGAGATGCTGCTTAGCATGATCGCCACCTCCGACGGATTCTAGACCGTGCTCGCCAGATCAACTTAAAGCTTAACCCGTCAAAATGCAGGTTCCGGGTAGCTGAGGTACCATATGTTGGCCATGTTTTCACGGCCCACGGGCTGAAACCTGATCCGCAAAAGACTAACGCCATCTCCGAGCTGCCTGCACCGACAGATGTTACCAGCCTGCAGCGTTTCCTGGGCATGGTCAACTATTTGGGCAAGTTTATCCCCGACCTCAGTGAGTTGAGCGCACCCCTGAGGCAACTGACGAAAAAAGACATTGCCTGGTCCTGGTTTCCGCACCACCAGCAGGCTTTCGATTTCCTCAAAAAGAAGCTGATCAGCACGCCGACTCTTAGATTCTTCAACCTACAGCGTCCAATTGTGGTTACGTGCGACGCTTCCCGTTTTGGACTAGGTGCTGCCTGCCTGCAGCTCTATGATGATGGCTCGCTGCAGCCCATTTCCTATGCCTCGCGGACCATGACGGACACTGAGCAGCGCTATGCACAAATAGAAAAGGAGCTTCTGGCGGTTGTGTTCGCCTGCTCCAAGTTCAAGGACTTCCTTTTCTGCACCAGGTTCACCCTCGAGACGGATCATCAACCCTTGGTGACGATCCTCAACAAGCCCATCCACATCGCTCCAGCCAGACTACAGCGAATGATGCTACAGCTCCAGCGGTTCGACTTTCAGATCGTTTACAAGAGGGGCACTGAGATGCATGTGGCTGACGCGCTGTCCAGGGCCCCCCGGTCCTCCTGTGACAGACATCCCTATGAACAGGAGGACCTGCAGGTACTCAACGTCAACTTTGTTCCTTCTAAGCAGCTGCAGTGCCTGGTTGAGCACACCGCAATCGACCCTGACCTGCAACAGCTCGCAGCTGTCATCCAAGCAAACGCACCTCACTGCCGGCTGGTGTCCACCCTTTCTTTCTGGTTCGCGATGAACTGGTGCTCCGGGACGGAATAATCATCAAGGGTCACAAGGTGGTCGTCCCTGCCTCTCTGTATGACTTGTACTACACCGCTGCCCACATGGGGCATCCCCGAGCCGATGCCACTGTCTCACATGCCCAAGAACAATACTATTGGCCTGGCATGGCAAAGTACATTAAGGCCCGTGCAGCCTCCTGTCCTGATTGCAACACTCTTGCCCCACATCAGCAGCGCCAGCAACTTCTGCAGCAGCCTGCCCCTGCCATGCCCTGGTCATTGTTAGCTGCGGACATATTTGAATGGCGTGGCAAGCAGTACCTAGTGTTAGTCGATTCCTACTCGAACTGGTTCGAGGTAGACCTTCTCCCTGCTATCACCTCTGAAATGATCATCAGTAAGCTACGCCGACACTTCGCCACTTTTGGGTCCCCGGTCCGCTTACAGACCGACAACGGCCATCAATTCACCAGTGCAGAATTTAAAGCTTTCGCTGTGAAGTGGAACTTCACTCACTACACCAGCAGCCCTGAATACCCGCAGAGCAACGGCCTGGCTGAGCGTGCTGTCCGCAGTGCCAAGAACTTGCTCGAGCAGTCTCGCCTCTCCAATAGTGACTTCTACCAGGGTCTGTTAAACCTTCGTAACATTTCCAGGGACACTACCATGCGATCCCCTGCCCAACGTCTGATGTCCCGCATTCTTCGCCCACCGATGCCGATCGCCCAGCAATCCCTAGTGCCCAAGGTCCTCCAGCCTGCGGCCGTCCAGCAACGGATTGCTCAAAGGCATGAAGTAGGGCGCCGCTCTCATGACAAGTCCTGCCGCCCTCTATCACCACTACTGCCTGGCCAGGTCATCCGCATGCAGACAGCCACCGGATTCTCCCGACTCGCAACCGTGGTTGGGGTGGACAGTTCACCGCGGTCCTACTTGTTGGACTTTGAGGGAACTATCTACCGCCGTAGCCGCCAGCACCTGTTGGCCGTTAACGAGCCTAAGCCTCCTCCTGCGGTTCCATATACTCCTCCGTTGCGTGTCGAGCCTCCCATTACTAACTACCCCTCAGCTCGCTGCATGCCCCGGTCAGTCCGCTTGCCGCGGTCTCCCCCCTCTGCTCTTCCGGGGTTCTCCACCCCTGCCCGCTCCTCCCCTGCCCGCTCTCCTCTTTCTCCACCGGCATCTGTTCCTTCTACCCCATCTCCTTCCCCTGGCTCGCCT